>NW_006399790.1:18828834-18843939 GCF_000299155.1 Elephantulus edwardii
GTCTGTTATTGTACTAGTACCACACTGCCTTGACCACCACGGCAGTGTAGTAAATTTTGAAATCAGGGAGTGAGATGCCTCCTACCTTTTTTTTTATTTTTAAGGAGTGCTTTGCTTATTTAGGGCTTCTTTCCATTCCAAATTAAACTGCAGATTGTCATTTCCATCACGTTGAAGAACCTAAATAATTCTTGAGGTAACTATTGACATACTTTGGGCATGTTGCCAGGAGGGATCAGGCCTCGGAGAGGGACACCATGCTTTGGAGGGTTTAGGGACAACACAAGAGAGGAAGACCCTTGTTGCGAAGGACTGACACAGTGACTAGGGTAATGGGGGTAAGTGGGTGTGTCAGATATAAGAAGTTTGGTTGAGGATAGAGCAGGGTTCAGAGCTATTGCATATAGGGTCATTATGAGTCACAGGTGACTTGACAGCACATAACAACAACTTTAGTCCACTCATTCCTGTTCATTTACAACATGTCACCAATATTCCTTAATAAGTAAGAAAAAGCAAATAGTAAGTTAGCTGAAAAAATCTTTATCATTAATCGAGTAGTAACTTGTATTTTATGTTGACTCTAGCTACAAAAGAGAGAAGCTACTCCACGTTGGACGAAGTAAACAAATGATGACATAAGCAAACTATTGCAGAAAATGTCTTTATGGAAAACCAACCTATTCTGGTGTGCTTTTTTGGGGAAGGTCTTGCTTGTTTGAAATGGTGTGTTGTTTTATTATTTTATTTTGTTTTTAGTGTTAATATTGGTTAAGTGTTCAGAGAATAACTGGATTAAAAGATTTCTGTCCTATTACTATGGGGAAATGTGTGGCAGACTGATTCTATAACAATTACAGCCTTAAAGAAACCTATGATTTCATTATCATCTGCCCTCTAGTATTGCCAGGAAATGGATTCAACTCTAGACAATGAGTTTTCCCCTCCCTTTTCCTTTCCCCTCCCTTCTCCTCTTAAAAATTACACTGTGAAAGAGCTGGCTTTTCAAATAATGATGTGGATGAAGAAAACATATTAGGACTTTCAGTTGCTCAGGCTGCATTATTAAAAATTAGAATAAACAACTCCAGACATTAATTAATAATCAGAACACAGAAAGTACATAGTATGAATCAAAGAAAATTCAAAGTCATCAAACATGAAATGGAATTCATGAAGATCAATATTCTATACATCCCCTGCTGTTGTTGTGTACCATAGTGTCTGAACCGACTCAAAGCTGACCCTCTGCCGGGTTTTCAGAGGCAGTTCATTGCATAGAAGGAGATTGTCCATCCTTCTGCAGAGCAGCTGGTAGCCTCAAAGCACATGCCTTTGGGATTGCAGTGTAGCATCTTGCCACTGGGCCATCAGAGCTCCCTATACATCTTAGTAAGTTTAAACGGACTGGAGGTATTGCCTTTACGGATCAGAAAATCATATAGTGTACTAGACCAGAATTGGAAGATGGAAGGGGAATGGTATCACATTTTCAATGGAGACTCAAAAGAAAAAACAACAAAAAAGCCCCAAAACAAAAATGGGGTAATAATAGGCATAAATCAACATAACGAATTACATGAAATACAATGTACATGAATGATTGTGTGAAATAATGTAAATGAAATACTATATAAAGCACATGAATGAAACAATGTATGCAAATTATTGAATGCAAACCAAGTAAAAACTTGATAAAATCTCCAGATCCTGTTCATTGGGGTGGGGGGATTAAGTTATGCACTTACAAGGTGTTTTCTGTGTAACCATTTTATAAAGTGCTTGTGTAATTTATGTGACAAAAAAAAATTAATAAAACCCTCTGGATTTGGAAAAAAAATAAGTTAAAATATACATAAGAATTACTGAAAAGAAAAAAAAATAACTGTTTTTGTTGTTATGTGCCATTTAGTCACCTATGACTCATAGCAACCCTATGTACAATAGCTCCAAACTCTGCTTTATCCTGAGATTATATAGTGGCTCAGTGGCCCTATCCTGAGTCTAACCTAAGAAGCTGTGCTGCAATCCTGAGGCACGTAGTTAGAATCCTCCAGTTGCTCCATGGGAGAAAGGTAGGTGATCTCCTCCTGTGCCATTAATTGCCTCTGAAAACTCATTAGAGGGCCTGCTATGAGTCTGTTCCAACTCGATGGCACACAGTAACAACAAAGAGAAGAGTGCTGAATGGACTGCCAAAAGAACAAACAGGCATGTCTTAGAGAAGGAGCAACTAGAGCACTCCTTGGATGCAAAGATAGTGAAGCTTCATCTCACATACTTTTGCCGTGATTTTTGGAGAGGCTATTACTTGGAAAGGGACATCATGCTTGGCAAGATGGAGGATCAGTGAAAGGGAGGAAGACTCCCAGCATAGCAAGATGAACTGATACAATGACTGCAGCAATGGGCTCAAAGGTGTCAGGGATGATAAGGATGGTGTGGTATAGTTATAGGGTGCATATACGCTGTTCATAAGATCGTTACTGATGGCACCTAATAACAATAAAACACACACAGACATACACATACACACACCTCACACTCACAGTACTTCACCTTGATCATCCTCTTGGAGGAAACAAAATCTTTGACCACAAGGGAATAAGACCATTACATTAACAACTTCATCCTCAGACAAATTTTGTTTTATATGCTGAGTAAGAACAGGATATGTGTGAACTGGATATTTCATCAAGTGTTCAAGTTCCACTGTGCAAAAATGTTTTCCGTGCTTTACTTCACAACTTGATAGCATAAGCTACATGTATATTTTTAACAATTTCCAAATACTTTTGGAAAAATATATTCATGTATCAGTATATACATATACCATGTATATATACATATACACATATATGCTACCAGGCTGTTGTAAAACAACTGTAGAAATAATTTTTGTTCAGTGGGACATTAACACTTGTTCAAATGTCTAGTTCACACATAAACTGCTCTTATAGGATAACTACAGGTATAAAGACTTTTCTTCAAATATGTTTGAAGGGAGCTTTGAGACCTAGTATTTAAGGAGCTATGCTGCCAACCCAAAGGCAAGAGGCTTGAATCCACCAGATGTTCTTTGAAAGAAAAATGGACAATTTTCTCCTGTGTGATTTATTTAGTCTCTGAAAAATGTCTGGAGTTAGCTATGAGTTAGTGCTGACTCAATAGCACATAACAACAACATGTTTCAAAGTAATCATGTAGACTTAGACATTCTGATATATGGTAGCTACACAGTCATCACTTTGCTTTATAGGATCTGGAAACATTCCAGAATAACTAATAGAGATTATACCTTCTAGACCTGACTCACTCTTTTTGGGCCATATGCTCTCTCATGTTTAAAAGCAATTTGCTTCACACTGAAGCACTGCCTGTAATTATAGCTTTGAGAATGACTGCATTGTATGCTCTTTTGACATGTTGCTAAAGCACCTTGTATTATGATTTTCAAATCAGTGAACAAATGGGAAAATTTCTATGCATCAATGATTTTCAGTTGAGAAAGAATAACATACCTAAAAATAACAGCTATGCCAATGGGCAAATTTGGGCAAGTCAATGAATCAACACAATTGTGACAGGAGAATGGAAGAGAATAATTAAGTTATGTTTATGCGTCTATGTATTTTTTTAAAAAAATATGAACCTATTTAGTTTAAGCGGTGAAATCATATGGAAACCTAAATTGGTTCTATGGAAAGTAGATTTGGTCTTAATGTAACCATATTTTTTCCTTTCTAAATATCTAATTAAATGACAAACCAAAAGTAGCACATCATCAAGCTTTACATAGTCAATGACTAGTTGAACACAAACTGAGTCCAAGAATCATTCCCTTCTGTTATTGAACATTTAGCAGGAGCAGGGCAATGTTTGTTAGCAGTACAAGAGAGATGGCTTTGCTTTACTCTGAAAGTTGCAGACAAATTTGTACAACTGACAGGAAATGTTTAATGTAAAAACTAAGCATTTTTATTTTTAATTGTTGTTGCTGTTAAGCACCACTGAGATGGTTTCAATGTATATAGCTTGCATACAAGAGAAGAAAACAGTTAAAGGCAATGTTGCAGTTACTATGTCAATCCATTTCATTGAGGGTCTTTGATTTTTCACTTCCTACTGTACCAAGCATGACGTCCCTCTCCAAGGACTAGTCTCTCTTGATAATATGCCTAAATTAATCGGTTTTTGCAAAATTCCCTCATGCAATATTTCAAGGATATCTATCTCTGAGGTCAAATATTCTAATTATTGTTCATTCTTTGTTCCCAATTTTGCATCCAAACATAAATAATTTTCAACATATCTTGATTGCATGTTTGATCAATTTAAGACTGTAGATGTTTATAAAATCTTCAGATTCATCTGTGACATTGCTTCCTGTTGGGTAAATTTGAATAGTTTTATTAACAGGGTTTCCATGGATGTACATAGATATCATCCTATCTATAATATTGCACTTCATATATTGCACTTTATATACCTTGAAATATATTCTTTCCTTTCTTTTTTTATTTATTTGTTCAAAAGCTCATATACATTGTATTTCATACTATTCTTCATTCACCTTATGTTTCATACAATCATTCAAATGTATTACGTTTTACAAAATTAATCACTTTTGGAACTTGCCATCATTACCCTGTCTTTTCACCCAGATCCTTCTCAATTCCTTCCCACTCCTACCTCCATCTACTAAAGTGTGCAACCCTGTGATTTCATTCCTATTAATTCTCACCCCTCTGCTCCCATACCACCCCACTTGAGCTTTTATGCGTGCTTTATTATTATCCTTCTATTTTTACAATAATGGTCTTATGGAGTATTTTTCCTTATGAGACTGAGTTAGTTCATGCAGCACTATGCTCTCCAGTCTCTCCAAATACATGTAGCATTTTTTTCAAAATCATTGCTCCTGAATGCTGAATGCTGTATAGTACCCCATGGTATGAATGTACCACAAGTTCTCAATCTGTTGTTCAGTTGTGGTTGAACATTTGAGCTGTTTTCATGTTTTTGCAGTGGTGAGAAAAGTTTCTACAGACCCTGGTGTACAAATCTTCATTTGTGTCTCAGTTCTAATTTCCTTAGAAAGGTGTATATTTCTAGTAGTGGAATAATTAGGTCATGCAGGGTTTAGAAGGTATACGGTATAAAAATACTGACAAAACAGCCAAAATTCAAAATCTGGAGAGGATAAAATTGATGAATGAAACTTCCTAAAGATTATATCTCTGTGCTCATCAAAACCTTCACCCAACAGTTTTAAAATAAAACCTACTGAGTGAGGGAAAATAATTTGACAATACCACCTCAGACAAGGGTCTTATAACAAGAATTTACAGAATATTGCTGGACAATAAGACTGACAACCCAATCATAAAATGGGTGGAAGACATGGAAAGACTTACATTCAGATGGCCAATAGACACATGAAGAAATGGTCAAAATCACTGGCAATCAGAGAGATGCAAACCAAAACCTCAATGAGATACCTTAGTAAAAGTGGCAAAGTTTATTAGTAGGGTCTCAAGCAATAAATGTTGGAGAAGATGTCGTGGAGAGGTTAGAACTCTCATACACTATTCATGGACCTGTAAAATGGTGCAATCACTCTGGAAGACAGTTTGGCATTTCATTAAAAAGTTGAGTATAGAAATATAATTTTTGACAATGCATTTTACACTTCTCTTCAGTGTTGAAATCCTGGCAAAGTAGATGATATGACTGTTCAGTGATAGTCCATTTCTGCTTACTAATGACTAGATTGTCAAGTTGCATGCATCCCACTTAATTTTTAATTACTTGAAATTTTCACAGATTTATATTTGATATATTCCAAAAGATTGAAATTGTCAATGGTTTAATTTTACTTTGATCCTTATTCAACACCCATGGTAACAACACTAAAGAGATAAAAATTGCCTTGGTAAAATCTGCTGACAAGCACTTCTCCAAAATGCTAAAAGAAAGGATGTCTGTTTAACAACTAAGGTACACCTGACTGAAGCGTGAATGCCTTTGAACTGTGGTGCTGCAGAATACTAAATATTCCATGGACTACTAAAAGAGCAAATATATATTGGAAGAAGCGCAAATAGATTGCTCCTTAGAGGCAAGGATAGTGCTGTACGGAGGTCCTTTGGGAAAAGGCACCATGCTGGGAAAGGTAGAGAGCCAGTGAAAGAGAAGGAGAGCTGAAAAAAAGGATTGACTCAATGACTGCAACAATGGACTAGAGCATATTCAAAATAATGAAGATGGTACAGGATAGGATAGGGTCCAAGTCTATTGTTCATAGGGTGGTTATGAGCCATCATATTTAACCTTATGGCACTAACAGTGATGACAAATGTTCAAATGGGGACTAGTCCATTAGGGAGTTGAGCTGATAACCAAAAGGCTGTGCTTCTTTAGTAACTCAAATCCACCAGTGACTCTTGAGTTAGGAAGAAATTAAATCTCCTCCAGTGTGATTTACAGACTCCGTACCGAGTGATAGCTCCATTGAGTTTCTAACTCAGCAGCAATGACAGAGGGCTAGAAAATTCAGTCAGTTGCTAGAATAAGCAGTTGTTTAAAACATTTCTGACTCGAGAGTATGGTTTACTTCCTGGACTAGAAATTATACTGTGGAATAACAGTAGACTTTACAATTAAATCTTGAAATAAATTTATTTTGGGTTAAAGTACTTGAATTTCTGTTTACTTCACTATAAAGTTTGAATACTATCGTCTCTGCCTACTTTTATTATATTTCCATTCCTCCAAGTGTTACGACAAATTAAGAAGAAATGGAAGACCCTTTTTATAAGAAGACTTCAAAGATAAGCTTAAGGGAAGAAGTCAACATAAGAATGATCTTACTTGAAGAGTTGGCAGTACTTCAAGCCAAAAACTCAAAAGGGTCTAAGTTAGAGAGAAATCAAGGGTAGAATGCTGGAGAGACTGAAAAACACACTTGCAAAGATCTTAAATGAAGCATTTTTAGCTTTCTCTTGAATTTCCCAATTCCTCAGTTTTATACAATTTATACTCCATTGACTGTCTTAAACTTCCCTCTCCACAATCAATGAGTTTTACTAAAACTTTATTGTTTTCCATACAATAATTCATATACATTCTTTTTGATGCATTTGCATTGTATTTTATACAATCTGCAATTTACATTGCGCCCCATTTGTGTACACTATGTTTTACACAATCATTCATATACATTGCATTTTATATAATTACTTTTCATCTAGTCTTATAGTATAGAATACAACTGTCCTATCTGTCTCATTTATCATAATGTTATTTATCAGACCCATTGTGAGGATTTTTACTGCATGGTGAGGTATATTCTATAATGAAAGCTATAGTTTTTAATTTTCATCAGTAAGTCTTTCAAGTCTGTTTTCAGCAAACAAGTCTGTCATCTATATGTTTCAGGGTGTTAATGACTCTTCCTCCAGTCTTGATGTCACATTCTTTTTCACAAATTCTCAGCTTCTCAGATTATTTACTCAGCATACATGTTGAATAATTCTTGTAAAAGTACAACGTTGACACATATCTTTCCCAGTTTTAAACCATATACTCCCCTTCTTCTGTTTAAATGGCTGCTTCTTGTTTTATGCACAAGTTCTACATGTTTTGAGATTCTCACTCTTCACAATGTTATCAATAGTTTCTTATTATCTACAGTCAAATGCCTTTACATAGTCAATAAAACACAGATAACCATCTTTTTTATATACTCTATTTTCAGCCAATATCTATCTGATGAGAGTTAAAAGGTCCCTGGTTATATATCCTCTTTTGAATCTAGCTTGGTATTTCAAGTAATTCCCTATCAAGGCATTGTTCCAGTTATTTGTAAAACACCATCAGCAAGATTTTTTTTTTTTTATGAAACGCATTGTTTATTTTCCATCAACCTTATTTCCACATTTTAAGACAGTTTAAGACCATTCCGTGGTGGTACCCACCCACTCAGTGGCCTGAGCAGTGGGGGCTGCAGACCAGTCTTCAGTTGCAGGCTGAGCACTCCAGTCTTCGGTAGGGAACTGCTGAATCGGCACAGAGGGCACCTGGACGCCTTCGGACCAGTCTGTCACTTCAGGCTGAGTAGAAGTGAATTCAGGAGCAGGGGCGGTCCATTCTCCCTGAAACTCCTCCTTGGTCACATCAGCAAGATTTAACCTGCATGCAATAATTAACTGATGGAGTGATAGAATTAACTAACTTTCAGTTACCACAATGGATGAAGAGTCACTGAATTCAGAAGACCAGGAATCTATATTATAAAGGAAGTCTGCTTAACTACAGTGTCCTTCCAAGTTGCATTCAATCACGAGTTCTGATGGCCTAGTGGTAAGAAGCTGTCCTACAATACCAAAGGCATGTGATTCAAATCCACTAGCTGCTCCACAGGAGAATGATGGACAATCTTCTCTCAGGTGATTTATTGATTCTGAAAACCTGCTAAGTCAGAAAATCAGCTATGGGTCGGTTCTGACTCAACAGCACAAAATTGCCACCACCACCCAAGCCAGTTATAATTTGTTAGTCCAAACCTACAACCACCACAAAGAAAAGATAATCTAACATGTATAAGAAAAATGACCAATCTTGATCATTCTCTCATCTTTAGATACATCTATATGGAGTAATTGTTAATTGAAGCAAACTAACATTATAAGTAACAGTATAAAAATTCTGTAAAAAACAGAAACATTGTTGTAAAGTACATTTAATTTATTTGTGTCTAACTCACAGATAAGCCATAATGTTTTCTGGGCTATCATAATTTCAGAAAGCACTAATCAGGTCTTTCTATCAGTGAAGACACTAGGTGAGCTTGAACTGCTAACCATTTCTTTGGATGGAAGCCAATGACAAACTGACTGAACTGCCCAGGCACCTCAAACACATATTGTTATTAGTTAGTTGTTGCACTGGTGAGTTGACGAGGACTCATAACAACCCTAGGAACAATGATTCTGAAACCTGCTTTATCCTGCACTATCCTCACCATCTCCGACACACTTGAGACCATTTTTACAGTCACTGTGTCAATCCATCTTGTTGGGAATCTTCCTCTCTCTCCCTGATCCTCCACCTTCCCAATCATGATGTGTGTAAAAAAAAAAAAAAGCAAGGGCTAAAAGAGAACAGCCATATCTGACCTCCACCAGCTCCACAAGGGGGAACTGTCCATTATTAATAATATCTACAACACAGAATCATTTCTCATGAGGTCAGACATGTCCACCATACCTCTTTCTACTCATCTTTATTCCAATCTTACTGCTCTACTGGATCAGGATATCTCTTGTGATAGCTCATAGACCACACAGAACCACATTAAGGAAGTCAAAAGGCTAGTAGCAGGATAGAATCACTCAGTCAGGACATCTGATGAAATGTGCTCACAGGCACCTCAGCCTT
The DNA here is from genome assembly GCF_000299155.1 of Elephantulus edwardii. NCBI lineage: Eukaryota > Metazoa > Chordata > Mammalia > Macroscelidea > Macroscelididae > Elephantulus > Elephantulus edwardii. Next base: position 18,838,276 of record NW_006399790.1, read on the forward strand.
TGGCTTCACCATAGCTATATGCAATCTTACAGAGCTCTTAGTCCTGCCAATTATGGTGCACTTTCCCTCCTCCTCAAGTCATCCTAACAACATGTTCAACCTTTGTGAGACAAAGTTTCTCCATCCTTCCGGCCAACAAAGATTCTGGTTGCACCTTCTCCAAAACATATGTTTGTTTTTTTGGAAGTCTATGGGATATTCAGTGCTCTTCTCCAACACCATAGTTCAAAGACATTCTTATTTTGTCACCCTTCTTCATTGTCGAGCTTTGAGCAGCATAGCAAGTGATTGAAAAGATCATGGCCTGAATTAGGTGTGCCTTTGCCCTGAAACTGACATAATCACTCCTCAATAATTTGAGGAGGTCCTTGACTGCAGATTTTCCAAGTACAATACATCTCCTGACCTCTTGACTGCTAGTACTAAGTGTATTGATTGTGGAACTAAGAAAGATGAAGTTGTTGAGAGTTTCATTCTTTTCTCTGTTAGGAGGCTGCTATTGGTCCAGTGGTGAGAATTTTTGTTTTCTTGATGTCAAGATATAATCCATATTAAAGATTATATTCTTTTATATTCTCCAGAAAACACTTTAAGTCCTCCTCATGTAATATCAGAATAATATTATCTGTAATAATAACACTATCTGTCAAAGTTCTGTGTCATCAAGATCTACAGTACTGTGTATGATAGGATACACATACAAGAAGAACTGTTATAATAATTGTTATTAAAATACATATATGAACCACTAAAGCAAAGAAATTATAAAATTGATGGCTTCTTCCAACTTTTATGGTCTGAAATTGATCAAACCTGCAAATAAAATGCATGAATAATAATTATTAGGTACTAGAATGCAAAAGTTGGAAACAAAGAAGGAATGGTAGTTGGAAAATACGATCATGGTGAGAGAAATGAGGCTTGAGATCACATAAAATTTTGTACAATCAGTGATTTAGTCAATGCAAATGCTTAAATATAAATATAGATATAGATATAGATATAGATATAGATATAGATACAGATACAGATACAAATATAAATATAAATATAAATATAAATATAAATAAAACAGTCTCTGCAAGTCTTCTGGAGAATCAATTATGAGTTGACTCCATCTCAACAGCACATACCAAAAATAGTCTAGACTCAGACCTCACATCATGGACTAAATAGAAATCAGATTAGCTACATTTGTGAAAGTAGATATTGGAGATCTCAGTATCAGCAGTCAAAATAATCCCAGTGTCTGATCAAATGCTAGTTCTAGTGGAAGGTGAAGACAATAAAAACAATCCACAAGAAAAAGTATGATCTTGAGTCTATGGCACCTGAATTTAAAAACCAGTTCAAGAATAGATTTGACACAGTGAACATTAATGATGGAAAAATTGTGAGATGGCAGAAAGGACATCATCCATGAACAAAGGGAACAAAAGAGTTCTCAGAAGAGACTTTGAAACATATGCTGTAAGGAAAAAAGTCAAAACAAGGTGAAGATATGCTGAAGAGCTAAACAGAAGACTTCAAGGGGCACCTCCACAAGAAAAATATGCAAGGAACTGGAGTTAGAAATTCAAAAGGGAAGAATACACTAAGTATTTCTCAAGCTGAAAGAACTGAAGTGAAAACTCAATCCTCAAGTTGCAATACTGCAGGTGTATGGCCAAAATAATGAATGATGCAGGAATAATCAAAAGAAGATGGGAGGAACACACAGAGTCACTATTTTTAAAATAATTCATTGATATTGAACCATTAAGGAACCAGTGTAGGATCAAAACTCAATGGAAATGAAGGAAAAAGTATTATTTTCACTGAAGGCACTGGTAACAAAAACAAAAACCAAATAAACAACGTCCCAGGAATGATGGAATACCAACTGAGGTGCTTCAGGAACCAGATGCTGCCCTAGACATGTTCACCAGGTCAAGAAATTTGGAATACAGCTATCTGGCAATTGACTGGAAGAGATGTATATTTCCTTCCATTTCCCAAAACAGTAATCCAAGAGAGTGTGGAAATTATTAAACCATTTTATTAACATTGCATATAAGCAAAATCTTGCTGAAAATTATTTTTAAAAGGCTCGAACAGCCAGAAATTAAAGCTGGCTTCAGATGAGACCATGATACAAGGGATATCACTGATGACTGCCAGATTTATCCTAGTTAAAAACAGAAAATATCAGAAAGATGAAATCGTTGATGAATCCAATGTTTTCGCCATCTATCAGAAAGTTGCTTTATGTTTACCGTTTTTATGTTTACTTGTGTAAACAATGACATTGAACTGTATGAATCATATCAAATTACAGATAATACCAAGAAGAATGGTAACCACCGCACACTTAATTGGGACCTAACAACAACAATTCAAGTATCATCAAAATTTCATATGCCAACTTTGATAAATGTATTTTCTGGCCACAATGTAATTAAAATAGACACCAAATTTGTTAGATGGTAGGTACAATGTTTGAGAGTTGAGAAAACAATTTGTAACATAAATAAAGAGAATAAACAGAAAGAAGCTGAATTAAAAAATTGTTTAAATGTAACAATTTACACATTACTGGAACTAAAGTAATGAATTACTTCTGTAACATGGAAACAGTAAGTTATAAAATGAGAATAGCTAAAATATGTTCATATAAATGAATTTGTATCACAAAGCAACAAAAGAATATGTAATATAAACCAAGATAAAGAGAATTATAAGTGTAGTAGTAGAAATTAATAAAACTAGAAACAGGCAGAAAGTCAATAGAGTTAATAAAACCAAAAGTGAGTTCTCTCAAAAAGATCTATAAAATTGATCCACTAGCAACACTGAGTGAGAAACTGAAAAAGATAGGACAAATAACGAATATTGGGAACAAAATATAACAAAGATTATTGTATACATTAACACTTAAAAAGAGGTTGCTATAAACAACCTTATAATAATGTCTTTGAAAACTCAGTTGAAATAGGCAATTGAAACAAGGTAAATTGGAAAATCTGAGTTAAGTAGTACTATGGGTGGTACAACTGCTTAAAAACTTGTCTACTGACAAAAAAGTTGTTTTTTGTAATGTACCCACTGCACCTTAGAAGACAATCCACAGTGAGAATGACTCAGGATAGGGCAGGGTTCATAGCTATCGTGCAAAGTGTCCTTATGTCACAGTCAACTCAATAAATTTAACAACAATAAATATAAAAATTATGTTATTGTTGTTATGTGCTGTTGAGTCGCTTGCGACTCATAGCAACCCTATGTACAACAGCTCTAAACCCTGCTCTATCCTGTGCCACTCTCACCGTCTCTGACACACCTACCCCAATTACCCCAGTCACTGAATCAATCCACCTCATAGGGGGTCTTCCTCTCTTGCACTGTCCCTCCACCCTTCCATCATGACATCCCTCTCCAAGGACTGGTTCCTCCTTGCACATGTTCAAAGTATGTCAGACAAAGCTTCAGAATCCTTGCCTCCAAGGAGCAGCCTGGTTTAACCTTGTTCAGAATGAACCTGTTCATTTTCTTAGCAGGCCATGGTATATTCAATACTCTTCTTCAACACCACAGCTCAAAAGCATCAATTGTCCTTCTATCCTCTGTAGTCCTTGTCTAGCTCTCTGATGCACAGCAAGTGATTGCAAATCCTATGGTCTATAACAGGCACACTTAAGTCTCCAGACTGACATCATTGCTATTCCATACTGTGGAGAGGTCTCTGACAGCAGGCTTTCCCAACGCAATTTGTCATTTAATATCCTCACTGCTGGTACCAAGATTGTTGACTGTGGAGCCAAGCAAACTAAAGCTGTTAACAATCTTAATCCCTTCACCAGCCATCTTGATGCTACCAGTTTGTGCAGTGGTGAGAATCTTTGTCTTCTGCATATTGAGCCTCAATCCATAATGAAGGCTGCAGTCCTTGACCTTTTGCAGCAAGCACTTCAGGTCCTCCTCAGTTTCCGTAAGCAGGGCTGTGTCATCTGCATAATGCAGATTGTTGATGAATCTTCCACCAAATCCTGATGCTACACTTCTCCTCATAGAGCCCAGCCTCTGGGATAATCTGTTCTGCATAGAGTTTGAAAAGGTCTGGAGATAGGACACATCCCTGGTGTACACCCTTCCCAATTTTGAACCATGCAGTGTTTCCTTGCTCTGTTCTGACAACTGCCTCCTGGTCCAAATGAAGGTTTTGCATTATCACGATCAAGTGTTCTGAGATTCCCATTCTTCTCTGAGTTGGCCACAGTTTGTTATGATCCACACAGTCAAATGCCTTTGCATAATCAATGAAACATAGATAGACATTCATCTGGTATTCCCTGTTGTCAGCCAAGATCCATCTAACATTATCTACAAAATCCCGAGTACCACGATCCCTTCTAAAGCCAGCCTGCACTTCTGGCAGTTCTCTGTTGATGTAATGTTCCAGTCATTTTTTCAATATCTTCAGCAGAATCTTGCTTGCATGTGATAGCAATGATTGTTGTTTGATAATTTCCACACTCGGTTGGGTCACCTTTCTTTGGAATGGGAACATTCCAAATCTCTTCCAGTCAGTTCACCAAGTGGTTGTCCTCCAGATTTCTTGACATAACTTGGTGAGCACATCTAGGGCAGCATCTTACACCCTTGGTACAAGCAGCCAGGAAATTAAAAGATGGATTAAATTGGGAAAATCAGCTGTCAGTGACTTCTCCAGAGTACTGAATAACAATGATATCAGTCTAGAGACTAAGGTGCACCTGATCCAGGTCATGGTCTTCTCAATTACATGCTATGTGTCAGAGAGCTGAACAATAACTAAGGATGATACAAGAAGAATTGATGCCTTTGAGTTGTGATTCTGGAGAAGAATACTGAATATACCATAGACTGCTAGAAGAAAAAAATAGGTCCATCCTGGAGAGGGTGAAACCAGGCTGCTCCTTGGAAACAAGGATTTTCAAGCTTCATCTGACATACTTTGGGCATGTTGCTATAAGGGTATAGTCCTTGGAGATGAACATCATGCTTGGGAGGGTGGAGGGACAGCACAGGAGAGGAAGATCCCAAAAGAGATAGATTGACTCAGTACCTAGTGTAATGGGAGTAGCTGTGTCAGAGATGATGAAATTGGATAGAGCAGGGTTCACAGCTGTTGTACATAGGATCACTAGGTGTCTGACTCAACTCGACAGCACATAACAACACCACCTTCAGTATCCAATTAAAAATTTATCATTTTCTTTTAAAGGCTCATCAGAACATTTAACATCTACATTTCTAACTTTTAGCAACATTCTGTTTATGGGAGTAGAGACTTTCATCTCAGCTTTCAATTGCCTTTAAACCCTCACCAGAATCAGAATAATTCCTTCTTGCCCATAAACCTATTAATAGTCCTTCAATGAAAATTGTAGCCTTCTGATGAAGTACAGAAAAATACTTCTAACTTCTACTCACCACCCAATTCCAAAACTGTTTCCACATTTTAAGTATACGTTAATGGGAATATCTCCATTTTTTAAATTTTATTAATTTTTATGAATATTTACAGAGATTTTGGATTTCCATTCATTCATTTTTGCACTTTTCTTCCTGCCCAGCCCTCCTCCCCGAGTGTGTTTCTCTCTTTGAAAAGTAAAAGAAAAATTCTTTCATTGGTATACAATTCCC
>NW_006399790.1:18844364-18845441 GCF_000299155.1 Elephantulus edwardii
GGAATTGCTGAGTCAAATGGTATCTCTATTTGCAACTTTTTGAGAAAGCGCCACAACACTTTCCACAGTGGTTGCACCATTTTACACTTCCACCAGCAGTGAATAAGGATTCCAATTTCTCCACAACCTCGCCAGCATTTGTTGCTTGCTGTTCTGTTAAAATTTGCTATTCTGACTGGGGTAAGATGATATCTCATAGTTGTTTTGAATATCTCCATATTTTTGGAACCACATTCTGTCTTTGTTTCTTCATACTGATATAACAAAAATGTCACAACAAGTGGGTGCTTCAGTTAATAACAATTTATATTCCTACTCTTTAGGAGGCTAAACTCCACTACAAGAGGAAAATAAATTGTCTAAGCTTCTCTAATGTTCTCAGGATTCCATGTTATTGTTGTTAGGTGCCATCAAGTCAAGTATGACCCATAGAGACCCTATAAACAACACACTTGAACCTTGTCTTTTCCTGTGCCATGCTCACTTCTCTAAAATACTCAAGCCCATTGCTACAGTCACTGTGTCAATCCACTTGGTTGAGTCTTCCTCTCCTTCATTGACTCTCTACCTTTCTAAGCATGATGTCTCTCTCCAAGGAATAACCTCTCCTAGGAACATGCTCAATGTATGTGAGACGAAGCCTCATATGACATATGGCTTTTTCCTCCTTATAAATGCTCTCTTACCTGTATGCCTTATCTGTTTCTTTTATATCTTATGAGGGGGCTCTGGTTGTGATGGTAACACAAGGACATCTCTTTGGCAGTTTAAATCCACACAGGCTCCATGGGAGAAAGATGGACAATCTTCTCTCAGATGATTTACAGCCTCAGAAAATGTGGTGGAGTATCAGCTATGAGTTGTTTAGAACTCTACAGTAATGAGATTTTGAGTAGTGCTTGGCTGAAGATACAAGCCACACTGACTGCTGTTAGGTGGTATTGACTACAACTTATTTCAACCCTATAAACAACAAATGTGAACCTTGCCCTATCCTAGGCCATCCCCGTGCTCTCTGATATGCTCAAGTCCTTCATTACAGTCACTGTGTCAGTTTATCTTGTTGAGGGTCTTTCT
>NW_006399790.1:18846341-18847520 GCF_000299155.1 Elephantulus edwardii
TTCCTTATTATACATTTTTTTTCTTTCCTTCCCCTCTTTACCCTCTCTCTAGTCCACTTCGCTGTGCATTTCTTGTTCCATATTGTTGTTATGCATGTAATACCTAATCATATATTCCTTTTGGACTGTTCTTCTCCTCACCTGTTCCAATGCAGTGTTCATTATCCACTCTTTTCCTATTCTCCCATCAAACTCATCAAGTGTCAGTCCTATTTTGTAACAGTGATATTATGCAGTATTTGTCCTTTTGTGACCTTGAAGAAGTCTCTGTAGATTTTTCTAATGCAACATATATTTTTATTTATTGGCTGCTGCTTCCACATGTCTAGATTGTGGATCCAACAGCAGGTTGTCTTCCTCCAGTCTTGATGCCACACTCCTCTTCATGTGGTTCAGCTTCGTGAATTTTTTTTGAATTCTTTTATTCGGATAAATAGGTCTTTTATTTGGATATAGAGAAGTCTGGTGACATAATCCATAGGAATTTGCACTGACAACCTAAAGCTCACACCTTTCTGGTGGTTCAAATCCACCAGTTACTCTATGGAATAGAGAGAAGTAATCTCCCCCCTGTGTGATTTACAGCCTCCAAAACGCCACGGAAGGGTCCACTCTAATTTGGTTCTATTGGAGGTCAATAACTTGACATTTTGTTTTGGTTATAGGAGGTTCCCACCACAGTAATCTCACATCCAAGTGACTCACTCTTTTATTTGACCATATAGATTAGAAGGCCCCTAAGAAATCGTGAAATTAACTATTCATAAAAGACTACTTATTGTCAATTTCAAGGTGTCCTTTTAGTAAACTAATTAATTCTTTGTTGTTGTTGTTGATTGCCATCAAGTTGAGCACAAGTCATAGCAACCCTATGAACAAAAGGCCTGAAGCCTTTCTATAACTATTGTTGTTTCTCAAAGTTTATGGAATTTCCATAGGCATGTTGCTTATGAAATGGATGCCACTCCAGCTTCCAAAATCAACTCTTCAGGAGGATCATAAATGGACCAACATTTTCAATGGATTTTCAAGCTTCTTTTTTCCCGCCAGATGTTTAAATTTACCTTTAATCAATAAGACTTTTTCCATTAATACAAACCAAATATAAATATTTCACACAAAATAAAAACTCCCCCTTTTGTAGTAAACTGACTAATGGACTTGCAAAATTTGTTGTTG
>NW_006399790.1:18848655-18850189 GCF_000299155.1 Elephantulus edwardii
CTTCTGGCAGTTCTCTGCTGATTACTGTTCCAGTCGTTTTTGGATAATCTTCAGTAGAATCTTGCTTGCATGTGAAATCAATGATATTGTTCTGAAGTTTCCACACTCAGTTGGGTCGACCTTCTTTGGGATGGGAACAAATATAGACCTCTTCCAGTCAGTTGGCCAAGTGGTTGTTCTCCAGATTTCTTGGCGCAGCTTGGTGAGCACATCCATGGCAGCATCTGTTAGCTGAAATATGTCAATTGGCATACCATCAATTGCAAAATTTAGCTTGGCAAATAATTCTGAAATTACAAACGCAGGGTCAGAAATGTCATATATAGGAGCACATTGCAGTACAGAATCTGACTTTATCATGCAAACAATGAAACTTATTCAACAAATCTGGTTAATGACTAGGGATGATGGAGAATTGATGCCTTTGAACTGTGGTGCTAGAGAAGAGTGTTGAATATAGACTGCCAGGAGAACAAACAGGTTTGTGATAGAGGGTGAAAACAGACTGCTCCTTGGAGGCAAGGATTTTGAAGCTATGTCTTACATACTTTGGGCATGTTGCAAGGAGAGACCAGTTTTTGGAGAGTGACAACATACTTAGAAGGGTGTAGGGACAGTGCAAGAGAGGAAGACCCTCAATGAGATGGATTGATTCAGTGACAGGGGTTATGGGGGTGAGTGTGTCAGAGACAATAAGATTGGCACAGGATAGATCAAAGTTCAGAGCTGTTATACAGAGGGTCACTATGAGTTGCAAGCAACTCAATAGCACATCACAACAACAATATTCTTTTAAATCTGGAAAGAAAATAATTCTCAAGGGGGTTTATACACACAATCTAATTACCCTTTATATGTGAAATAAAACAAAAGCAACTTAAGAATTTTTTTAAATCCCTCAGAAAGACTTTTCAGTAGATTTTCAATAATAAAACACCAAAGAGAATTCTTCAACAGAAGAAAAAATATCCCAAGAAGAAAGTCAGAAATAATAAAAATAATTCATGTTAGACTACAAAGATATATGCCCTAATTTATAGGATTAGCACTGAAAAAATAGTGAAAATAATTTGTACATAACAACAGATTAAAATAATTTTAAAATACCTCATTGATGCAGGGATGACAAGAAAAAAGGGGGTGCTAGAGGCTAGAAGGATTAAATAGAAAATAAACCCAAAACAACAATGAAATGTCATTTCACCCCAGTAAGAATAGCAAAATTTAACAGAGAAGCAAGCAACAAATGTTGGTGAGGTTGTGGAGAAACTGGAACTCTTATTCACTGTTGGTGGGAGTGTAAAATGGTGCAACCACTATGGAAGGCTATATGGCACTTTCTCAAAAATTTGCAAATAGAAATACCATTTGACCCAGCAATTCCACTATTGGGAATATACCCTAAAGAAACCAGAACTGCCACCCAATCAGATATATGCACACCCGTGTTTATTGCGGCTTTGTTCACAATAGCAAAGAGCTGAAAACAACCCAAGTGCCCATCAGCAAATGAATGGATAGAGAGGCTGTGGTA
>NW_006399790.1:18851434-18853515 GCF_000299155.1 Elephantulus edwardii
TCACACTCCAAATAAAAGACTAACATGCTCATACTACACAATGGGGAAAAAAATACTTACAAAAAAGACCACTTACAAAAATTTCCACAACTAATACAAGTTTGAGTTGTTGCTGCTGCTGTTGTTGTTGTTGTTAAGTGCCATTGGGTTGAGTATGATTCATAGTGACCCTATTAACAGAATCCTAAAACGTGTCCTTCCTTCGCCTGACTAATGAAAACTTTCACCATAAAAATAATAAAAAGAAGGCTACTATAGGTAGACTATTATTTTGAAAATAGCCTTTAAGGCAAAGAGTAGTGCTCGACAGAGAGATTTGATATACTAATAAAATAGCTAATAATTGGAAATAAAACAGTTGTAAATATATATGCATAAATCTGAATACTGCAAGTGAAATATGCATACTTATTTTGAGAACTTCACGGAGAAAAGAAATGTATTAGCAATTCTACAGAAGAGAACTTATACAGAAATAAATGATTCACAATGAAGAAAGGAAAAAAATAAATTCTTTTACCTGGATATCCATGCATCCAAACAAATTTAGCTGAAAAAGACCTTACTTAAAGGTTCCAGATCTGTGTGCCAGAGGCTAAATGAGAAAGGTTGATAAATATATTTTTCAGCAGTTGTATGCTTGTAAAGCCATCTAAACATGCAGTCAAAATTAGGTTCCTCGTTCTCCATTCTAATATATTGTTTCTGAATACATGAAAGTAGCTACAGTAGAAGTAGAAGCTTACCTTAATAGAAAACGCTAGTGAAGGTCAGTTTCTGAGGTAAGCAGTAGGTTTGAATAACTAAACTTACAGTTTATAGTCACGCACTTCGACACAGTACTACCTGGGATGTTAGTTTAAAAATGGGCAGACAACATGAAAAACACTTCACCAAAGAAGACTTTAAGATGACGAAAAACACCTGAAGAAATCCTTGCTATCCTTATCTATTGTTGTTCCCAGGTGCCCTCAAGTAGAGTACAACTCAAGAAACCCTGTGAACAACAGATCGGAACCCGTTTTTATATCTTTTGAACCCATTGCTAAAGTTAGTCCATCTGGCTGAAGGTTTTCCTCTCTTCTGCAAAACCTCCACCTTTCCAATAATGATGTCCTTCTCCAAAGTATAACATGCCCTAATATCTCCTAATAACATGCCCAAGTATGTGAGGTGAAACTCTGTCTGTCATCTTTGCCTCCAAGGAGCACTCGGGCTCCACTTTCACCAAGACATATCTGTTTGTCCATGGAATATTCAATACCCTTCTCCAACCTCACAGCTAAAAGGCATCAATTCTTTTGTCATTCTTATTCATTACTCACCTCTCAGTTGTATAGCAAATTCTGGAAAAGACCATGGCCTGAATCAGGTGGACATTAGTCTTCAAACTGATATCATTATTCCTCAGTAATTTGAAAAGATCCCTAATTGCAGACCTTCTCAATGCAATACATCTCCTGATCTCCTGACTGCCAGGTGTTCATTGTGGATTCAAGCAAGATGAAATGGTTGATAGCTTCAATCTTTTCTCCATGTACCATGATGTTTCCTATTGGTCCAGTGATGAGAACTTTTGTTTTCTTGACCTTGAGATGTAACAGACACTGAGGGCCACAGGGTCTTTGATCATCTGCAGCAAGTGTTTCAAGTTCTCCCTCCTCACTTTGAGCAAGCAAGAGCATGTTATCTGCATAATGCAGGTTGTTGATGAGTCTTCTTCCAATTCTCACTTTATAAAGTCCAGCTTCTTAAAGGATTTGCTCAGCATACAAATTGAATAAATGTTGTTGTTATGTGCCGTTGAGTCGCTTGTGACTCATAGTGACCCTATGTACAACTCTGCTCTGTTCTGTGCCAATCACACTGTCTCCGACACACCCATCCCGATTACCTCAGTCACTGAATCAATCTACCTCATAGAGGGCGTTCCCCTCCTGCACTGTCCCTCCACCCTCCCAAGCATGATGTCCCGCTCCAAGGACTGGAACCTCCTTACAACATGTTCATAGTATGTTAGATGAAGCCTCAGAATCCTTGCCTCCAAGGGGCCTCCTGGTTTAACCCTCTCCAGGACGAAT
>NW_006399790.1:18853615-18855084 GCF_000299155.1 Elephantulus edwardii
CTCTGATGCATAACAAGCGATTGCAAAGGCCATGGCCTGTATCAGACGCACCTTAGCCTCCAGAGAGACATCGTTTTTAATTTAAAACCATGTAGCATCCCCTACTCTTTCCAGCCAATAGCTTCTTGGATATAAATATGTGCTCAGTATTTTGTCTTCATGCTATATCAAACTTAAGCTCATTGCTATCAAGTTGTTTCTGACTCATGGAGAACCTTCATTGAATTTCTAAAACTTTACATCTAAATGAAAGGAGACTACCTATTGTGCTCCCTTCGAACTGCTGGTGGATTAGAAGCAGAAAAGATGCTCTCTATTTATCATATTCAGCATTATATATGTATACATATATATACATACATATATATATATGGTTAGCAGTAAGATACATAACAGACTACACTACCAGAACTCCTTAAATCTATATGCAGGCTTCTTAATAAAAAGATGTTACTTTTCTTATCTTCTCCATCAATTCACAAGTAATTTTTAAATGTTAAAATAATGTTAAAAGAAGCAAAGAGGTCATGAATTTAAGTTTGGGCAGAAATCAGGATCAACTCTGCTAACAGTGATTCTCCTAGTCCTTAAAAAGGCTTTAGTAATTTTTTTTACATGTATTTTCCCTTTTCTATGTTAGAGAGAAAATGGTTGCTGAGTACAGATATTATGCAGAAGAGCTTCATTCAATTGTTACTTCATTTAGGGATCAAGATTTACAGATCAAACAGGCAAACTGATCTATCAAAAAGAATGATATTTACATATGACATTAATATAAAAGCATGAAAAGAGTGAACAAGAAATCATTACAAATTTTAAGAGAGTCTCCTGAAGAGAAAAATTAAAGGAATAATTCACAAAGCCAGTGTTCTCTTGCCATGCGCTTTGTTATAAGGTCTAAATTTATATTTGCCTCATTTTCCTTTCAGGAAAAATGAATAACTTTTGCCAAACAAAGTGCAACAACATTTAAATGTTATAAAATAGTTTATGTTTGAAAATGAATTTGACAATGAGATAAGCAAGGGGATTCAATTAAATAAACCCTCGGGAAAATTGCTATTTCTTTTACTAACTTTTTGCACCATAATCTATAGAAAAAAATTTGGCAAGCTAGGTCCTTTTTAGTCTAGTTTAATTAAAAAAGCAGTATTTATTAACAACATTCCATAGCTAACAACTTCAATGCTCCTATCAAATTCAAGCAAGAAATTATTAAATTCTTAAATGTGCTTTCAGTGCATTTTAATGGAAATGAAATTAGATCTGTCTTATCAGAGGTGGTACTAGTCAACACTAAAAGAAGCAGAAGTACTACCAAATAGTCAATTTACATAAATAAATTTGCCTTCTTTACAAATCAGGAAGCCTTTTCACAGGAGCTTGAAAAGCAACAGCACTCTTCAAGCTGACTTTGAATTGATGGGCTAGTGGTGCTTCTGATAAGATTTAAACAAACCTCCCCC
>NW_006399790.1:18855184-18856255 GCF_000299155.1 Elephantulus edwardii
CCCCCCCCGCACTAGGTAAATTTAAGCTTTGCTTTTTCCCATGATACCTATCTAAATGTTAATACTTCACATCCTCTCCCTGTGTTTATTATATTCCTAGGGAAGAAGTACATACCCTACACGCAGCAATTCTGTTGAGCCTGAAATACTAGATACTCTGAAATACTTAGTCCTGAGTAATTCTTCACGTAATCTACAAAATGGTTCCAAAGTTTGCCTTTAAAGGAGTTAGTAATGCTCGTCGGCAGTCTTACATTTCCTATTTACTTTCTGACTATTTTGTTAACTGGTATTTTCATTTATGACAATGTTAAAAAAAACTAGTATTGAACTATTTTGATCTTAAAGACATATATCTGGCAGTAATGCACACTGAGGTGCTAAAAAGGAATAAAACTGATTCCAGTGGTTAAGGTTAGGTGTCAACTTCACTTAGCCTTGATTCTCAAAGATTTGACAATTATGAAATAGTATTGTTTGGGAGTTACTTGGAATCAGACAGCTATATAATGCTATAGTCATCTTCTGTGCTGTAATCTGATATGACCATCTTTTTCATTTTGGCATTACACCAATTTTCACATAAAGATTTCATCTTTCAACTTAACCATAGGGAGAAATCAGTATAGTTAAAAATATTTTTTAAATTGTTCTATTTTGCTTTATGTTAGCCCTTGGAAGTAAGATTGTTCTATTACTAGGTATTCTATTGAGGCCAGAAACAGATGTTCTAAAGTTATTAATATAATGTTTGTCTTTACAATTGCATTAAGATTATTTCTCACTGAAAAGTGAATGGGGGGAAAGGGGTGGGCAGGGAGAAAAGTGCAATAATGAATGACTGGAAACCCTAATTCTCTGTAAATTTTCATTTAAATAAATAAAAAAAAAGAACCCAGGGTGTTCCCAACACTGAGTTAGGAGGCCAAAGGAGAAAACCCAGACCATCATGCAAGTTTGAGACTGAATATCCTGTCCTGAATGCTTAATGTTAAGGAACCCAACAGATTTCCGGGAGAATGGGTGATCCAGTGTATGTTGTTGTTGTTGTTATGTGCCGTCGAGTCACCT
>NW_006399790.1:18857425-18859147 GCF_000299155.1 Elephantulus edwardii
CATATGAAATCAGTGAGATTGTTCTGTAGTTTCCACATTCTGTTGGGTCACCTTTCTTTGGGATAGGAACAAATATCGATCTCTTCTAGTCAGTTGGCCAAGTGGTCATTCTCCAGATTTCTTGGCACAATTTGGTGAACAGTCTGTTTATAGTTCTTATGAAAAGATATTTGCAATGAGTAAATGATTGTACAGAAAAAATAAAAAAGAATTATTTCTTACTCTGATATAATAATATATACTGTGTAACATTTAATATATATCTTCTAGAATAGGTTTGTATTTCCCACAGTACCTACTATGAAGTTGGCTATGTGATAGAAAGGTAACAGATTGTTAGTTAATAGTTAACTGAAAATTCTCTATAGTTCATAGCTAAATTAAAAAAAAACCCAACATGGAGTCAGAACTCACTTTCCAATGAATCCTCTTCCATCCTCACAGTCTCTGCTATGCTGCAACCCACTGTGGAAATCACTGGGTCAATCTAATGTCATTGAAGGTTTCTCTCTTCTTCACTAATACTCCTTGCTTCCAAGCAGGATGTCCCTCTCCAGGAAGTGGCTCCTCCTCATGACATCCCGGACAAACGTAAAATCAAGTCTCCTTATTCTTGCTTGTAACTCATTATTCTTGCTTGTAAGGAGCACTCTGTACTCCTGTACTTCTTCCAAGACAGATTTTTTTTTGCTTGTTTCCTAGGCAGTTCATGTTGTATTTAATACTCTTCACAAGCACCACAATTCAAAGGCATCAATACATCTTGGTAATTTCTTATTTTCCATGTTCAACTTCCACAAATGTATAGAGTAAGGGAAAATACTATGAGTTTGGCTAGAGACACTTTAGTCTTTAAACTGACAACCTTATTCTTTATCATTTTAAATAGGTTCTTGGCTGCAAATGTACCCAATGCAACAAATTTTTTGCTTTCCTGGCTGCTACTTTCATGGACATTGATTGTCAATCCAAGTAAAAAGCTCCTTGACAACTTTAAACTTTTTTTTCTTTCATGATGTTGCTTATTGGTTCAGAAGTGAGGGTTTTCATTTTTTAGGTTCAGGTATAAGCCATACTCAAAGCTGTAAACTTTTAATTTCATTATTAAGTACTTAAAGTCTTTCTTTTCTGCAACCACAGGTTGTTGCCGCATCTTCAGCCAATCCTTATATTATATTCTTCTTTATATCATCTAGCCTTGATTAAATAATATAAATTAACACTGTTACTAATGTGATAGCCTAACTTCAGGTACCTTCTGATATGGTCCACTGATAAAAACAGAGTAACATTCATATATTATTTCTACTAAAGCATAATCTGAAACTAGACATTAAAAAATAGATCAATTTACACTGACAGATATTCTACAAAACAAAGAATTTGTATATTGTTTTTAAACATCAATGATATAGAAACAGAAATACTATTTCATATTGTATTTCATAAGTTGCAATCAACTCTACAGTAACAATAATACTTCAGACTACTACCAGCATTAGTTGCCATTGAAGTTACTTCTACTAGGTATTTCATGTGTGTTAGAATATAAGCATGTTTCTGCAATATTATTCAAAATGGGTGACCCTGGAGGACATTATGCTGAGTGAAATATCTCAGTCACAAAGGACAAATACTGCATGGTGCCACTGTTGTAGAATGAGACTGACATCAGGTTGGGGTAAGACTGAGAAAAACTGGATAAATTATGTATACTGAACT
>NW_006399790.1:18859262-18864225 GCF_000299155.1 Elephantulus edwardii
TGTGTACCAACGAAGAAGTTTATCTTTTGCTTTTCAAAGAGAGGCACAAACTGGGGGGAGGGGGGTAAAGAAAAAAGTGCAACAATGAATGAATGAAAATCCAAAATCTCTGTAAATGTTCATAAAAAGGAATTTAAAAAAAGAATATAAGCATTTCACAGGGTTTTCAAAGATTTAAGGAATAACAATTCCAAGTGTGAGCAAACTCCAAGACAGCTTTTAATCTCATATATTGCTGGTGTAAATTTGAAGTGGAATAAACTAATTTGGAAAAGAGATTTTATCATTTTCATCCAAGTTATAAACATATGCCTAACTTTTGACTCAATAATTTAGCTTAGTTATTTTCCCAGGAGAAAGAAAAATCTATGTGCACAGAAAAATTTATACTAGAATTTCATAGCTTTTCCATACCCAGTACCTAAAAATCCTGAAGGGTTGGTTATATATACCATCAACTGCCAAAAAACAAACAAATCCATCCTGGAGGAAGTGCAATCAGGGTACTCCTTGAAGACAAGAATGATGAAACTTCATCGAATATATTTTGAGAATGTTGTCAGGAAGACCCAGTCCTGGGGGAAAAAAATCATGCTAGGAAAAAAAATAGAGGGACAATGAAAAGAAAGAGAGACATTTGATAAGATGGATTGATGGAGTAGCTGCAATAATGAGAGTAAGCATGGCAGAGTTTGTAAGGATGGTGCAGGATAGAGTAAGGTTCAGATCTGCATTTAAAAACAATAGCAAAACAAATGTTTCTCAAGAAGAGATTTATGAACAGCAATATATCCGTACAAAATAAGGCAGTACTCATTAATCTAACCACTGACATATAACTCAGTATAGCTGACTCTCAAACATTAATTTCTTCTTAAGGAAGTCAGACATAAAAGAATTCATGCTGTACTTATCCTACTTATATGTGTTTCTAAAATAGATAAAATGAAACTTTAGTGATACAATTCAGAAGAACAGTTATCTAGGGACGTTTGGATGGGAACAGCAAAGGGCATGCAGTAACTGTGAGTAATGACAATGTTCTACAACTTTAATAGGTAGTTGTTACATGGACATATGTATTACCCAAATCCATGAAAATGTTAGATATTTTATATAATTATACCTAAACAGTTAATTTTCTAAATGAAAGCAAAATAATAACTTTCTAGAGCAAAAATAATTAACAAACTGAGAATATATGGTATCCACTGACCACCATTAAAGAAAATATTAAAAACTTCACATGAGATAAAACTGATGTCTGATGGAAATAATATTTTCAGTAATTTATTATCAAATAGCAAGGGAAAGAGTAAATGTAGGATTAGAATACAGATTCACACTCTTTAAAAACCAGCGATAATGATATCCTGTGTGGTGTACAATGTCAGTAAATGATGTAGAATGACAATGTGTGAAAAACAACTGCACAAAATGCACCTTGGTGCTAAATAAAATTAATCTACTCTAAGCTTTTTGAATTGTCCAAGAAGTGGAAAAAGATCTCATTTACATTAGGCCTACGAAATCAAAGATGCATATTATAATCTCTAGCATAATCATTAAAATAAATAAAATAATGTATTCCTGGAATTAAAAAAAATTAATTCCTATGATAATGTAATTCGTAACATCAACAGAACAAATTTTAAAAGTCCATTGAATGCAGGGGAAAAAAGGAATTTAATAAAATCCAAACAGTCCTGTTTTTGCTATGTGCTGTCAAGTTACCTGAGACGCATAGCAATCCTATGTCCAACAGCTCTGAAGCCTGCCCGGTTCTGAGCCAGTCTCACTGATTCCAAGACACCTATCCCCATTGTCCCAGTCACAGTATCAGTCCATCTCATCCAGGGCCTTTCTCTCCTGTCCTGTCTCTTTGCCTTTCTGAGCATGATGTTCTGCAAAGATAGGTCCCTCCTGGCCACGTGCCCAAAGTATGTGTCACAGAGCTTCAAAATTCTAGCCTTCAAGGAGAAACTTGGTTTCACCCTCTCCAAGACAGACAGACCTATTTGTTTTCTTGGTGGTCCCTCTCTAGCACCACAATTCGAAGGCATCAATTATTTTCTGTCATCCTTAGTCATTGTCTAGTTGTTTGATACAAAGCAGGTAACTGTGAAGACCATGGCCTGGATTAGGCACACTTTAGTCTCTAGACTGACATAGTTGCTTTTCAGTACTCTGGAGAGGTCCCTGACAGCCGATTTTCCCAGTGAAATTCATCTTTTGATTTCCTGATTGCTGATGCTAAGGAATTTAATTGTGGAGCTGAGAAAACTGTAACTGTCAACAACCTCAATCTCTTCTCCATCTGTTATGGTGCTGCACATTGGCCCAATGGTGAGAATCTTTGTATTCTTGATGTTGAGCTTCAATTCATATTGAACACTGCAGTCCTTGACCTTGACCTTCAGGTCTTCAGTTTCAGCAAGCATAACATAGTTGTTGAGTAGTCTTTTTCCATTTCTGATAACACATTCCTCCTCTTAAGCCTAGCCTCGAGAATGATCTGTTTTGCATATAGATAAAAAAGGTAAAAAAAAAAAAAAGGTATGGAGATAGGACACATCATTTCCCGATTTTGAACCATGCAGTCTTTCCTTGCTCTGTTCTGAGGACTGCATCCTGGTTCAAGCATAGGTTTCACATAAACACAATCAAGTGTTCTGGGATTTCCATTCTTCTCAAAGTTAGCCACAATTTGTTGTGATACACACAATCAAATGCCATCACATAGTCACTGAAAACACAGATAGACAATCCTTTGATACTCTTAGCTTTTTGCTAAGATCAATCTGACATTGGCAATAATGTCTCCAGTGTCATAGCCTCTTCTAAACCTAGCTAGTGTTTCTGGTAGTTCTCTGTCAATGTACTATTCCAGTCATTTCTGGATAATCTTCAGCAGGATTTTGCCTATTTGTGATACTGGTGATATTGTCCAAGAATCTCTACACTCTGTCAGGTCAGCTTGTTTTGGAATGGGAGTAAATATGGATTTCTTCCAGTCAATAGGCCAGATACTTACCCTCTACATTTTTGGCACAACCTGGTGAGCATGTCCAGGGCTATATCTGTTTGTTGAAGTATGCAAATTGGTATTCTATCAATTCCTGGGGCTTTATTTTTTGCCAAGTCCTTCAGAGCAGCCAAAACTTTTCCCTTCATCACCATTGCCTCTTGGTCATACGTTGCTTCTTGAAATTCTTCTGTGTCACCCAATTCTTTTGGTACAATGACTTTGTATACTCCTTCCATCTTCCTTTAATGCTTCCTGGATCATTTCATATTCTGCCCATAGCATACTTATATATTATTGTAACTTTAGGCTTGAATCTGTTCTTTATTTCCTTCAACTTAAGAAATGCCGAGCAAGTCTGACCCTGTTGATTTTCTGACTCCAGCTCTTTGCTTATTTCATTATAATACTTTACCTTGTCTTTTGGTGCTGCCAGTTGAAATCTTCTATTGAGCTCCTTAACTTCTTGCTTTCTTCAGAGCATCTAGAAACCAATAGCCCTAGATAATTAAAAAAAAATAGCTAATAAATTAGCAGGATGTTGGTAAATTTGGCCAATAAATTGACTTATTTCTCGAGAAAGTGGTAATTCAGAGTATTAAAGATTTTAAAAAATGGTGCTTATCAGTTGTCCAGACCTCACACCAGACACAAACTTGAATTTCCAAAGAATCACAAAAGATGAAATCTTTTCCCACCCCTTCTTTACCCAAGGATTGTTTTAGCTATTCTGGGCCTCTTAAATTTGCAACTGAATATTTGCCAAGAGGCCAGATGGAATTTGATAAGGATTTAATTAAATTTGTAAGTTAATTATATTGTATTATCACTTAAATAATATATATTCTGATCCATCAAACTGAAAACTTTTTCTCTTACTTAGGTTTCTTTCAGCAGTATGTTATAGTTTCCAGAATACTTCCTACATTTTCTTAGTTAAAATTATGTGTAAGTATTTTTTAAATTTGGTAGCATAAGAAACGGAGTTACTTTTTTATTTCCTTGTTTTATGTGTCCATTGCAAGGATATATAAATGCAGTTGATACTCATATGTTGGTTATGTGTCCTGTAATTTTGCTGATGTAGTTTATTACTTCTTAAAGAGATTGTTTAATCTATCTAGTTCTAAGATAGCTCATTTTAATTAAGTTCTTACCTAATTGTCCTGGTGGATATCTCAATGAATAGAATTAATAGAACTGGAGAGAGTGGTTATCTTTGTCTCCTTCCTAACTTTACAGAGAAAGAATTCAGTCTTTCAATATTAGCTATGATGCTAATTGTGAGGGGGGTTTTATTTTTATTTTTTTAAGATGGGCTTCATAAATTTGAAGAATTTCCCTTCCACTCCAAGGTTGGTTTTTAGTATTTTCAATCGTGAAGCAATTTTGTCAAACATTTTCTGGATATAGTGAGATGATATGGCAACAGAGGCTGAGTTCTCAGGTATGGAAACAAATAGGAGGAAGAGCAGCTATAAGCAGACACTAGTGATTGGAACATGGAATGTGAGAACCATGAAGGTAGGAAAATTGGATATTGCTAAGAAGGAAATGTTAAGAAGGTGACTGGAATGCATAAATATTGACATAGTAGGTATTGGCCAAATGAGATGGATGGGCATGAGACATTTTGAGTCAGAGGATCATATAATCTACTATGCTGGAGACGAAAAGGTGAGGAAAAATGAGGTTGCTTTAATAGTTAAAAAAGTAATTTCTACATCCATCGTAAAATACAATGTTGTGAGCGACGATAATATCCACATACATACAAGGAAGTCCAGTGAATAACACCATCATTCAAATATATGCACCAACGACCAGAGCCAAAGAGGAGGAAACAGAAGATTTCTATCAACTTTTGCACTCAGAGATTGATCGAACATGCAATCAAGATGCACTAATAATAATGGGTGACTGGAATGCAAAAGTTGG
>NW_006399790.1:18865325-18867170 GCF_000299155.1 Elephantulus edwardii
GGATAACAAAAAATTGTGGCTAACTCTGAGGAGAATGAGAATCCCAGAACACTTGATTGTGCTTAGGGACATCATGTTTGGCAGAGTGGAGGGGCGGCGCACGAGAGGAAGACCTTCGATGAGATGGATCGATTCTGTGAGTGGAGTGGTGGGAATGAGTGTGAGACGGCGAGGTTGGCACAGGATAGAACAGCGTTTAGGGCTCTTGTACATAGGGTCGCTATGAGTCGCAATTTGATGGCACATAACAACAAAAACAACATACTTGGACCAGTTGTCAGAACAGAGCAAGGAAACACTGCATGGTTCAAAATTGGAAAGGGTGTGCTTCAAAGGTATGTCCTATCTCCGTGTCTTTTCAGTTTATATGCAGAACAGATTATCCGGGAGTCTGGGCTCTAGGAGAAGTGTGGCATCAGGATTGGAGGTAGACTTCTCAATAATCTTCATTATGCAGATGACACAACCCTGCTTGCTGAGACTGAGGAGGACTTAAAGCGCTTGCTGCAGGTCAAGAACTGCAGCCTTCAATGTGGATTGAAACTCAACATCAAGAAAACAAAGATTCTCACCACTGGGACAATTGGAAGCATCATGATAGATGGTGAAGAGATTGAGATTGTTGACAGCTTCCGTTTTCTTGGCTCTATAATCAACACACTCAGTACCAGCAGTCAGGAAACTAAAAGATGAATTGCATTGGGAAAGTCCGCTGTCAGAGACCTCTCCAAAGAACTGATGAGCAATGATATCAGTCTGGAGACTAAGATGCAGCTGATGCAGGCTATGGTCTTTGCAATTACTTACTATGCATCAGAGAACTGGACAATGACAAGGGATGATAGAAGGAGAGTTGATACCTTTGAGCTGTGGTGCTGGAGAAGAGTATTGACTATACCATGGACTGCTAGAACAAACAGGTTTGTCCTGGAGAGATGAAGCCAGGCTGCTCTTTGGAGGCTAGGATTCGGAAGCTTTGACTGACATACTTTGGACATGTTGCAAGGAGGAACTAGTCCTTAGAGAGGGACATCATGCTTGGGAGGGTTGAAGGATAGCACAGGAGAGGAAGGCCCTCAATGAGATGGATTGATTCAGTCACTGGGGTAATGGGGATAGGTCTATTGGAGGCAATAAGATTGGCGAGGGATAGAGCAGGGTTTAGGGCTGCTGTACATATGGCCACTATGAGCCACATGCAACACGACAGCATATAAAAACATATTGATAATATATTACCTGTTTAGCTGAATTTCAGATATTAACGTTATCTTGAATTTCTGAGGTAAATTCCACTAAGATCTTATTGAGGCCTACAAATTTCTCTTCTTGTAATATCTCTGGGGACTCATGATGTATTTGGAAACGTTCCTTCCTCTATTTTTTTTTTACAAGTTTAGGAGTATTGGCACCGGTTCCTCTTTAAATTGTTAATAGGATTCACCACTGACATCATCTACTAAACTTTAACTATTAAAGTTGAGTTAGTTGGTTAGAAACTCTGGCCTTTTGGTTAGAGCGCTTACCCACTGTTCCAGAAGGGCTTCTTCCATTAAATATAAACATACCAACTGTCATCAAGCAAATTCTACTTGAGGGTGATCTTCATTAGGTTCCATGGCTGCAAATCTTAATGAGAGCTGATTACTTCCTCTTTCTTTCATGAAGTGGCTGCTAGAGTCTAATCCCTGACCTTTCAGTTAACAGCTTGCTCTGCAAGCAGGCTTCTTCTTTTCCTTTTCTTAATATTATTATTGCTGTTATGGTTGTAATTTTCTACTGACAATATTTACTTAGATCTACTATTTTTTATTATTTTTTAATAATTTTAATGAAAATTACAGA
>NW_006399790.1:18868042-18869835 GCF_000299155.1 Elephantulus edwardii
ACGAACAGTGCTCAGGTTGTTCGTTCATAGGGTCGCTATGAGTCGTCTCCGACTTGACGGCACCAAACAACAACAACTACTGATAATAATGTCACTGACTTTTCATTTACGAAAATGTATTTGTTGTCATTGCTGTTGTTGTGGGCTGTCAATTTGGGGCTGAACCATAAGTGACCCCCCCAGTGGGTTTTCAGAGGCATTTAATAGCACGGAAAGAGATTGTCCATCCTTTTCCTGCAACCAGCTCATAAATTCGAACTGTGTGCCTTCAAGATTGCAGTGTAGCTTATTACCAACTAGACTTTCAGTTACCATATATGTATTTAATTAATATTAATACATGAATTTAAGTTTATTATAGAGTTTTAGATTTCCATGTATTTAATTTTTTTAACTTTGAATATACTATTCTTTTTTCCTTATTTTATTTCTCAAGGTATTAGCTGTCAGTCATATTGGTGTTCTTAATGATACAGGGTTTTTGGTTGTCTTTTCGTTTTGTTTTTTGTTCGTTTTGTTTTTTTAATGAATTTTAATGAACATTTACAGAGATTTTTGGATTTCCATTCATTCATTGTTGCACTTTTCTCCCTGCCCACACCTCCCCTCCAGTTTGCGCCTCTCATTGAAAAGAAAAAAAAGAAAAATTCCTTCATTGGTATACAATTCCCCCACCCCCACCCCCAGCCCCTGGAGTACACTTCACCATGCAACCTTAATTCTGGACTCTTGTGATAACCATAATATCCAATCATACATCGCCTTTAATCTGTTCTTTCCCTCATCCGTTTCAATACAGTACACATAATTTATCCAGTTTTTATTTCATTTGTTTCTTAAGACTTTGTACATATTTTTCTCCTTACATTTTTTAAAACTTTCATTATGATGTACCTCAGAGTTAGATATAGAAATAGGTATAGAGATATAGCAATATAGCTGTTGCTGTGTGTCATTGAGTCACTTGCAACTTATAGTAACCCTATGTACAACAGTCCTGAAACCTGCTCTATCCTGTGCAAACTTTACTGTCTCTGACACACCTACCCTCATTACCCCAGTCACTGTATTAATCAGTCTCATCCATGGTCTCCTTCTCTTTCTCCATTCCTCAGCACTTCCAAGCATGATATCCTTCTCCAAGAATTGGTCTCTCCCTGCAACATGCCATTTTTTGCCAGGCCTTTCTTTTCCTGTACAACTGGGTGAATTGAATTTGAACCACTAACCTCCCATTTTTCAAGCAATTACAAATAATTTGTACTACGTAGGTCCCTGGAATATTGATTTAATTGACAAAATACAGTGGAAAACTATATTTCATTCATATTTATAATATTATCTTAATTGTTGTAGGTATAAAGAAACGAGAATTTTTGTTGCATTTTGAACCCTCTTAATATTATTACTAATTTGCATGCTTAGTCCCCAGAAATAAATATATATCTGAGCAAAATTACAGTTATTTTCTTTATTTTTAACTCTTATGCTCATTTATTTTTCTTGTTTTATTATTTGTTCTAAGATTATATTAATATGTAAAGCAATGAAGATGATAAGTACTGATATTGAAAACATATTCATTCACATAGTAATATATCTGCCTTAAGCTTTTCTTAGATGTTTTTGTTGTTGCTATATGATCGTTCTAATGCGAAACTTATACTTGGACCAGGAGGCAGTCGTCAGAACAGAGCAAGGGAACACTGCGTGGTTCAAAATTGGGAAGGGCGTACGCCAGGGATGCATCCTATCTCCATACCTTTTCAACCTATATGCAGAACAGATTATCC
>NW_006399790.1:18870600-18884113 GCF_000299155.1 Elephantulus edwardii
GACTCGACGGCACATAACAACAACAACAACAACAAATGTGCTATCAAGTCGTCTGTGACTCATAGTGATCCTCTGTACAAATAGCTCTGAAGCTTGCCTTGTCCTGAGCCAGTTTCACTGACTTTGACATACCTACCCCATTGCCCCAGCTACTGAATTAATCCATCTCATCTGGTTTCTTCCTCTCCTGCACTGTCCTTCCACCCTTTCAAGCATAACGTCCTTCTTCTCCAAGGACTGGTCCCTCCTGGTCACATGCCCAAAGTATGTGAGAAGCAGTTTCAAAATCCTAGTTTCCAAGGAGAAACTCAGTTTCACTCTCTCCGGGACAGACCTATTTGTTTTCTTTGTGATCCATGGTATTTTCAAGACTTTTATCCAGCACCTCAACTCAAAGGCATTGATTCTTCTGTCATCCATAAAAAATTGTCCACCTCTCTGATGAATAGCAAGTAATTGTGAAGACCATGGACTAGATCAGGTGTGCCTTAGTCTGTAGATTGACATTGTTGCTTCTCAGTACTCTGGAAAGTTTTCTAACAGCAGATTTACCTAATGCAATTTTTCTTTTGATTTCCTGACTGCTGGTGCCAAAAGTGTTGATTGTGGAGCTGAGCAAGCTGTAACTATGAACAACCTCAATCTCTTCTCCATCCATCAAACTGTTGCAAATTGGCCCAGAGGCCAATTTGTCTTTGTCTTCTTGATGTTGATTTCTTAGATACTCTGTCAAATACTATTCCTATCTATTCATATTTGCATGAAGATTTTAAGAACAAATGCTTTTCTCTTTCTGAAATTTTTTTCTGTTTAAACAAAGAAAATGTAGACTTTTACCCAAAGTCTATATTTTAGGGGTGTGTGTGTGTGTGTGTGTGTGTGGTAAAAGAGATAGATAAGGTTGTAGAGATTGTGCAATTTCTAAATATATTAACAATTTGAAAAAATAACTTTTGGGGTTTTGTTACACTTAATCAATTAAAAACATACTTGCTACTATTTTTCAGAGGATTCCACAGAGTTATGCCCTGCCTTTCAGAGCTCTAAATGCCACTTTCAGTCTTTTTCCACTGATGATAGAGTTGTCAATAAATATGCCATTTAGCTAGTTGTTAAGAAATATAAAGTCCCTGAAGCAGTCACCCGGGAGTGAAGTACTGAGGGACATGTGTAACAGAAAGCAGTGAAATTGCCATTAGTTGAAATTATACTTGAAACTATTTGCCTTCTGAATATAATACCAGTAGAATATTTCTTTTGCGCCGAGAAGGAAATTTTTATGTCTCCTCATAACTTTCTTTCATTTTTCTCAGTCACTCTGCATTTCAATAACCCATGATGTCTTTGACTACGTTTAAGAGCTAAAGATTACGTAGTATTACCACTATGCCCTGAAAGCATTATAATCCTCAAAATTGCATAAATAATTCTGAGTACCCTCAAACTCCACTACTAAAACCATAGCAACATGGTGTACCAAATTGTAGCTAACTCACTTCATACAGGTACATTTTTAGCTTTTCTAATAACTAAGCTAAGAAATAGTACCTCTTTCATCCTGCAGAATCTATAAAGATAATGCTAGAGAGCATGAAAAGTAAAGCATAAAAGGGTTGGAAACAGCCCAACTCTCCAACCACAAATGAATAGATTGAGAAATTATGGTAAAATGGAATGTTATTCAGGAGCAATGGTTTTATAAATTATTACCCAACTTGGGAGGGACTGGAAAGCATTATGCTGAGTGAACTAACTCAATACCACAAGGATAAATATTGTATAAAACCATTATTGTAGAATGAGTATAAGCATCTACGAGAGGTGGCAGAGGTTGGAAGGAGAGGGATGAGGATGTGCAGGGGGAAGGCAGGGATTAACCATGGAATTGTACAATTTGATGGGCGGGGGCGGTGAGGGAAATTGAAAGAATTTGTTCTTGAAAACAATGTGTTAACATTTTGTAAATAAACTAGTAGAAAATTTAAAAAAAAGAAATCTATCAGACATTGAATGATAAGTGAACAATCAGAGCAGAAAGTTTAACTTACATTTATTGATACAGATGGAACAGCAAATTTAAAATAGCTCCAAAACTCTCCATAGTCTTGTTAGCAAGCTCTCTTATGTTGGCATCTCAGCTGTTGATGATGTTGATCAAAAGCAAACCATGTGTCTGAAGTTGAGGCAGCTAGAGAACACATTCCCTAAAAGGTGCTAAAGCAATGGATAGAAAAGCCATCTCAAAAGTCATCACTACATCTTCAAATTTTTAAAAAAATATATAGTTTTATTGATAGTGTGTTGGAAAAACTAGAAATAAATTTGCTTGACATTATCAGGAAAAAATAGTTTGAAGGCATTCTTTGCTTCTAGATTTGTAATACAATCTATTATGGTGCTTAAAATTAATATTAAAATTGTTCCTCGGAGTTAAGACTCTGACTAACCTAAACATGGGCTTAAAATGTACAATTGTTTTGTGATAAGGATTAATTTGTTTGCTCAGATTTGCTTTACTTGGGAGCTAAGTGTTCTCAAGTAAGGGAGCTCTGGTGGCCTTGTGGTAAGGAGTTGCGCTGACAACTCATATGTAAACAGTTTGAATTCACCAGTTGCCCTGAGGGACAAAGATGGCAATCTTCTCCTGTGCAATTTACAGCCTCTGAAAACCTACTATGAGTCAATTCCTACTTGATTGTATATAACAATAATATCTGTTTCTCAGTGGTGGTGGTAGTTGAAATACTTAGAAATGAAACATAATACTCTGAGTCAAAAGGACCAGAGCAATGATGTCAGTCTGGAGACTAAGGTTTGCCTGATCTTGGCCATAGTCTTCACAATTCTTGATATGCATCAGAGAGCTGGACAATGACTAGGAGTGATGGAAGGAGAATTGATGTCTTTGAGTTGTAATGATTGAGAAGAGTATTGAATGTACCACAAACTGCTAGAAGAACAAACAGGTTCGTCCTTGAGAGGGTGAGCCCAGGTTCCTCCTTGGAGGCAAGGATTCTGAAGCTTTGTCTGACATACTTTGGCATGTTGAAAGGGGGGACCAGTCCTTGGAGAGGGACATCATGCTTGGAAGGGTGGAGGGACAGCGCAGGAGGGGAAGACCCTCTATGAGATGGATTGATTCAGTGACTGGAGTAATGGGAATAGGTGTGTCTGAGACAATAAGGTTGGCCCAGGGTAGAGCAGGATTTAGGGCTGTTGTACACAGGGTCACTGTGAGTTGCAAGTGATTTGACAGCACATAACAATGACAGCAACATGAGTCAAAGACAACTTCATGACACCTAACAACAATAAACAACAGACATCTCCTTTGTCTCAACCTAGTCCTGGCCTTGAGCCAGAGAGAAAACTTCAAAAAGATGTCTTTTGGAGAATATTGAATAAATTAGATACTTTCCGTAGGATTGTCATACAAAATAGGTTATCATTATGCCAAAGACTCCCTAATATCATTTATAATGAACAAAATAATCTCCATATGGTCATCTATCCAAATATCTCTTACTTCCCTCATCAATGACAAATTTCTATTGGCAATGTTTTATTCATAAAAATTGTCTATCTGATTTATATGAACATGGTTAAGGAAAAATATTAATTATCCTTCCTCAGGCACCCTTCCTCTGGATTTAGAGAATGAGATTTATAGCTCTTAAAAGTTGCCATTAGCACCACAACAAGATAAAGGTAAATAATCCAATAGAAAAATGGGCACAGGATATGAACAGACTTCACCAAAGAAGACATTCAGATGGCCAACATGCACATGAAGAAATGTTCAAAATTTCTAGCTCTAAGAGAGATGCAAATCAAAACAACTATGAGACATCATCTCACCCCAGTCAGAATAGCAAAATTTAACAGAACAGCAAACAACAAATGCTGGCGAGGTTGTGGAGAAACTGGAACCCTTATTCACTGTTGGTAGGAGTGTAAAATGGTGCAACCACTGTGGAAGGTGGTATGGCGCTTTCTCAAAAAGTTGCAAATAGAGATACTGTTTGACCCAGCAATTCCACTACTGGGAATATATCCCAAAGAGACCATAAGTGACATCCACGCAGATATATGTTGTGGCTCTGTTCACAATAGCAAGGAGTTGGAAACAACCCAAGTGCCCATCAACAAACGAATGGATAGAGAAGCTATGGCATATTCACAAAATGGAATACTACACTGCATTGAAAAACAAGGAACTCATGCAATATTATTCAAAATGAGTGAGCCTGGAGGACATTATGCTGAGTGAAATATCTCAGATGCAAAAGGACAAATATTGCATGGTGCCACTGTTGTAAAATGGGATTGATCTCAGGGTGGGGGTAAGACTGAGAAAAACTGGATAAATTGTGTATACTGCACTGAAACAGATGAGGGAGTGAATAATTTAAAAGCGATGTATGATAGGGTCTTCTGGTTATCACAAGAGTCCACAATTAAGGTTGCATAGTGGAATGTACTTGGGGCGGTGGGAGGGGTGCAGGGGGATTGTGTACCAGGGAAAGAGTGTTTCTTTTACGTTTGAAAAAGAGGAGCGAACTGGGGGAGGGGGGATGGGCGGGGAGAGAAGTGCAGCAATGAATGAACGGAAATCCAAAATCTCTGTAAATGCTCATTGAAACTATTAAAAACAAAACAAAAAAGTTACCATTAGCAGCAATGAATGACTGGAATCCCAAAGTCTCTATAAATTATCATTTAAATAAATTTTTTAAAAAGTTACCAGTAGCTACATGAAAAACTGATAGCCAAGAGAAAGATATCATTTGAACTTATTTAGTTTTGCATTTCTAGAATGGAACTTATTTATTCTTGCATTTCTTGAATGGTTCCCCTTTGACCTTGAAACCCAGAACTATTCTTTTAAAATCACTTCATCAGACACAGCACATCTTGGATGAACAATTGGAGAAATTGGATTCACAAATAGTTTTGGAAGGACTTCTAAATATACTTGATCAATTTAAAAAAGAATAAAGAAAAAGAGCACATGTATAACAAAACCAAAGTGTTGGAGCAGATGTGAAATAGGATATTCTATTCCTTTGCTACTACTCATTTTTATTGTTTCAGTGAAGGGTCACAAAGCTTTTGGTTTTCAACCATTCATACAAGAATGTTTTCCTTTCCCCTCACCCTCCCAATCCCCTTTGTAATGCTTGTCCTATCCTAAACAATTAACACATTGCTGCAAATGATGGCAAATGTGTTTCTAAGCATAGTTGTCAATTTTAAAAGTGTGCGGCAATGTGTTAATTGTCACACATATAATTTTTAATCATCCATTCCTTTCTTTTTTGCATTTGAGCTGTGATGTTGGAAAATAGTGAAAAAGCACAAAGAGATATACCTTAGGAGAAATGCAGCCAGAGTGCCTCTTGGGGGCAAAGATGACAATTGTCTCACATACTTTGGGCATTTTGGTTTTGGTGTTAGTATTGTTACATGCCATCAAGTTGATTACAACTCATAATGACCTTATGAACAATAGAGCTGACCTCTGTCCTATGTTGTTAGGAGAGTCTATTCCTTAGAAATGGACAGCATGCTTAGAAATGTGAAAGTAAACAGAAGAGAGGAAGATTTTCAACCAGATGGACTGGCACAGTGACTGCAGCAACAGACAGTATGTCTGAGATACGGAGGTTGGCACAAGATAGCACAGGTTTCAGATCTGTTGTTCATAGGGTTGTTAATAGTCGCATTTGACTTGATGGCACCTAACAACGTTCACCTCTGAATTCTCCTTGCTTCACGCAATCAGTATCTGGTAGATTAGTTTTTGGTTTCTTTATAGACAACTTCCTTTTGGAAGGCAACAGACTATAGTGACCATATTCCTTCCCATATCATAATTATCTCTGTGCCCCAACATTCAGAATTGTGCTTGTTGAAGTGTAAAATTTAATAGCAATCTATAAAAATATCCACACATTTATCTAATTTATGATAGTCTTCATGAATGATATATCTAAATCTGCATCATAAATACTTATCTCATAAAGACCTCTCAAGAGCAGCTTTATTAACAAGATAAACTGCTAAGATTTGAGAAAATAGTTGGTCAAGTATTGAAATATGTCATGTGAATTAAACAAGGTCCATGGTCTATATTCACTTTGCATAAACTTAGGCCCTAATTCTGACATTTATTAAGATATATTATGTGTATAAAGATCTTTTACAATATTTTCTGATATTGAAAGTCTATAATATTTTTCATATGGAAGCCAAATTACTTAGAATAAATGAAGAAAGCTAGAGCATAATAATGCATAAATAATTGACGCCTAAGTTATTCAAACAAACCGTAGGCATACTTAAAATACTTTCAGAGAATTGCAAAGAACATTAAATTATTTGTTCTATTATATTTCTTCATTCTCTATGCATATACAAAAGAATAAGGAATATTCAGTAAAATATGCTCCCAATTAAATGGATATGTATTCTCTGTGAAGATAACTCCCAATTCACAGTGAAGTATAAACACTGCAGAGCAAATTGAAACAAACTTGTGCTGATGATAAATAACACGAGGAAGGAATATTGGGAGCAAAATTGTATGCAGCTCCAAAGGAAAAGGTGTTGGAAATAATCTTCAAAACCTTAGTTTAAAAATGCTAAGTATATTTTCCAGTAAGACAGTTGATAGTTGTATATTCACCTTTAGGCCAACTGCTTTTACAGACTGGTTAGTCTGAAGGCCTACTTTGTATCCTTTATTGATGATGATAAATCTGATTCTGGAAAAGTTTTGAATGCAAAGCAAGTACTTCTGAAAATTTTGTTAAAATTATTTTCTATTTTGTGGTGATAGTGTGCATATATTTTGAAGATTACAAAAGAAATTAATGCAGTAAATACTACTTGTATGATTTAGCCATTTTACAAATTTAAGTATTCATTGGACTTGTCAAAATCAGTTTTATCAATAATTTTATAGGTCTCGATTTATAAATGGATCATTTTCAATGGGAGACAAGAAAAGTATGAAACAAAATAAAAAAGACAAGAAAGATCCCCTCTTGAAAGTATAATTTTATTTAAACTCTGGTCATTTTGGAGATGACTTCCTATACTCAAGCATTTATACTTCTGTGCTGTGAGGTTTATTATTTCATTATTAATGGTTAAATTGCTCAATTTTCCAATGAAATCAATGTAACTTATTATAATAGCACTATTATATTTGTTAAAATCCTATTTCTTAGACAAGATCTTTTAACACTTTCTTTTATTCATTACTGTATGAGAGGGTACTGTTTTGCAATTTGTTGAGACTCTTTAGACAAGTGCTTGCATAGAGATTTGGGAATGAGTTAAATCTTCTGTTCATCTGATTAGTGTAATTGATAGTAACTGTCTGACTGCATTCTAGTAACAGGCTAAATGAAAGATCTCTCTTCTAAGATGAGAGAAGAATGACAGTCAAAAATAAATAACCAAAATACTACCAGTGATTATAAGAGGTACATATATGTTATTATGTAAGTAGCAGAAAAGGAGACATAGGGGCCCAGGGCCATGAATGTCTCATTGAAAAGGGTAGAGGGAGTGAGAATAGCATAGTTCCTCACTGTCCCAGAGCAGAAAACAGATAAAGAGCCCCATGGTGCTTCTAGAGGCACAGCAGCAGCAAGAGGTTCCTTTATTCATTGCTGACTCACTGTTGTGGTACTGAGAATGGGGTTTATCAGGGAAGTACATTAGAGAGTGGGGGACACAAAGAATATCACTCAACAAAAATCCAGATTTATCCAAACAGCCCTAAGGCACAATTCCTCAGTCTAGGATCTGGTTTCAGTTTAGAGGTAGTAAGATTACAGAGTTACACACTATAAATCTACGTGAGACTAGAAATAGAGCTAAAAGAGAATTCTATACACCTATTTTTCAAGTTTAAATTCAAATATATGTGAGTTGCTTTTGTGTATTCATGGACCTGTTTATTTTATCCAGTTGAGAGAGGAAAATAGGAGAGAAAATACTGTGAAAATACTCTGTGAATTGGCATATTTTGTTTCTCCAACATGAAAACAAGGAACCTTTATGCTCCTTTGTAAAAGAAAATATTCACTTTCTCCTTTAACACTTTTGAGGGACTTCTTTTAGTTATCTTCCCAAGGAGCTCTGATACTACAGTATTTGTCTGCTAAATGAAAGGTAGGTTTCTCGAACTCAAGGATCACTCTACGAGAGAGGAGAGAGAGAGAGAGAGAGAGAGAGAGAGAGAGAGAGAGAGAGAGAGAGAGAAAAAAAGAAAAAGAAAGAAGAGGAGAGGAGAGGAGAGGAGAGAGAAAAAAGTGACAATTTGCTTTTCTAAATATTTACAGCCTTGGAAATCCTATATGACAATTCTACTCTGTCTTACAGTGTTGAGTCAAAATTCACAACAATGGAATCCAAAAGGCATTCTTCCCCAGAGAAATGAGCAGATGTCTAAGGACAGATGAAACAAATATCTATGGAGAAAAGGTTGAAATTCTTCTGCCACTCCTCTTGATTTCTTTAATATGATTTAAAAGAGCTTGTCTTTTAGGTAGAAGTCAATGACATTGAAGTCAGAGAGGTTAGGGTAGACATGAAATGGAAAAGAAAAAAAGGAAAGGTTGGGTTGAATGGCAGAGAAGTAGTTTCAATTTCTGGACAAGAAAGAAAATTAATAGCTCAATAGTAAGACATGAAGTTGGGTATTTTGGAAGACATGCTGTTGGAAACTATTTTAGTCTTGTAAAAACTTATCAAGAAACTTAAGTAAATTACGGTCATAACAAATGGAACAGAACAACCTCTATTTATTTTTCTATTTTTTTGTTGTTGTTGATTGTGCTACTTCTTCTGTAACTTCACACTTTTATTTTGAAACTTTTCAAACATTCAGAAAAGTTTAGATAATTTTAATGTGGAAATTCTGTATATTCCTGTTGTTGGTGTTGTTTTGAGCCATCTAGTTGCCTATGACTCATAACAATGCTATAAACAGAAGGTCTGAAGACTGCCTGTCCTGAGCCAGTCTCACTAATTCAGACACACCTACCCCCATTGTCCCAGTTACAAAGCCATCACTTTATGTTGCCTTCATTTTTTTTTTAAATTAATGTATACTGTTGCAAACGGCAACCCTTTTTCCTGGAAGAAATGAACATAAAGAGACAAACACACACAGAAGACAAGACAGGACTGCCGCAAAGAAAAACACACACAACCCGACAGGAAGAGACAGCCCCGTGGCTCTGCGTTTATTGGATTTTTATAGGGGTCTAAGCAATGACCTCATTTTTTAGGGTTTCCATATAATTATAATAGACCGTGATTTCCCATCTCAGTTTTCACAGAATCATAAAAGATAAGTACAGAAACAATGAAGCAAGGGAGGACACACTCTGTTCCTTAAGATAGAAGATGCTTTTCACATGAAAGAGGTTAGGAGGCTGAAACAACTTAAGATATATGATTTACAGGAAGAGAGACCTCCAAGTTCTCAGCCCATTTGCAGAAAAAAGGACATAGGTTTCTCTTTAATTATTAAACCTGTTTGCAGGCTGAACTCTCAATAACCTCGAAGTCCACCTGCATGCAGGCTGGACTCCAATAACGGCGTCCGGTCCTCCTCAGTATACTTTAAGTAAAGGATCACTAATTGCATAGTGTGTAATACATTGGGTTGCTAACTAAACGTTTAGCTCTGGTAGCACAATCTGTAGGGTGGTGGGTGGCGAATCCAAAGACCACACCTCTCTGGAAGTTAAGATCCGTCACTTGCTCAGTTGGCAGAAAGATGATCAGTCATCTCTAGTGTGATTTACAGCCTCAGAAACCTGCTAATTCCATTTTATAAGTGAGAAGTGGAGTAGTGTTATATTAGCTGGTAACTAAAATTTTGATGGTTCAAATCCATCAGCTACTATGTGGGAGAAAGATGGTCAGTTTTCACACTTAAACATTTACAGACCCAGAAACCTGATGGAGAGGTTGATATGATTTGGACCCCAATAACATGTATTATACTCGAAATAAAATAAATTTGCAAATTTTTATGTACAGAATGCCAGGTTTGAGAAACATGTACAATTATATTAAAAGCTCAGCAACCAAGATGTAAACGTTTATTTCATCTTTCATTACCGTCTGCATTTTTTTTTATTCAATTTCTTCTACATTTCAAGGTCTTTACAACCACTAGTCCGTTTTGTTCCTAGTATCACCAGATTTAGTAAATAAAACTGTTCTTTCATTACTAATTTGAAATTCAGATGCAATTAGGTGTCCTATAGTTTAACTATATATAGTTTAACAATATATAATTTAACAATCTAATCTGTCCCTATACATTTGGTACAGTCTCTAAATCATATATTGTCAAAATTACATCATATGTTTTTCCCTGTTTTATTCCAAACACTTTCTATTTTATGTAATATATATAATGTTTATGATCTATTTGGGGTTAATGTTTGTATAAGGTATGAGGAGTTCTGATGGCAACAGTGCATTACTTGTGCGGTCACTTGTGTGAGGTTGAATACTGTGACACTGATGTGTCAAATGTGTTAATGGTTGGCTACCCAATGCGGACAGAGAGTGGGGTGGAGCTCCCCAATGAAAACAAGCTTGGAAGGAGGAGTGGCATCCACTTCCATAATATGTTGCCTCTGGAAACCCTATGAACCTGGAGAGAGGATGAAAGGCACCCAAGCGTCAAGGACTCTCCTTCATAGGGTCACTATGAGTCATCTGTGACTCGACGGCACTTAACAACAACAACAACGAGTCACAGGAGACTTGACGGCACACAACTACAACAAAGACAGAAAGAGAAGAATATGATCAGAAATGTGGTTATCACAGACAATTAAAAACAATTTCACAGGTAACATTACTCCAGGAGAGCTCTGGTAGTATAGTTTGTACAGAGTTGTACTGCTGACCCAATTGTGGTGCCTCTCTGACTGTTGGAACCTACTAAAAAGTCCACAGGGGAAAGATGAGCAATCTCCTCCCACATGGTTTACATCCTCTGGAAACTCATTGGAGGGTTAGCCATTACTTAGCTCTGACTAAACACACACACACACACACACACACACACACACACACACACCCCAGCTGAAAAGATATAAAGTAAATATTTAAAATTATAAAATAAGACTATAAATTGTAGACAAAAACAGCTATGCAAAGTAAAGAGAATGCAGATATATATTATTTTCTAGATATTACTAAGAAATATTTTTTAGAAATACCACTGGAGATTTGGTAGCCTTTGGGGTAAAGAATTGTGATTCTAACCTAAAGGCAGGTGGTTCAAATCCATTAGCTGCTGCACAGGATAAAGATGGGCAATTTTAACTCATGTGAGTTACAGTCTCTGAAAATCCTCTTGATTCCAACTTGAAGATGATGAATAACAACAATATCCAGATAATGTATTCCTTTGTAGTTTAACTCTAGAAGAATTAAGAATTGTAAATTCTATTTCTAAATGATTTGCAGGAAGTAAATAAAATATCATGACTCTAGAATTATAAAATAAGCTGAGATAAAATAGAAAGCCCATAGTAATATAGAAGGAACAAAACCAACAATATCAATAATCAGATAAATGTTAATGAGTTATTATTAGCTATTATGCTTCTGTTATTGCATACAAATGAGTTGGAACTGACCCATAAGGGACTCTCCAGCAGTTTTCAGGGGCAATTAATTGCACAGGAGATGGCCTAACTTTCTCCCACAGAGCAGCTGGTGGACTTGAACTACATACCTTTGGGCTGTCAGTGCAACTCCTTACCACGAGGCTGCCATTTATTATAAGACCACACACAAAAAAAGACTGCCATCAAGTTGGTTCTGGACTAGAAATCTTTATAAGAGGAAAGTAACCATCTTTCCCCTGCAAAATAGCTAGTTGATTGGAATTACAACTCTTTTAGTTAACAATCCCATAAATTATGCAGAGATTCTCAAATCCTACTGTATTTATTGAGGGCCTTTTTAAAGAAAATATTTTTAATTTAATTTTATGAAAGTTTACAGAAAAGTTACATTTTCATTCATTCATTGTTTCACATTTCCCCCATCTCCCTCCCTTTCCCTTCCTCCAGTTGACCTTTTTTATTTTTTAATATGCATTCATTGTTGCACAATTACCTCCCTCCCCTGAGTTCTCTTTGCAATGTACATCTTATTTTTGGCTGTTGTCATACAGATAATCTCTAATCATATATTCCTTTAAAACGGTTCTTTCCTTCATATGTTCCAATGCAGTGTTCATTATCTAGCCACTTTTATACTATTCTCCTCTCAACACCCAAAAAAACACTATGGCATATTCATACAGTGGAATACTATTTAGCACTGAAAAACAATGAACTTGTAAAACATTACAGAACATGAGTGACTCTGGATGACATTAAGCTGAGTGAAATATCTCAGTCACAAAAGGAAAAATCCTACTTTTAAAAGATCCAACTATGTCTGTACAACAGCCCTAAACTCTGCTTTGTCCTGTGCCAATCTCACTGTCTCCAACACACCTACCCAAATTATCCCAGACACTGAATCAATCCACCTCGTAGAGGGCCTTCCCTTCCTGCTCCTGTCCTCCACCCTCCCAAGCATGATGTCCTTCTCCAAAGACCAGTCTCTCCTTGCAACATCACCAAAATATGTCAGATGACGCCTCAGAATCCTTGCCTTTAATATTAAATATCTGAAAGCCATGAACTTTTACAAAATTACTCAACATCTTTGAGAGAATATTGACTGAATGTGTAGAACAAATACAGAATATTTGCAAAATTGACGGACTGTCTTGACAAATTAACACATTATGCCAATGATGAATACAAATAAAAATTAATCAAAAAGAAGTATTTTAAAAGATTAATCCCGTAGAACTACAAATTAAAGGAAAAAAGACACTTGTTAAAGAAAAATCAAAGAAGAAAAAGTCAAACTATTTAAAGATAAATGATGAGTACACTGTAAGATGCAGTCAATGTTCATTTCAGAAAGAAATGTATTTAAATATAGAAAATTAAAAATAAATGTACTAAGTATGT
Organism: Elephantulus edwardii; assembly: GCF_000299155.1. NCBI lineage: Eukaryota > Metazoa > Chordata > Mammalia > Macroscelidea > Macroscelididae > Elephantulus > Elephantulus edwardii. The sequence goes on from NW_006399790.1 coordinate 18,883,689, forward strand.
AACTATGAACTATAAAGAAAACAATAAAATAAGCACACTTTCAGATAAATGTAAAAGCTGAAAATACGATGAAGAATCAGAAGAAATCATGAACAGAACAAAAACTTATTTTTAAAAACTGTTGCTGCTTTTATGTGCTGTTGAATCACCTGCAACTCATAGTGACCTACAGCCCTAAACCTTGCTCTATCCTGTGCTAATCTCACTGTCTCTGTAACACCTAACCTGATTACCCCAGTCACTGAATCAATCCACCTCATAGAGGGTATTCCTCTCCTGATCTGTCCATCCATGCTCCAAGGATTCATCCCTCCTTGTAACATGTCCAAAATATGTCAGACGAAGCTTCAGAATCCTTGCATCCAAGGAGCAGCACAGTTTAACCCTCTCTAAGAAGAACCTATCATTTTCTTAGCAGTCGATGG
>NW_006399790.1:18885049-18892013 GCF_000299155.1 Elephantulus edwardii
AAAAGATGAAATTACCTTTATTATTGAAATAAAATTTATTTCACTATATTTCCCTATATAGGTAAAGTAGACAATTAGGGGAACAAAAGGATATAAAACAACATGAGATTTTTAAACTGAAAATTACAAAACACTAGTGAAGAAGTCAAAGAAAAATTAAATAATTTGAGAGTCTTATCATGTTCACATATATTAAAAGACACAGCATGACAAATAGTCAATTTTCTTTAAAATGATATATACATTGAATGCAATTTCTGTCAAAATTTTACCCCTTCATTTTTTAAATTGATAAGATTATTCTAATATTTTTATATAAAGCCAAAGATATACAGTAGCTGAAATAATTTAAAAAGCCAATAAAGTAGAAGAATCACTTGTCCCAATATTGCTGTTTAATATCCAGTTACAATCATAAAGAGAGTGTGGTACTTGTGGAAGAATATACACATAGGTCAATGGACCCTAAAAATAAATCTACAAAGATTATAGATTAGTTAAGATAGACTTCTCAGCAAATGGTTCTGAAAGAATAAAATATTCATAGACAAAAAATGCATCTCAAAATAAATCTCACAGTTTATACAGCAATCATTTTAAAAATGAAACATGGGCATAAATGGAAAATGAAAAAAATTGAGGAGGATATTTTCAGGATTTAGTGTCAGACAAAAAGTTCTGAGACTTGATATCACAGAGATGCAAATCAAAACAACAGTGAGATACCATCTCATCCCAGGAACAATGACAAAGTTTAACAGGACAACAAACAATAAATATTGGTGAGGATGTGGAGAGAGTGGAACTCTCATCTATTGCTGTTGGGACTGTAAAATGGTACAACTACTACTAAAGGGAAAAGGTGATCCAACATATTATAGAAATTATTGAACAGTATCACTAATATCACACATAAGCAAAATCCTGTTGAAGACCATCCAAAAAGACTGGAACCATTAGTACATCGACAGAGAACTACCAGAAGTGCAAGCTGGGTTTAGTAGAGGCTGTGGTACTAGAGACATCATTGCCCATGTCAGATGGTTCTTGGCAGAAAGCAGAGAGTGAGTACCAGAGGAATGTCTATCTGTGTTTCATTGATTATGCAAAGGCATTTGACTGTGTGGATCACAAAAAAAATTGTAGCTAACCTTGAGAAGAATGGGAATTCCAGAACACTTGAGTGTGTTCATGTGAAAACTGTACTTGGACCAAGAAGCAGTCCATGTAACAAAGCAAGGAAACAATGCATGGCTCAAAATCAAGAAAGGAATGCATCAGGGATATTTCCTGTCTCCATACCTTTTTAATCTATATGCAGAATAGGTTTTCCAGGAGGCTGGAACTGATGAAGAGGAATGTGACATCAGGAGTAGAGGAAGACTTATCAATAACCTGAGTTATGCAGATGACACAACCGTGCTTGTCAAAACTGAGGAGGATCAGAAGTATTTGCTGAAGAAGGTCAAAGACTGCAGTGGATTGAAGCTCAACATCAAGAAAACAAAGATTCACACCTATAAGTCAATTGGCAGCATCATGATAGATGGAGAAGAGATTGAGATTATTAACAATTTCAGTTTATTTGGCTCCAGAATCAACACTCCTGGAGCCAGCAGTGAGGAAATAAAAAGATGAATTGCAACAGGAAAATATACTGTCATGGACCTCTCCAGTGTGCTAAAGAGCAATCATGTCAATCTAGAGACTAAGATGTGCCTGATCCAGGCCATGGTCTTCACAATTGCTTGCTATGCATTAGAAAGCTGGAAAATGAATAAGAATGAGAGAGGGGGAAAAAAAATCAATGCCTTTGAATATTGATCCTACTATGGACTGCTGAAGGAACAAACAAGTTTGTCTTGGAAAGAGTGAAATCAGGTTTGGTTGATGGGCACTTGGATTGCCTCTATCTCTTTGCTATTGTGAATAGCAATAAAAGTGAGTGTGCCTACAGCTGTTAGATTTTCTTTTCCTTTTTTTTGAAATGGGAATAAATATGGGAGTTTTCCAGTCAGTAGGCCAGGTCTACGTGTCTTCTACATTTCTTAGTGAGCATGTCCAGACTGTATCTGTTGTTGAAAGACCTTAATTCAAATTCTTTAATTCCAGAAGCCTTATTTACTTATTTTGCCAATGTTTTCCATGAAGTTTGATTTCTTCCTTCAGAATCATTTGTGCTTGTTCATAAGCTACTCATTATTTGTCAACAAATTATGTATTTTTATATTTCCCTTGTATATTCTTTCAATCTTCTTTTGATGATTCTTGCATCTTTCAATGTTTTGGAGACAGAATCCTTCAGTACAGCAACTCAAAGAATGATTTCTTTTTCTTCAGTTCTAACTCCAGGTATTTGCACATTTAATTATAATGCAGTGCTTTGTCTTTTCCAGTGACCCTTTGAAATATTTTGTTCTGTTTTCTTCTTTAATACTCTCTTCTTTGTTGTTGTTATGTACCATTGAGTCAGAACCAACTCACACCTGATCCTCTCTAGCAGGTTAACAGAGAGGTATATTACATAGGAGGAGATAGCTCGGCTTTTTCCCCCATAGAACAGCTGGTGGATTAAAACAACATACCTTGTGGTTGGCAGCACAGCTCTAGACCACCAGAGCTCTCTCTTCTTTAGATCCACTCAATTCATATGTAAATTTTTAAGTCTTTTCTGACATCCATTTTTGCCCTTTCTTTCCTTTTTACTGACATTTTTTCCTTCATACAAGATATCTTTAATGTCATTTCAGAATTTGCCTTGTCTTCGATCATTAGTGTTCAATGCCTCAAATCTATTCTTGAGATTTTTTTTTTTTAAAACAGAACAGAACAGGTGAGTAGAATCAAGGTTGTATTTTGGCTCTTATCTATTTGTAATGAATTAATCACTCATCATAGAAAATTCCATTATATGAACTAGAATTGTATTTCTGCAAAGCCATATTTTGCAACTATCAGGCTTTCTTCTTTGTTTCAAATATTTACATTGCAATCACCAGTTAATATCAATCCATCTTGATTGTGTGTTTGCTAATTTCAGAATGCAAAAGTCAGTCATTGTTGTCGAGTAGAAACCAACCCATAGCTGACCCTCCAGTGGATTTTCAGAGGCAGTTAATTGCAGGGGAGAAGAGATCCATCCCTCTCCTGTGGAGCAGCTGGAGGATTTGAACCACATGTCTTTGGGGCTGCAGCACAGCTTCTGGCTACTAGGCTACTAGTGCTCCCTGCAAAAGTCAGTAGAAATTTTTAATTACTTCATCTTTAGCTTTAGTAGTTGATGAGTATATTTGAATAATAGTTGTATTAAACAGATGTCTTTATACACATATGGTTATTTTCCTATCACTGACAGCATTGTATTCCAAAATACATCTTTTGATGATGAAGGGGAACCCATGCCTCTTCACGTTGTGATTCCCAGCATAGTAAATCATAAGTATCTAATGAGAAAATGGCCAATACCAGTTCATCTCAAGTCACTAATGCCTAAGATTTTGACCATTTCATGTTCCATTTTGACAACTTCCAGTTTTCCTATATTCATCCATTTTATGTTCCAATTATAATGGATGTTTGCAGTAATTTATTTTTTTTTTACTATATGCAGTAATTTCTTATTGTTTTGTTCCTTACCAGCAAGTTGAAAGTCCTTCATTATATTAAGCTTTACCCCATCCACGTCACTCTGGTAGACTCTACTTACAGGTGGTATCTCTTCCCCAGTCACATTCTGTGAACATTCCAAAATGAGATGCCAATTCTCTGTCATCATTTCCAACAATGTTCTGACATTATTCTTAGGGTTTTGGAAGGCTTGTTGCTTTCTAGTCTGTCTTAGTCTGGAAGCTCTTAAAACCTGCCCACCACGGATAATCCTGCTGGTATTTTAAATATTGGTGGCATAGCTGCCACTATCACACTAGCATGCATGCCACCACAGTACAGTAAATTGAAAGATGACTGATGGCAATACAGATTACATATCAACATAAAGAAAACAAAAAATGCTCAACCTGCATCAAAAACTGTTGTTGTTGTTGTTGTTATGTGCCGTCAAGTCGCTTGCGACTCATAGCGACCCTATGTACAAAAGCCCTAAACCCTGCTCTGTCCTGTGCCAATCGCACTGTCTCTGACACTCCCATCCCGGTTACCCCAGTCACTGAATAAATCCACCTCATAGAGGACCTTCCCCTCCTGCATTGTCCCTCCACCCTCCCAAGCATGATGTCCCTCTCCAAGGACCGGTCTCTCCTTAAACATGTCCAAAGTATGTCAGACAAAGGCCCAGAATCCTTGCCTCTAAGGAGCCACCCAGTTTAACCCTTTCCAGGACAAGTATGTCTGTTTCCTAGCAGTCCATGGTGTTCTCAGTACTCTTCTCCAGCACCACAGCTCAAAGGCATCAATTCTCCTATCCTCCTTGGTCATTGTCCAACTCTATGATGCATAACAAGTGATTGCAAAGACCATGGCCTGTATCAAATGCACCTTAGTCTCCAGGGAGACACCATTGCTTTTCAGTACTCTGGATAGGTCCCTAACAGCAGACTTTCCCATGGCAATGCACCTTTTAATTTCCTGGCTACTGGTGCCAAACCTGTTGACTGTGGAGCCAAGCAAACTAAAGCTGTGTACAATCTCAATCTCTTCACCATCCATCCTGATGCTGCCAATTGGTCCAGTGGTGAGAATCTTTGTCTTCTTGACATTGAGCCTCAATCCATATTGGAGGCTGCAGTCCTTGACCCTCTGCAGCAGGTGCTTCAGGTCCTCTTCAGTTTCAGCAAGCAGGGTTGTGTCATCTGCATAAATTGAAGCTGTCAAGGGTTATGAACCAATTCTAATTGGTTCCATAATCACTGATCTTAGCAACAGCAGTCCAGAAATCAGGCAAGAGCATTGCATTCGCTGAATCTTCTGCCTATAAGTCCTTTAAAGTGTTATAGACTAAAGTCAAGCTGTGGCATTTTTATTTGTTTTGTATGCACATGAAAACTGGGCAATAAGTAAAACAGAAAAAGGATTGATGCCTTTGATTTGTGGTGTTGGTGAAAAATATTGACTACATGATGAAATGCCAAAAGAACAAAGTAATCTTTATTGTAAGAAGTTCCACCAGAATTCCTCTCAGAAGCAAGGAAATTGAGACCTTGTCTTACGTACTTGGAGCATGTTCTTAAAAGGAGACAGTCCCTTGGAAGAAGTTCAAGCTTAATAAAGTGGAAAAGTCAAAATCTTTAACTCATTGTCACTGAGTCAGAACCAACTCATAACTGGCCTTCCATGGGGTTTCTGAGGGTATAAATAGCACAGGAAAAGATTGCCCATCTTTCTCCTATGGATCTGCTGATGGACTCACACACCAAGAGAGGCATGGCCTTTGGGTTAGCAGCATAATTCTCAATGGATCATGCCACCAGAATCCCATTTGGTAAAGTAGAGGGTCAGAGAAAAAGAGACAGACTCTAAACTAGCACTGATATAGTGAGTACAACACTGAGCTCAAGCAGAGCAGCAGTGTTGAGAAGAGCACAAAGGGAAGTGTTTCATTCCACTGTTCATAAGGCGGCTGTGAGTCTGAAGCAACTTGATAGCAGCTAATAATCAGCAATAGAAGGCAACTGTATGTTTCCTTCAATCACATCACATTGAAACACAGTACATGAAAATCAATTCCCTCACAAGTAAAAATTATATGCTACATTATTTGACTATAAAATAATTAAACTCTAAGAAAGATCATTTTAGATATTAAAAATGAATGGGAAATATGACAAAATAATTTATTATTATGTTAATTTCTGTTGTGTTTGCTGATGTCAAGATAGAAAAATAAAAGAAGGAATTCTTATTCTCTCAATTTTCCTTATCTCATTGTTTAATCCCTTGCCTCAGAAGAGTTTGAAGTGTCTATTGTAGACATTGTTAAAAAATAACATAGATCTATTGAGAAAATTTTGTAATTGTTCCACAGGGAGAAGTATAAAGTGCCTGTGAATAGATATTATAAGCTCATGGACATTGGGGATTTTCTTAGTCTCAGGAGGATTGGCAAATTTATAGTTGTTACAAACTACACACCCACAAGTTAGGAAGTACTCTAGGGTAGTGACTTTTAGCCTTGAAAAGAATCATGTTTTTAAAAAGATCACGAAATTGAGAGATTGATTTCTGGCATAACAGTGTGAAGAACTCTACTAACCTGCTCCCCAGTGAAGCTGATAAAAATTCTTTTAAAAGCAACCATTTAAAGTCTCTGGAAATATTCCCAAGGGAAAAAACTAAATGAGAAACATCTGTTCAAGAAAATATGGTGTGAATTCAGTAAGAAAGAGGAGAGTCCGCGATATTTAAACCAAGACCATTTTCTCCGTCACATCCTCACTCAGTGAAGCAAAAACTGTACGGCAAACTGTTAAGCCAAGAAAAGATGGTTCACTCTCCTATTAGCTCTTAGGGAAAAAGTTTTCTTCCTGGAAATAGCAGGACTTTAGCACTTATCATCCTGCCTCAGCTGCTGTTGTTGTTATATGCCATTAAGTTGCCTGTGATTTATAGTGACCCTGTGTCTGTTATCTCTGAACTCTGCCCTATCCTGAGCCTACATGATCATCTCTGACAGACCTAATCCCATTTCTCCAGTCACTGAGTCAACCATGTCATCTGGAGTCTTCCTCTCCTGTGCTCTCCTTCCACCCTTCCAAGCATGATGTCCATCTCCAAGGACTGGTCCCTCCTGGACACGTGTTCAAAATATGTGAGGTGGAGCCTCAAAATCCTTGCCTGCAATTAGCAGCCTGGTTTCACCCTATCCAGAACGAACCTGTTTGCTCTCCCAGCAGTCAATGGTATATTCAATACTCTTTTGATCATTTCTTCATGTGCTTGTTAGCCATCTGAATGTCGTCTTCGGTGAAGTGCCTGTTCATATCCTGTGCCCATTTTTCTATTGGATTAT
>NW_006399790.1:18894174-18895454 GCF_000299155.1 Elephantulus edwardii
TTATTCAATATTGTTTTGGAAGTCTTAGCAATAGCAATAAGACAAGAGAAGGGAATAAAAGGTATCCAAATAGGCAACGAGGAGGTATAGTCAATACTCTTCATCAGCACCACAATAAAAATCTACTATAGATGCTTCAAACATGCCAAGAGATGGAATCTAAGGCTTGACTACATTCTTGCAAGGAGGAAAAGGAAAATCTAGACAAGTACTGTCAAAATATGTAGGGATCCTTCTTCTACCCCCACTTAAGAAAGACTCAACCTTGAGTTTGGGACATGGAAAATACCAGGCATCTAATACGTCACAGCAATTAAAGGACTAGGCTGCTAATGGAAATGTTGATGGTTAAAGCCTACCAGGCATTGCATTGGAGAAAGATATTTCATTCAGTTTCCATGTTCTTGTGATGGTGAATAATGCTGCTATGGATATTTGTGCCTCAGTTCTCATTTTCTCGGGGTATATTCCAAGTAGTGGAATAGCTGGGTGATTTGGAATTTCTATTTCACTATCTTGACAGTAAAGAGCACCCTGACAGCACTTCCTCCTTTTGGCAGTCCATGAGATATTCAGTATTATGCAACACCACTACTACAAGTCATCCATTCCTCTTCAGTTTTACTTATTCCAAAACTGAGATGCATAGGAAGCAATTGAAAATACCATGGCTTAGAAGAGACACATTTTTAGTCTTTAAATTGACATTTTTGCTAGAAGTTTAGAGATGTTATTTATAGCAGATTTCCCCATGCAAAATGTCTTTATTTCTTCACTACTGTTATGAGGGCTATTGACTGTGGCAGACTCAGGTAAAATGAAATCATTAACAACTTCAGTCTTTTCCCCATTTCTCATGTTAATTACTGGTCGAGTAGTGATGATTTTTATATTCTTAAGGTGGGGATGGATGTAATCAATACTGAAAACTGTAGTCTTTGACCTTCTGCAGCAAAAGTTTTAAGTCTTATTTCTGCAGCAAAGTTTTAAGTTTTTTGCAATACAAGCAAGAAAACTGGTGTCATGTGCATAACACAGGTTCTTTATGTATCTACTTCCAATTATGATTATGCCACATTCTTCATATAGTACAGTTCCTCAAAAGATTAACTCTCTTTACTGGCTGAACAAACATAAAGTTGGATAAATGAATGAATCAGTGAAATATAAGACAAAATCTTTGATATTAGGGATTATGAGAAGAAAAAAAGAAGAAGAAACATGCTGAAAATTTAACAGTTATGTTGAACACTGTTGTTGTTGTTATGTGTCATCGAGTC
>NW_006399790.1:18897685-18906833 GCF_000299155.1 Elephantulus edwardii
AATATAAAAAATAATTATTATTTTTCAAAGAATAAATTTAGGATTTTTTGCAAAACTAAAAGATTTGTTTTTACAACAACTTGTAAAAACTGAAATTTCCCCTATGAAGGGTCACTAATAAGATGAAAAACTGACTTACCAGCAGAAAACAAACAGACTGGTAGGTAATGGGAAGAGAAATAGAAAATTCTGGGAGATAAGAATTGCAAATACATGTATAAATACACGCAAAAATATAGAAGTGTGAATATATATTCATATCCATACATACATGTGTGTGAGTATATATGCAAGATTATGTCATCTACTAAACACAAGTTGTTGATGAATCTTCTCCAAACCTTGAAGCCACATTCTTTTTCATAATCCTGTTTCTTGATTTACTCAGCACATAGATAGAATAAAGTATAGAAAAAGGATACAACCCTGATTTACAGTTTCCTAATTTTCAACCATGGGAAGTTCCCTTGTTCTATTCATATAACTGCCTATTGGTCTATTAATAATTTTCACATGAGCATAATAGTGTCTGAGATTCCCATTTTTCTCAGTGTTATCCTTAATCTGTTATGATCACACAGCCAAATTCCCTTATACAGTCAATAAAACACAAGTCAAAACCTTTCTGGTATTCCTTTCTTCCAGCCAAGATCCATATGGCATCAGCAATGTCATTATTAGTTTTCATCGAGTTGATGATTCCAATTCATGTCAACTTCAAAAACAAGAGGATAAAACATTTCCTGACCTTACACTATCTTCGGGATGATTGGTATGCTTTGGTACATTTTTACAGTCAATTGTATTTTTAGTGTCTTCCAATTTAGAAAGTTCAGCTTTCAGCACTCTATCAGACGATATGTACTGTTGTGATATGTATGTTCTTTTTACAGTGATTTTAGTGAAAGTTTACAAAAAGGCAGAATTTTCATTCATTCAAATATATTTTTCTTCCTTCCCTCCTCTCATTCAACTTTATAATGCTTGTCCTGTTCCAGATTGTTAATGTCATATATATAATGTTTCATCAACCATTCCTTTCAGATAGTGTTTCCCTTCACCTATTCCAGTGGCATTTTCATTAACCATTCCTCTCCTGTTCTCCTCCACTCTGTATCCATTGTATTTTTTTAACAATGCTTTTATGCAGTATTTATCCTTTGTTGATGAGATGTTCCACTCAGCATAATGTCTTCCAGATTCATTCATGTTGACTATATTCTTTTTGTTTTCTTTTTTTTTAGTAAAATCTTTTTAATAATGCTGATAAACAAAGCAGTATGTATTTGGGATAGTGAAACAATTGACTTTCTCATAGTTCACTGAGTCAGAAGTCCAGGCACAGGTTGGCTCGGCAGGGTCCTCTATTGGGCTGGACACTTCCTGTAGGCTCAGGATCTGGCATTCAGGATGATGGCAGAATTCAGATCTTGCGATTATAGGACCAAGGTCCTTGTTTCCTTGGAATTGACACCTCCACTTTCAAATCATCAATGCCATATCAGATCCTGAGTCGCTCTGGCTTTTGCTTCATTCTCCTGACTTCCTCTTATGTGATTACACTGTGTCCTCTCAAATTCATCCACGATAATCTTATTTTCATAAAGGTCACTGATTAGATATGTCAGTTACATCTGCCTAGACCCTCTGCTATGTAAAATAATATATTCACAGGAGATGGGTAACATAAGAGCCAAGCTACTGTCTGTTGCAAAAAATTTCAAGAAAGTAAACATAAGTAGGTATCAACAGTAACCTAAGGATCTCTGGTGGCTTAGTGGGAAGGAGTTACACTGCCAATGCAAAGGTACATGATTCGAATCTGGCTCCTCTGCAGAAGGGAGATGGACAATCTCCTCCCATGGTTTTTACTACCTCTGAAAACCTGCAGGAGGGAATGTTGACTATTTTCAATGCTGCATAATATTCCATTGAGTGGATATATCAGTTTCTCAATCTCTTTGTTTGTTGATGGTTAAATGGCTGTTTCCATTTCTTTGTTCTTGAATAATGCTGCCATAAACAAGGGTGTGCATACATCTGTTTGTATCACAGCTCTGATTTCTTTAGGGTATATTCCTAGTAGTGAGGTAACTGGGCCAAATGGTGTTTCCATTTCCAACTCTCTGAGGAAGCACAGACTGCTGTTAGAGTTACTGTGCCATTTTACATTGCCACCGGCAGTGTATGAGAGATTCCATCTCTCTACATACTTGCAAATATTTGTTGTTTACGGTCTCGCTGAACTTTACTGTCTTGTTTGAACTTTTCCATTGTTGCTGTAGTGAGATGCTATCTCATTGTTTTGATTTGCATCTGAGGTGTCAATGACTTTATCTTTCCTGGATCAACAATCAACACTCTTGAGACCATCAGTTAGCAAATAAGGAGGCATACTGTTGAACAATATCATTAATATCACATGCAAGTAAGATCCTGCTGAAAATTATAAAAAAATGACTAGAACAGTACATCAACAGAGAAATGCCAGTTATTCAGGCTGGGTTTAGAAGAGGCCATGGCACTAGGGATATTATAGCTAATTTAAGCTGGATATTGGCTGAAAGCAGAGAGTACCAGAGGAATATCTATCTGTGTTTCATTGATTACACAAAAGCACTTGACTGGATGGACTACAACAAACTGTGGCTAACTCTAAGAGGAATGAGAACCTCAGAACACTTGATTGTGCTTATATGAAAACTATACTTGGACGAGGAGGCAGTCATTAGATCAGAGCAAGGAAACAATGCATGGTTCAAAATCAGGAAAGATGTACATCAGAGATGCATTCTATCTCCTTACCTTTTCAATCTATAAGCAGAACAGATCATCCAGGAGGCTGGGCTCTATGAGGAGGAATGTGGCATTAGTATTGTTATGCAATGATATAATGCTATGCAGATGATATAACCTTGCTTGCCAAACTGAGGAGGATGTAAGACATTTGCTGCAGAAAGTTAAGCACTGTAGCCTTCAAAATGGATTGAAGCTCAATATATAAAAAACCCAAAAGATTCTCACCACTGGTCTGATTGGCAGCATCATGATAGGTGGTGAAGAGATTGATATTGTTAATAGCTTTAGTTTGCTTGGCTCCATAATCAACACTCTTAGTACCAGGAGCCAGGAAATCAAAAGACAAATTGCATTGGGAAAATCTGCTGTTAAGAGTTCTCCAGAGTACTGAAGAATAACGATGCCAGTCTGGAGACAAAGGTGTGCCTGATCCAGGCCATGGTCTTTGCAATTACTGACTGTGAATCAGAAAGCTGGGTAATGACTAGGGATGATATAAGGAGAATTGATGCCTTCGAGATGTGATGCTGGAGAAGAGTATTGACTATATCATGTACTGCTAGGAGAACAAACTAGTTTGTCCTGGCTTATTGGAGACAAGGATTCTGAAGCTCTCTGGCTGACATATTTTGGGGCATGTTGCAAGGAGGGACTAGTCCCTGGATAGGGACATCATGCTTGAAAGGGTGGAGGGACAGCACAAGAGAGGAAGACCCTGGATGAGATGGATTCACTCAGTGACTGGGTTAATGGGGGTAAATGTGTTGGAGACAATGAGGCTGGCATAGGACAGAGCACAGCTCAAAGCTGTTGTACATAATGTCGCTCTGAGTCACAAGTGACTTATTGTCAGTTAACAAAGTATTCTATCAGGGACTTCTTCAAAATACTAAAGAGCAATGATGTTTGAAGACTAAAGTGAACCTGATCAATCACCTGCTATGCATCAGAGACCTGGACAATGAATAAGGATGACAGAAGTATTAATGCCTTTGAGTTGTGGTGCTGGAGAAGAACTGAATATTTAACGAATTACTAAAAGAACAAATAGGTATGTCCTGGGAAAGGTGATATAGTTCCTTGCAGGCAAGGACAAATCAAGCTTTGTCTTTCATACTTTGCACATGTAGTGAGACAGAACTATTCTTTGGAAAAGGACAACATGTTTGGAAAGATGGAGGATCAGTTAAGAATAGGAAGAGCCCCAAATGAGATAGATTGACACTGTGATTTCAATAATGGGTCTAGTGGCTCAGTATAGGGCAGGTTTCAGGATGGCTGTTCATAGGGTCATACTCAACTTGACAGCACCAAACAACACCAACAATAGCTAACTGTTATAGCTAGACAATGAATAAGGATGATGTGTGGGGGCAATTGATGTCTTGGAACTGTGGTGTTAGAGAACAGAATATTCCATAGGAATTTAAAGAACAGATTAACAGATATATGTTAGAGAAAATGCAGCCAGAGTGCTTCTTGTTGGCAAGGCTGGTAAAGCATCATTTTATATAATTTGGGCATGTTTCTAGGAAAGACTATTCCTTAGAAAAGGATATCAAGCTTGCAAAGGTGGAGGGACACAAAAGAGAGGAAGACTCTCAACTAGGCCAACTGACACAGTGACTGTGTCAATGAACTTGAGTGTGTCAGAGATTGTAAGGTTGTCATAGGATAGACCAGGGGCTACATCTGTATATTCATAGGTCCTTATGAGTCATGCTTGACTTGAAGCACCTGACAACAACAATAGCTAAGTTAAAGGCAATTTCAATACAGATACCAATGCCATTCTTGAACTAGATGGAAGAAGCAATTTCCAGTTTTTCATAGTAAGCAAAGCATTACTGAAAAAGAAAAAAATAAAACAGGAGGCATCACAATCTCTAATCACAACACTAATTAAGACCGAATGGTACTGGTCTAGTGAAAGACACACAGATCAATGGAATAGCACCAATATCTCAGAAATGAACCCATCAATGTAGGGATGATTGAGCTTTGACAAGTAGACAAATAAATTAAGTAGGGAAACAGCAGCTACTTTTGACAAACAGTGCTGGCAAAATTGAACACACTGCATAAAACTAAAGCAAGATCCACACCTCCCACACCTCCCATTAAAAACAAAACCAAAGTCAAGGTGGATCAGGGATGTAGAAAGAAAACCAAATTCTATAAAGATAATCAGAGGGGGAAAAATAGAAACAAATCTAGAAACCCTAATTTATGGCAAGAATAGATTTTCAAGGATAACAACCTCACAACTAAAAGGAATTACAGTAAATCAATGAGACCTCAAAAAAAAAAAAAACAAAAAACAAACCCCACATTGTACACGTAAAAAAAAATTTCTCCAGTAGTGTCATAAGGAAACCCACCAACTGGGAGTAAATATTTGGCAGTCTCACATCTGGTAAGGAATACATGCCTAAAATTTATAGAATACTCCAGCAGAGCAACAAGAAAAAGACATTCTGATCACCAATCACAAAATAAGAAGATATAGATATTTCACCAAAGAAAAAGTCAGATGGGCAACAAACACATGAAGAAATATGATATATTAGGGTTGTCATTGACTACTTTTCTAATACTTCCTAGCCTTAATCAAGAATCTCCAGTAAAATCTGCTAGTAAAATGATAGAACTAATGATCTATCTGTAGTCACATGATACTAAGAGTCTTTATAAAGCACAATATGAAAAAGAAACTAAAAGAATAAGAAAGAAAAATAATTCACCATTTGAATATATTTTAAAGAAACCTAGATTCTGGTGATAGTCTATTTTAAATAATTGGATAATTTAACACATGGCTTCTATGAAAATCCACTTACCCAAACCAATCACCACTTATCATCAGCACACCTTGATTGTATGTTTGGTCAATTTAGGATTGCAACATTTTATAAAAATCTTCAATTTCTCTCTCTTTGGCTTTAGTTGTTGGCTCATATTTTTTAATAATGGTTGTATTAATAGATCTTCTTTGTATGTGTACAAATAATATGTTATAACTCCCAACATTGTACTTCATGAGAGAACTTGAAATTGCATTTATAATTATGAATACAGAACCATTCTTACTATGTTTTTCTCCCAGCAAAGTATACTAAGGGAACTCTGATGACCTAGTAGCAAGAAGCTGCACTGCAGTCCCAAAGGCACGCAGTTCGAGGCCATCAGCTGCTCTGTGAGAGAAGGATGGGCAATCTCCTCCCATGCGATTAACTGCCTCTGAAAATCTGCTGGAGGGTCAGCTATAGGTCGGTTGTGACTCTACAGTACACAACACCACCACCAGAGAATATTAGGTGATTGTCTGACCAATTGGCTTATTTCAAATAACAGATTCAGCCCTGGACATGCTCATCCAGTCTATGCCAGAAAATATGGAGGACAGCTGCCTGGTTGAATGATGAGAAGAGATCCATATTTGTTCCTATTCCTGAGAAAGTTGATGGAATATATAAATTTGATAGAATATGTAAAGTTGATAGAATATATAAATTAAGACTATGGTACCAGGGATATCATTGCTCATGTCAGATGCATCCTGGCTGAAAGCAAAGAAAGCCAGAAGTATGTCTATTTATGCTTTAGTGACTATGAAAAGGTATTTGACTGCATGGTCATAACAAATTATGATTAGCATTGAGAAGTGTAAAAAGCCCAAAACTATTATGCTCATGTGAAACATATACCTAGATCAAGAGGTTACTGGGTGATCAGAGCAAGGGAATGTTTTTGGGTTTTTTGTTGTGTACCATGGAGTCAGAACTGACCCATAGCTGACCCTCCAGTGGGTTTTCAGAGACAGTTAATTTTATGGGAGGAGATTGTCTATCCTTCTTTTGCAGAGCAGATGGAGGATTCAAACTGTGTGCCTTCGAGATTGCAGCTTCTTACCACTAGGCCATCAGGGCTCCCCATTTGTTTAAAATTAAGGTGTGTGTCAGAGTTCTATCCTTTTTTCATACCTATTTAATCTGTATGCTGAACAAATTATCTGAGAATCTGGACTCTATGAAGAAGAATGTGGTGTCAGGATTGGAGGCCACTCATCAATAACCTTTGTTATGCAGATATACAAACTTGCTTGCTGAAAGTGAAGAGGACTTGAAACATTTGCCGCAGAAGATAAAAAAACTCCAGCTTTCAGTAGGATTGCATATCACTGTCAAGGGGGGAAAAATCCTTGCCACTAGACCGATCTGTCTATCATCTATCTATCTATCTATCTATCTATCTATCTATCTATCTATCTATCTATCTATTATCTATCTATTTGCCTGCCTACCTACCTACCTATCATGATGGATAGAGAAAATGTTGAAACTCTCAATGACTTCATTTTACTCGGATTGGCAATCAAAACACTTAATACCAGCAGTCATGAGATCAGGAGATATATTGTACTAGGGACACCTGCAGTCAAGGAGCTCTCCAAATTATAGAGGAGCAATGATGTCAATTTGAGGACTAAGGTGTGCCTTATTCAGGCCATGGTCATTTTACTCATAAGCTATGCATCTAAAAGCTGGACAATGAATCTGGATGACAGAAGAAAAATTGATGCCTTTGAACAGTGGTGTGGGTGGGCTGCCAGAAGAAAGAACAGATATGCCTTGGATAAGATGCATATTTTGGACATGTTTCTAGGCAAGGCTATTCTTTGGAGAGGGACATTATGCTTGGCAAAGTTGAGGGACAAATTAGAGGAAGATCCTCAACAAGGAGGATGGACAGTGACAGTAGCAGTGGGTTCAAGTGTCAGATATTTTGAGTATGGCAGAGGATAGGACAGAGTTCAGATCTGTTGTTCATAGGGTTGCTTTGGGTCATACTTGACTTGATGGCACTTATTAATAACAGCAACAACAAACTATAAATATGACTTGGCCCCAATTCGTTGGCACATAACAACAATAACACCTACAAATAATTATTAAATAATAATTTAAAAAGATGACTATGTATTGTTGTCATACAGATAATGCCTAATCATATATTCTTTTTAAACAGAATAAGAGGTGCATAGCAAAATAGACAGGGGGAAGGGGGAAGGGAGAAAATTATGCAACAATGAATGAAAACTTTTAAAAGTAAAACATTGTTAAAATAACAATAAAAAGGAAAAATGATTACTATGTATTAATAAAGTAAAAGTAAATCTAACACACGTTGCACAAGAGTTTTGTTGAAACGATATGATTATGTCTTACTGAGTGACATTAGAAGATATGAAAAAAGCAAACAGAAAACTCATCATAAAACAGATTTCAATTATCTTCAAATTAATCTATATAGTTAATCAAATGCCAATTATAGTACCAACTATGTTGTTTGAAGAGCTTGACGAGCTGATTATAAAACATCATATGATATGGTAATGATTCAATATTAGCCAACACACTTCTGAAGAAGAAAAACTAATGTGGTAAGCATGATTCTTGAGATACTATGCTGTGCTTTGAAGATAAGATGATAAATTAGCATGGATCTTGATGAGCATTGACGGTCTGATCAGCAGAATGTAAGAGAGATCTAGGAAGTAAACTTACATTATGAATACATTTGATCTATAAAGAGGTGACAGGTGAGCTCAAGTGATATAGTCCATAGGAAGTTGTACTGCTAACTCAAAGGTCACACCTCTCTGAGAGTTTGAATCTATCAGTGGCTACATAGGAAGAAGATAGCCAATCTTCTGCGTTGTTTGCAGCATCAGAAAGCCAGAAGAGGATCCGTTTTAGTTATTCCAACTTTAAGTACTTACTATAATCATATATGCACATATATATGTATATAAGCTTCATTGCTTTTGATTCTTTCGAGTACTAGCCTTAGACATAATATATAAGCAAATATTTTCTGTCCTCAGGCTCTGTAATGATGTTGCACACAAATTGTAAAATGTTCTACTAAGGAACTGACTGATAAAATTGATTATAAAAATTACTTTAGTAAGGCAAAGAACCTAAAGAAAGTAAAAATAGAAAATCCTAATACTAGCTGAAATCTTTTCAACTAAAATATAGTCTGTTTTGTTGTTAGGTGCTGTCAAGTTGAACATGACTCATAGCGACCCTATGAACAAAAGATCTGAAACCAGTCCTGTCCTGCACCATCCTCACAATTCCTGACACACAAGAGCCCATTGCAGCAGTCACTGTGTCAATTCATCTGATTGAGGGTCTTCCTCTCCTTTGCCGACCCTCCATCATTTGCCAAATCACTCCTTCTCCAAGGAATAGTCCCTGTTAGAAACATGTCCAAATTATGTGAGGCAAAGCCTCATCATTCTTGCCTCCAGAAAGCACTCCAGCTGCACCCTTTTCAAATA
>NW_006399790.1:18907278-18909447 GCF_000299155.1 Elephantulus edwardii
AAGAGTCACCTTAGTGCTCAATTGGCATCACTACTCGTCAGTAATTTTGAACATCCCTACCTGCAGATTTTCCCATTGCATTGTGTCTCCTTATTTCTTGACTGCAGGTACCAAGGGTGTTAATTGTGGACCCAAGCAAAATGAAGCTGTTGATAGCTTCAATGTTCTCTCCATCCATCATGACTATATCTATTGGTCCAGTGGTAAGAATCTTCGCTCTCCTGACATTGAGCTGCAATCTATACTGAAGGCTGCATTCCTTAATTTTCTGCAACAAGTGCTTTAAGGCATACTCACTTTGAGAAAGTAAGGTTGTGTCATCCACATAATGCAGGTTATAAATGAGTCTCCCTCCAATTGTGATGTCACACTCCTCCTCACAGAGTACAGCTTCTTGGATAATTTGTTCAGCATACAGTTTGAATAGGTATGGAAATAGAATACAACCTTTACACACTGCCTTCCCAATTCCAACCATGCAGTGCTCCCCTGCTCTGTTTGCACAACAGCCTCCTGATCCAGGTATAGGTTCCTCATGAGCACAATCAAGTGCTCTGGGATTCCCATTCTTCTCAATGTCAACCACAACTTGTCATGATCCAAATAGTCAAACGCCTTTGCATAGTCAATAAAGCACAAGTAGACTTTCTTCTGGTATTCTTTACTTTCAGCCAAGATCCATTTGATTTCAGCAATGATAGCCCTGGTGCCACAGCCTCTTCTAAATACTGCTTGAACCTCTGGCAGTTGCCTATCTATGCACAGTTCTAGCCATTTTTGAATGATCTTCAGCAGTATTTTGCTTGCATATGATACAATGGTTATATTAATTATAACAAAAAGAAAGAAAAAGAATTTATGCAAATAACATGTCATTGAAAAATACATCAATAAACATGTTATTCACTTGTATGACTTTATCAGTATTTATGAAAATATAAAATTAATACCACAATCAAAAAACTGTTTTTATATACATAATGAAAAATTCAGTTGGCAGAAAACCCTAAAGTGTCTCACAATTCCCAATAAAGAAAAGACTATGTATGTATCAATAGACCCTAACAAGTTGCCAGTAGAAATGTAAATCTGCACCATTCCTTCAGATAACAGTTTGAGGTGGAAAAGAAAAAGTCAAACAGGATTTTGCATCATGATAGAACTTCTATAATGTCCAAAATTAATTTATACTAACAATAAGCTCTTTGGACATAAAAAGACTTGACATCATTTTAATTGCTGCTTTTGAGCTGTGATGCTGGAGACGAGTATTGACTATACCATGGGCTGCGAGGAGAACAAACAGGTTTGTCCTACAAAGAGTGAAACTGGGCTGCTCCTTGGAGGCAAAGATTCTGAAGCTTCATCTGACATACTTTTGGAATGTTGCAAGGAGGGACCAGTCCTTGGTGAGGGACATCATGTTTGGGAGAGTGGAGGGACAATGCAAGACAGGAAGACCCTCGGTGAGATAGGTTGAGTCAGTAATTGGGGTAATGAGAATAGGTGTGTCAGAGACAGCAAGGTGGGCAAAGGATAGAGTAGGGTTTAGGTCTCTTGTACATACAGTTGCTAAGAGTCACAAGCAACTCAAGGGCACATAACAACAACAACAACATCATTTTAATAAGCAAGAATGATGATAAAATATAAGATCGTTATTTTAAGTACAATAAAAAAATGAGAACAGTGAAGGAAGACAAAAGCAGTTGTAAGTAGGCCAATTTTCTAGCTTACTCTGTGTGGGTTTACAATTGTTATTGTTGTTATGTGCCATTGAGTCCCTGCGACTCATACCAACCCAAAATAAAACAGCCCTAATGCCTGCCTAATGCCACTGTAGAAGCTCAATATCAGCTGTGAATCCAGAAGCTGACTGTGGAACAGACCACCAACTACTCATACGCATATCCAAGCTGAAGAGGAGGAAAATTAAACCAAATCCAAGTCAACCGAAATATGACTTTGAGTCTATCCCACCCGAATTTCAGAACCATCTCAGGAACAGGTTTGAAGCCTAGAACACTAACGAGCGAAGACCAGACAAACTGTGAAAGGATATCAAGGGTATCATCCAGGAAGAGTGCAAATGGTCATTGCAAATACAGAAGAGGAATAGAAGACCAAAAAGGATGTCAGAAGAGATGCTGAAAATTGCACTGGAGTGCA
>NW_006399790.1:18911367-18912281 GCF_000299155.1 Elephantulus edwardii
CAAGTATATCAGAGAAAGCTTCAGAATCCTTGCCTCCAAGGAGCAGCCTGGTGTCACCCGCACTAGGACGATACTGTTTGTTGTCCTAGAAATTTAGGGTATGTTCAATACTCTTCTCAAGCAATATTTTACTCAAAAAGTGTTAATAGGGCCATACATTAGCACCAAATATGGTATTCCTTTGGTCTATTTTTACAAAGAGATAGAAGTTTTATTGGTACAATATCACAAAGAGTTGACCTGTCAAAGTGGGTTAATATGAAACAAGTATTACCAAACACCAAACTGATTAGTAAAGAACAAAAACACAAAACAAACGTAAATGCAGCAATATTTGTCTCTGGAAGTATCTCCAAATATTAAATAAATGTCCCTGAAACTCCATTTTTCATAGTGACATTTTTGCCAGAAAGTTGAAAATGGTGTTAACTATATATTACACAAGTTAACTAATACACATTTTTTTTAGTAGACAGTGACTACCTTTCATTCTACAGCCTGCAGAGACCCATAAATACATAAAGATTTTTGGCAAGAACTAATCTCAAAACATAAGGTGTATCCTGTTGTAATTTTTTTCTCCAGAAAGGATTCCTGAACACAAATTTTCTTATATCATCCTGGTAGTAATTTCTATATGTATATTTATAAATAGGTGTGTGATAGGGAGAAATATCACCATCCCAATGAGGGAGGAAATAGTTCCAAAGAACTATATAGTTCACATGAAGAAATGCTCCAAATCATTGTCAATAAGAGAGATGCAAATCAAAAGCACAGTGTGCTACCATCGCACTCATTTAACCAGGCAGCAAATAATAAATGTTGGAGAGGATGTGACGAGAAAGGAACTCTTATACTTTGTTGGTGGGATTGTAAAATGATACAACCATTCTAGAAGGCAGTTTGGTGCT
>NW_006399790.1:18915164-18915675 GCF_000299155.1 Elephantulus edwardii
TAGGGTCGCTATGAGTCGCAAATGACTCCTCGGCACATAACAACAACAACAGACTATAAAAAACAATATTGCATCAGAATTAGAGGAAGACTAATCAACAATCTGTGTTATGCATAGAATACAACCTTGCTTGCTGAAAAAAGGACTTAAGACACTTGCTACAGAAGCAAGGACTACAGCCTCCAACATAGATTACATCTTAACACAAACAAATTGAAAATTCTCAGCATTGGATCAATAGGCTACATCATGATCGATGGAGGAAAAGATTGAAATTGTCAGTGATTTCATCTTACCTGGATGCAAAATCAGCACCATTAGTACTAGAAGTCCGGAAATCAGGAGACATACAACATTCGGAAGACCATTGGTCCTGGACCTCTCCAAAGGCTAAAAAGCAATGATGTCAATCTAAAGACCAAGATGCATCTGATTCAAGCTGTGGTCTTGCCAATCACCTGCTATGCATCTGACAGCTGGGTGTATAATGATGATAGGAGAAGATTTCATG
>NW_006399790.1:18915903-18918752 GCF_000299155.1 Elephantulus edwardii
AGAGATTTAGGCGAAGAAATATCTGAAGTTTAGTCTTTATATATCTATGTCATATTTAGGGAGCTCTAGTGACTTAGAGGTAAGGAATTGCATTGCCAATCCAAGGGTACCCAGTTTGAATACTCCATCTGTTCCATGGGAAAAAGATGGACAATCTCCTCCCATGAGATTTACTGCCTCTGAAAATCTGTTAGAGGTTGGTTATGGGTTGGTTCTGATTTTATAGTATACAACAACAATAACATGGCATACCTAGAGAGTTCAAGCTGCACTGACGTCACTGGTGAAAAACAAGTCTCCCGAAATGGACTGGATGTCAATTGAAATGTTTCATTATACAGATGCATTCTTGGACGTACTTGCTTGTTTATACTATACTAAGAAATTTGGAAGACTGTTGTTACCTGGCCAACTAACTAAAAAAGATTGCTATTTTAGTGCATTCTAAAGAAGAATAATCCAATAGAATATGGAAATTATTGAACACTGAACATTATTGAACATTAATAATACCACATAAAAGTAAAATTTTTCTGAAGATAATTAAAACGTGGTTACAGCAGCACAATAATAGGAATTGCCCAAAATTTAAGGTAGATTCACAAGAAAAGAGCTATCATTGCTAATGTCAATAGCTCTTTGCTGAAAGTGTAAGAAAGATGTTCACTTATGTTTTATTGACTATAGATGTGGATGGTAACAAATTACAGGTAACATTATGAAGAATGGAAACTCCAGGAAACTTCATTGTAGGACTGCACATAGATTGACCAAGAAGCAGTTATTAGAATAGAATAAGGGGTTACTGTATATTTAAAATCATAAAACTTCAGTGACAAAGTGGTGTTCTTTCACTATTTCAATCAGTATGCTCAGCACATAATGGGAAAAACTGGACTATACAAAGAAGAAAGTGGTATCAGGATTGGAGGAAGACTTAATAACAACTTGCCATATGCAGATGATAAAACCTTGCTTGTTGAAAATAAAGAGAATTTGAAATTTACCAGTAAAGATACAATACTTTAGATTTAAGTATACTAGTAAGGAACATTGTAAAAACCAGAAAAGATTGAAAGTTTTAATGATTTCACTTTAGTTAGATCTATAATAAATGCCCATAAAATTTTCTGTCAAGGAATCAAATTACTGCTTATAGATCTATTTACTCTTTATTTTAAGATCTTTCACAACTTTTAAAAAATCTGAGTGTTTATCTTTTTCTTATTGATTTTAAATCTTGTGTTAAAGTTCCTTATGTATTACATTTTATTTGTTGCATAAATTCTATCCTACTTCCTCATTTGTCAACTGTCCTTTCAAATCTTTGTTCACGATATTTGAGGTCAAACACAGAAATTCTGGGCATAGTTCAATGGTTAGTAATTTTACAAAACACAATGTGATGTCAATTTAGAGACTAAGGTGCACCTGATATAGGCCACGGAATTCACAAATGCTTGCTATGCATCAGAAAGATGGCCAATGACTAAGGATGATAGAAGAATTGATGCCTTTGAGTTGTGGTGCTGGAGAAGAGTCTTGAACATACCATGGATGGCTAAGTAGGATGGCTAAGTAAATAAATAGAGAGAAGACCCTAGAAGAGATGGATTGATACAGTAATTAGGGCAATAGGGGTAGGTGTACTGAAGTCAGTGAGACTGACTTAGGACAGGGGAGATTTCCAAGCTGTTGTATATAGGGTCATTTTAAGTTGCAGGTGACACGATGGCACATAACAACAACAACATGGGAATGATTGTATAAAACACAATATAAATGAAGGAATATGTGGAACACAATGTATATGAATTTTCTATGCAAACCAATATAAAATAAAACTTTTTAAAAAATGATATGAAATGGCATTTATCTAGCCTGTAATTTCCAGTCAAGATTCATAGGGTATATTTCTGTTTTTATAATAATTTTTATTTATATGTTTTTAATCTAATTACAATATGTCACTGTATTCAGCATTGGTCGTAAATGTAACATCTTTTCTCCTTAAAAAGTTTTAGAAAGAAACCAAATAATGTATTGCATTCAGCAAATCTTCTACAAAAATATATCTTAAAAATATTAAATGGCAAAGATACCACTTTGAAAACCAAGGTTCACATGACCCAAACATTTTCAATCATAAGAGTTGGACCATAAATACAGAATACACTTTGAATTATGGTGTTAGAGAATACTAACCATGGGGTACCAGAAGAAAGAATACATCTTTTGGAAAGACATATAGTCAGAATGTTCCTTGGAAGTGAGCATGGTGATATTTTGTTTCATGCACTTTAGATTTATATAGGTGAGTCCTGTGTTCATTTGCCTCCCAAAATCCTAGCTCCTTTTCTTTCTGACAAAGTAACTGAGGCACAAAGTAGGTATAAAATTCACTACTTGTTATGAAACGGTCACAAAATTATGCATAGACAGGTCATCTCTCATCATAAAAATTACAATGCCCTCAAATAAAAAACATAATATAACTGATTACAAGTAGACCTCATAAGTAATTTATAATCTAATTTACCCATACTCGAGGTGAAGAAATTGAGATAAATAAAGAGGAAGAGACTTACTAAGAGTTTGAAAGCTAAATAGTATGGGATACAATGTTGATACTTCCAAGTCAATAAAGAACAATAAAATGCTTTGTTTAATGAGGAAGCTCTGATGGCATTGTCCATAGGGAGTTGGAGTGCAATTCAAAGGTCATTATCTCTCCAATTGCTCAAATTCACCAGCAGCTCTGTGGAAAATATATTGGCTATATTCTCACAGCCTTCAATACCTAACAGAAGGTTTGTTATAAGTTCATTTCAGCTCAACAGAAATGAGTG
>NW_006399790.1:18919502-18921163 GCF_000299155.1 Elephantulus edwardii
ATAAACTTTTGAGCATGTTGCCAGGAGGGACCAGTCCTTGGAGAAGGACATCATGCTTGGAAGGGCATTCTGGATGAGATGTATTGACTCAGTGACTGGGGTAATGGGAGTAGGTATGTCGGATTCAGTGAGATTGGCTCAGGGTAGGCCAGGTTTCAGAACTATTGTACATAGGATTGCTATGAGTCCCAGGTGACTTGATGGCACATTACAACAATAGCTTATAGTCTTGAACTTTTCTTCACACATTTGCTGGCCATCTAAATGTCTTCTTTTGTGAAGTGTTTATTTAAATTTCCTGCCCATTTTATAATTAGTCTTTTTTCTTAGTGATTGGATATTTCTATACATTTTGGAGAGAAGTCTTTTGTCTAATTTGCCAGGAAGTTCCCCCCCCCCTGCCCCCAGTGCATGGGTTCTGCTCTCTCTTTTAAAGAAATTGTTTGATGCACCTAAGAATTTAATACATAGAAGATCCCAATTGTTTGGTTTCTTCCCAGTAGTTAGTGAATTTTAATGACTTTCTTTTTAAATTTTAATGACTTTTTAATAGTCTATCTCTGCCATAGATTGGTACTGTTGTTTTCTCACCATAAACCTCCAAAACTTTCCCATTTTTGTAATTGATTTTATACAGTATTTTTCCTCTTATGACTGAGTTGTTTCACTTAACATAAGGTCCTCTAGACTCATACATGTTGTGTAATGTTTCATGAATTCATCATTGGGTTGTTTTTTTCTTTTTGTGCTTCCTACATCATTCAAAATTTTACCATTGAATTCTTCTTGCTACCAGGGCCTTGAATTTTTTCATCAGTTCTTTCAACTTGAGAAATGATGAGCATGTTCTTCCCTTTTGTTTTCCTAACTCCCATTCTTAGCACATTTCATTATAATACTTTGCTTTGCCTTATCTCCTGTTTATCTGTTTACTTCAGCCCTAATTCCATTTATTTTGGTCTCTTTATGATCTAATGCAATTCTGAGTCTTGTGTGGTGTCCATTTTGTTTGGTTTTTCCCTAGACTAGGGCTCTTAATGTTGCTACATTTCCCCCTCCCCTTTAATCTTTATAGTTTTAGGTTTTACACCAAGGTCTTTGCTCCACCTAGAACTATTTTTTGTATACGGAGTTAGGTATATATCGTATTTCAATTTTCTACAAAGAGGTCTAAATTTTCCCCCAGTTGTTATTATTACTGTTTTGTGTCATTAATTTGACTACAACTTAGAGTGAGCTAATGAATAACAGGTCTGGAACTTTGCTCTATCCTGCACCATCTGCATGTTTTCTGTCATGCTAAAATTCACTGTGGCAGTCATTTCATCAATCCATCCCACTGAGGATCTTTCTCTCTTTCTCTGCCTCTGAGTCAAATACAACTCAAAGTGGCACCATCAACAACAATTTAGAATTATAACTGCTTCTGGCCCTCCTAATAGTCTCTACTATGCCCAAGACCATCAGTACCATCACCGTGTCAATCCATCTTCTTTAGGTTTGTCTTCTCATTGACTCTATATTCCCAGGATGACGTATTTTTCGTAGGACTGGCCCTTCCTGATAACATGCCTAAATTACGTGAGATGGAGTTTCAGTAGTATCCTTGCATCTAAGGAACACCCTAATTGCACTTTCTCCAAGACATTTATTTGTCTTTT
>NW_006399790.1:18921913-18923640 GCF_000299155.1 Elephantulus edwardii
AAAGAACTGATGCCTCAGAGCTGTGGTGTTGAAGAAGAGCACTGAACATCCCAGAGACAGCCGAGAGAATGAACAGATACATCTTGGAGATGATGCAGCCAGGGTGTTCTTTGGATGCAAAAATGATGAGGCTTCACCTTGCACACTTTAGATATTTTGCTATTCTTTGGAGAAGGACATAATGCTAAGAAGAGTAGAGGGTTGGTGAAGGAGAGGAGGACCCTCAACCAGCCTTCACCAGGTGGACTGACACAGTCACTGCTGCAATGGGCTATTGTGTGTCAGGAAGTATGAGAATGGTACAGGATGGAACAGGGTTCAGATCTTTTATTCGTAGGTCACTATGAGTCAAATTCAACTCAACAGCACTAACAACAACAGCAAAACAAAGTTGTTAATATAAGGGCTTCATTATTTTTATTCAATTGCATATACATTTACTAACATTTCTATTTACGGACTAAGTTACAATATAAACTATAATATATTGTGTATTAGATGAAAAAAAAATTTTTTCAAGGGCAAGAGGGGATTTATTTCAGATTCGAATCCAGGCCGCGATCCAAACCGTGTTCATACAACAGGGAAGATTGCCCCTGCCCCGAATGAAAAATATTTTAAAACCTTTCAAATATTTAACTTCAAAGGGACGAAGAAATTCTCCAGTTCC
Organism: Elephantulus edwardii; assembly: GCF_000299155.1. Lineage (NCBI taxonomy): Eukaryota > Metazoa > Chordata > Mammalia > Macroscelidea > Macroscelididae > Elephantulus > Elephantulus edwardii. The sequence continues at coordinate 18,922,584 of NW_006399790.1, forward strand.
ATGCTTGATTTGTTCATATTTTCAGAAGGAACTAGCCTTTGGAGAGAGACATCATACTGGGAGAGAGGCATCATACAGCAAAGAGAGGAAGATCCTTAATGAGATGTATTGACACAGTGACTACCACAATGAGTTTGAGCAGGATTGTGAGGATGGCACAGGATAGGGCAAGGTTTGGATTTGTTTTTCATTGGGTAACTATGAGCTACAGTCAGTTTGGGAGCACCTAACAACAATGACATACTGCAAAAAAGGAAAGATGATTATCATTAAAGAAAGAAACATTCATGCTGCAGCTGTCATCAAAGTGGAAGCTTTTGCCCTGGACTTTATTAAATATGGGTTCCCTGCACACTTTCAACATAGCTGCAATTATTCCAGTAATAGTTACCCATTCTTCACACCCTAAACCCACACTACAGGCCTTTAAAGACTCTAGAATGATATCAATCCTTCTGTAATAGGAAGTTAAACTCCATTTGGCAAATTTCAAGGAAAGGGTATAAAAAAGGCAAGATGCCTTCCTACCTGCTGCGGGGGAAAGTAGTACCCTGAGAAAACAAGGAAACATTCTGCAGAGCAGGGTAACATACCTTTCTGCAGATGGCAAGCAACATCAGAGGTGAGACATTTAGTCAGAGAGAAACTGACTTTCCCTGGAGCACAAGAAGAACCTGAGGGGAAAAGACAGAGATGCCATCTATCTGTTTCAATACCACTATGGTGATTATGGAAATACATTCAGACCTCTCCCTCATCTTAACTGTAAAATATCTGCACAAGGATAGAAAAACGAATGGAGCATAAAATGTAGCATATAGACTGAGAAAATACCTAGGACACAATTTAAGAAGTTCTTTCCATTAATTCTAACCAGATATAAAATTGATAGATTTAATAAAATCTTCATAACTTGACTGACAATCAACATTACAGAAAATATTAAAGCTGTCAAGGATTTTATTTTACCTGGATTTACAATTAACAGTCACGTAAGCAGCAGTCAAGAATAAAAGGAAATCAAAGACACATACTACTGGACAAATCAGCTGAAAAA
>NW_006399790.1:18924780-18935744 GCF_000299155.1 Elephantulus edwardii
GGCAATCTCCTCCTGTACTAGTCAGATCTGATTTGATGGAACACACACACAAAATAATAAAATAAAATTTAAAAAAAATTATGAATACTTGAAACACTATTGATCCAGCTCAAAGACTATATATAGCCTTTACCATGGATTACAATTCAACATAAAGTAAAAATCCCCCCCAAATCGACTAATAAGTGGCATAACAATAAATAGAGATTCAAGTCAAAGATTTCCTTTTTCATGAATCCACAAGCAATACCCATCAACAGTCAAAATTTCAAACAAGGTACTGCAATGAGAAAATGTGCTTTAAAGAGACTCTTTAAAGCTCTAAAGAACAAGGAAATCACTTTTAAAATTTAAATACATCTGACTCAAGTAATGGCATGTCCAACTGCCTCATATGAATGTGAAAGTTAGACAATGAAGAAGAGTTGATGCCTTTGAATTGTGGTATTGGGAAGAATATGGAATATATCACAGACTACAGAAGAACAAACAAACCCCTCTTGGAAAAAGTATAGACAAGATTCTCCTTGTAGGTGAGAATTATAAAATTTTCTCTTACATACTTTGGGTATGTTATCAGTAATGACTGGTCCATCCGTAAATTATTTGGAAAGTAGAGGGTCAATTAAAAAGCTTACAGTCCTTAAGATAGATTGACATAATGGCTACAACAAAGGCTATAATATAGCAACAACTGTGAGGAGCTGCAGGACTGGGCAGTGTTTTGTTGTGCTGTACGTGGGGTCACTATGAGCTGTGACTGCATCTGACAACATAACAGAATAAATAAGTCTCTTGGCTAGATCTTGACTAGTCATCTACTTAGTAATATTAGACAGAGAGGCGGCTAAAAGGGAAAAATAGAGGAGGCTAAAAGAGAAAGAAAGAGAAAGCTAATGGGGAAAATTCTAGATTTAGTAATTTATATCAGATTCAATATTCATATTCAATATCGAATGACCTCTGTACACTGCTCTGTACTGCTTCTCAGCAGTGTCTGTACAAGGGCTTTAAGGAATATTTGCTATTTTTCTAAATTCACATTTACTCATTTTCTTTCTTATTTCTTCACTACCTAGAATGTGATATCCTCCTTTTATGGACTAATGCCAAACAATTACAAAAAGTGGACATGCCCCCCAAAATATCTAGGCTATATTTGTCCATTTAAAAGTTGGTATATCTCTTAACAAGTACTTTCATTGTTTTATTTTATCCTTAAATATTTACAAGTTTGTTGTACTGCAGCAAAAATGGACTTGAGCAACATTCTTTCTGATGTACAAAGTCAATCTGAGTTAAGAGTCCACAACACTAAATAGATGCTATTGAACCACAGTCCATATTGTAACATTTATCAAAATTGTAACATTTGTATTCCTTGGATCTAGCATTCCCTTGCTGTGTTTCCTTCATCACTCCTGGCAGAGATACTTTCTCCCTCTGTTGTTGTTATTCGGTGCAATCAAGGCAAATATGACCCTATGAACATGAGACCTGAACTCTGTCCTATCCTGTGCCATCTTTATCATCTCCTAAATACTTGAGTGCATTGCACTAGTCACTGTGTCTATCTCTTTGGAGGTCTTCCTCTCATTTGATGACCATACACCTTTACAAACAAGATGCTCTTTTCAAAGTTCTCTCCTAGCAACATGTCCAAAGTATGAGAGATGAAGTTTTGTTACCTTTGTCTCCAAGGAGACTCTGGTTGTACGTTTTGAAAGACATATCCATGGAGTCCTCAGTACTCTTGAGCATCACAACTCAAAGGCATCAATTCTTCTCCTGCCATCCTCACTCATTATCCAGATCTCTGATGTACAGAAGGTGATTGAGAAGACCATGCATGAATCAGGCACACCTTCCACTTCACACTGACATTATCGCTCTTCAATAATTTGCAAAAGTCCCTGACAGCAGATTTGTCCGATGTAATATGTTTCAGGATCTCCTGACTGCTGGTACCAAGGGTTTTCATTGTGGATCCAAGAAAGACCAAATAATGACAATTTTAATTCTACTCCATCTATAATGTTTAAAATATTGCTTCAGTTTTGAGGATTTTTTTCCTTGATGTTGAGATATAATCCATATTGAAGGCTGTAGTTTTTAATTTCTGCAGCAAGAAAGTCCTCCTCACTTTCAGCCAGCAAGGTTGTGCCATGTGCCTAATGCAAGTTGTTGATAAGTCTTCCTCTTATGCTGATGCTAAAATTCCTCTTCATAGAGTTCAGCTTCATCAATTTTTTGCTTAGCATACAGATTGAATAGGTATAGAGAAAGGATACATCCCTGTTGCAAATCCTTCCTGCTGTTACACAATACCCTTTTGGTTGTGGGATTCCCATTCTTCTCATTGTTGGCCATAATATGTTATGATCCACACAATCGAATGCCTTTGCATAGTCAATAAAGCACAAATAGATATTCTTGTGATATTTTCCACTTTCATCCAGGATATCTCTGACATCAGCCAGCAATGATATTCCTGGTGCCATGGACTTTTCTAAACATCACTTGAACTTTTGGCTGTTTCCTGTCAATGCATTGTTCCAGCCATGATCTTTAGCAATGTTTGCTTGTATGTGATATTAATGATACTGTTTTATAAGTTACACATTATGTTTGATTACCCTTCTTGAGAGTGAGAAGAAATAGGGATTTATTCCAGTCAGTCGATCAGGCAATTGTTCTCCAAATTTCCTGGAATAGACTGATGAGCATGTTCAGGGCTATCTCTTTTAGTTGAAACGTGTCTATTAGTATCCTGTCAAGTCCTAGGGCCTTATTTTTTTCCCAATGCCTTCAACACACCTTGAACATCTTCCTTTATTACCATTGGCTCTTGCTTTTACAGTACTTCCTGAAATTTTTCAATGTTAATAAATTCTTTTGGTACAGTGACTGTGTATTCTTACCATCTTCTTTTGATGCTTCCAGGATCATTCAAGATTTTTACCATAGCCTATCTCAGTATTACAACTTGAGTCTTGAATTTGTTTTTCAGTTCTTTTAGCTAGTTAAATAGCAAACAAGTTATTATTCTTGGTATATTTTAACTCATCTTGATAAAGATCTACTCAAATTCACTGGATAGTCTAAGCTTAACATAAATTGGCATGTTCAAAAATTTCATATAACTAATGATTCATGTGATTAGTTCTAATATAAATGCTAACTATATACTCAACAATGTTTAAAGGTAAGGTGATTGAGAGTAGTGGTAAAACCAATGGTTGTTGAGAAATAGGTCATCCGTATCATCTTGGATTATCTCAAATTAATTTTACAAACTAAGTGAAAATCAGGGTGCACCCTTCCTAAGTGAAGCATTAAAACAAATCCTTTATTCCACCATTTATATGGTTTCCTCTAAATCCTGCATACTTAGCAATTTTGGAATTACTACATATTTAGGCAGAAACTTCCTCAGGTCTCGGAACTATAGTTTGATGATGTGGAGTAAGAATTCAGAGTATATGAGAAAGTGACAGAGAAACTTATTGAAAAGGTCTCCTCGTTCAAGCCATGTAATCCATGGTGCGGTGCTAATGGGCTTAGCAAGAACATATGTAATTGAGACAAATATTACAAAGAGGTTAATCCAACTTAGTGTACAGAAAGAGATTATGTAAATACTTGCATGTGTTTACTTACTATTTACCATTTCTGGAAGATGTCTGCAGTGAAAAGATTTCTGAAAACTGAGCAATAAGAAAGCCTGATAGTTGAGCCTGATAGATAGGCAGTGAATTCACTTATTTTTATTTAGCTTTTTCTTAAACTTGATAAAGGAATTCTATTATTTCAATTATTTAACAATTATTTTCTTAAAACAATCTTTTTACTAAGCTAGTATGGGAAATCTCCTCCTGCGCAATTAACAGCCTCTGAAAACCAGTGAAAGGTAATCTATGGGTTAGTTCCAACCTAAAGGCACACACATACAAATGCAAAAGGAACAATATTAAGGCGCTCTGGTGCTATAGTCCATCAGGAGTTATGGTGCCAACCTAAAGGGAAAATCTCTCTTGTGGTTTGATTCTACTAGCTACTTTGAGGGAGAAAGATGGATAATCTCTCCTACATGATTTTTAGGCTGAACACCCAATGGAGGGTCACTTATGGGTTGGTTCTGATTAATCAGAAAGAGATAGTGTTAGGATAAGCTGTTATAAAAAAATATGACGACAAGCTAAGGAAGCATTTTCTCCATATGTGTCTAGGTATGTTATAAGGACACCAAATTACTTAACCTCATAGTCTATCTATAACAACACCATCATGGTCTATCTATAACAGCACAGTTATTAGTAAAAAATTCACTTGTAAATCTTTCCTGATATCCTATATAATAAAATATCATCATGCCAAAGAAAACAATCATAATTTCCTCCCAAAAGTGTTGCACTTGAAATTAGTAGAAAGAATACCAAATGCTGAGTATCTGTTATTCCTATGCATTCATTTTAATATCTGTCATTTTCTTCTTCATAGCAATTTTACAATGCTCAAGACTTCTTTCAGGTTGTGATTCACTTACTTCTTTACTTGATTGTAATGAAGGTGAGTGTGTTGGAGTCAGAAAGTGGCTCAGGACAGGGCAAGTGTCAGAAGTATTATACATAGGGTTGCTGTGAGTCACAGGCAACTCAATAGCACATAACCACCACCACTTGACCACAATTAAGTATCATCAGTCATAAGCTAAAACTCAATGTCCCCTCAGGACTGTTTTATTCAGGTTTTGTGTTTTGTGGTTTGTTTTTGCTTTTTTAGGTTTTGGGTTTTTTGTTGGTTTTTTTTTAGTTTTTTTAAAATATTTAAGTGGGTGGCAGTTTCTCTACCAACATCAGAGAAAAATGAACAGTATCCTCCTGAAAGGAATTAAAGCCTCAGAAGCCTGATAGAAGGTCACTATGAGTCAGAACAAACTTGATGGTGAATGAGTGGATTCTGATAAAATATTTTAAAAAGAGTACTGGTCGCAGGACGCTTAGAGAGGGCAGAAAGCAGGCGAAAAGCAAGACAGCTCAGCTCAGCAGAGCCCAAACAGGTAACAGCAGAAGACCCCCAAGGCTGTGCGGGAATGGGTTGGGCCCGAGGGCCAGTTCCACAGGACACACCAACTTCATTCGTGACACATTTCCACTGAACTTAGGAGACTCTGGTCACAGCATAAGACACTGACGAGCCTGAAATCACAAACGCCAAGGAAGCTTTGGATATAAACTATCAGATCAAACAAACAAACACAATGCTCCTTAGTAGCAAAAACAGAGATACTTTACATACATTGGATATATTATCTGAGGCTCAGGAGGATAAATCCTTTGAGAAAAATAGCATGCTTGGTAGAGGGTCACTGAGAAAAAGAGAAAGAACTGCAATGAGGTATTTTGTTGACACAGTGGTTTTAACAATGGCTCAAACACAGAAACATTTATCAGGATCTGCAAGACCAGGGAGTGTTTTGTTCTGTTCTACACAGGATTGGTATGATTTGAAACCAACGTTATAATACACAACAGCAATAAACGAAAGAATTAATCTTAAATATGCATAATGTTCTTAAGTGATCTTAAATATACTATATGAAATATGGCTTTGTATGCTATAATATGCAGAAGTCAATTAAAACTATCTTGAAAAATGAGGAATCATTAATTCCAAAGAACAGCTGATAAATGATGCGGTTGAAAGAGTAAGTAGCACAGATTTACTTCAGAAAAAAATAGGCAAGTAATTTGAATGCTGTCTCTCAGGTCTATCTTTCAGCAATGTTGTTGTCTTTCACAATAAATCAGCTTGTGCCACATGAAACTAAATGCAGCTACCAATAGTTTTTGACCCTTATATCTCATATTTTTAGCCATAAAATAAATACTACATTTTGAGTCATAAAATAAAAATTCTAGTGAAGTGAACAGTTAAATGACTCTGAGGTTACTTTCTAACCTTTTGAACATTCAACCACAACCTAGAAGGTAAGTCTATGTAAAAATATCAGCATAACTTTGGTAATCATTTCTGTCTGTAGCCTAGTGGTACAAAACTGTGCAGCATTCCCAGAGGCATGCAGTGCAAATCCAAGAGCTACTCTGAAGGAGAAAGATGGCCAATATCCTCTTTTGTGATTTACTGCCTTTGAAAACCTATGGAAGGGTCAGCTATGAGCCTGTTCCAACTTGATGGTACTCAATAACAAGGATAGAAACAGTTTTCAGATAAAGAGGTGAGAAATATTGGATAGGATAGTTATAAGTCATTTCTAAAAGTACGGATGTTGTTGTTGTTGTTGCCTTCAAGTTGAATATGACTCATAACGACACTGTGAACAAACGGCCTGAAGCCCCTCTACAATTATTGACATTTATCAAAGTTCGTAGACTTTCTGGAGGCAAGTTGTTTAGGAAGTGGATGGATATTTTAATATAAACCCTGATGTCCAAAAATTTCTTATTTCCTAAACGCTCATCAACTTGGTTCTGACTCATAGCGCTCCTCTATCACCTTCCTGAGGCTTTAAATTTTCACAAGATGAACTTAATTTTCTTTCTTGAGGACACTGGTAGATAAGAACCACTGATTTAGCAGGCCAATACACTACACGGTACACCACAAGGCCTCCTTTCTTGTTACATAGAGATAGAGATAGATGCATGTATGCACCTAAACACATCTCTATTTTTGTAGTATTTTCATATAAAATTGGGTAAATAAATTAGGATGCATATATTTAAAGTAATTGCTAACACCATTAAAACTCTGACATAGTTTTGACTTACATTCACAGTAATCCTAAAGAATAGGGCAGAATTGCTCATGCAAAACCTATACTTAGGCCAGAAAGCAGTCATTAGAATAAAGCGAAGTAACATAGTATGGTTCAAAATCAGAAAAGGAAAGGACTGTGTCAGGGATGCATCCTGTCTCCATACCTTTTCAATCTGTATGCAGAACAGATCACTCAGGAAGCAGGGCTTTATGAGGAGGAATATGGCATCAGAATTGGAGGTAGAGTCATCAACAACCTACATTATGCAGATGACACAACCTTGCTTGCTGAAACTGTGGTAGACCTGAAGCACTTGCTTCAGAAGGTCAAAGACTGCAGTCTTCAATATAGATTGAAGCTTAACATCAAGAAGACAAATATTCTCATCACTGGGCCAATAGGCAGCATGATGACAGAAGAACAAGAGACTGAAGTTGTTAGCAATTACAGCTTGCTCAAATCCACAATCAACACTCTTAACACCAGCAGTCAGGGAATCAAAAGACAAATTGCATTGGGAAATTCTGCTGTTAGGGACCTCTCCATAGTATTGAAAAGCAACTATATCAGTCTAGAGACTAAGATGTGCCTAACCATGGTCTTCACAATAACTTATTATGCTTCAGAGAATTGGACAATGACTCAGGATGACAGAAGAAGAGTCAATGCCTTTGAGTTGTGGTAATGGAGAAAAGTCTTTATGGACCACAACAAAAACAAATGGGTCTGTCTTGGAGAGGATGAAACCAAGTTTCTCCTTGGAAGCTAGGATTTTGAAACTCTGTCTCACATACTTTGGGCACAAGGCCGGGAGAGACTAGTCCTTGCAGAAGGACATCATGTTCAGAAGGGTTGGGGGACAGCACAGGAAAGGAAGACCCTGGATGACGGTGACTGGGGCAATGGGTGTTGGTGTGTTGGAGACTGACTCAAGACAGAGCAGGATTCAGAATTGCTGTACATAGGGTCGTTATGGGTTGCAGGCGATTTGATAGCACATAATGACAACAACAGCAATAATTCTTCAAAGTAGATTGCTTCAACTTTATTCAACAGAGTGACTGGTGGGTTCAAACAGCCAACTTTTTTGGTTAGAAGCCCAACTCTTAACCCACCTCACCAATCAGAGCTCCTTACATCATTAAAAATAAAAGTTAGGAAAGAAGTTTGAATAGTGTATATAAATTCCATTTCTAGAATTTTAAATAAATGTTAGGAAGGATACGAATTCATGGAATATTATTTTAATTATATAGAAAATTGTATTAGAAATATTAGAATGTACTAAACTATTAACAAATGTCTTTTTTTTTTGCTTCTCTAAATATACTTAAACTTTGCAATTTTCTAAAAATTTCTAGAACACATTACCTTTTTTTGTTTCTGGTTTTTATTAATTTTGAGAACATATTACTTTTACCAAAACAAATAAAATGCTAATAAAGAAACTACCATTCATTTGACATTATCTATGTCCCCAAGCTTCTTTTAAAACAGCAAATTCTCACTTAAAGATGTAACTTCACACACAATTTGATAACAACTGCTACTCAAAATAATGGTCATCATTTTTTTAAATTTGCCATGAAACAATATGTATTTCTAGTTATCACAGTTGACGGCACAGCATGGAATAAGCAACTCAAAACACTGCTGTTACATGATGGAATTTGTCATAACAAGGACTGGGAATAAGCAAATACATTCTTCCTTTCTCTGTTAATTTCAATCTGTAAGTTTCAAATTAATTCCATAAGAGTGGATAATTCAAACTTTGTTTCCTAGAATTTATTTACTTTTACATTTTCCACAAAAGTCGTATATTTGCATATTTATTTCTAAGTTGCTTATATTTAGTTATTTGAATAAGAATTGTTATAATGAAAACCACATTTATGAAATGATAACTACAGACAGTAGAAGAAAAATAAGAAAGCTTTTTATTTTACATGATGGTTCATAATGTTGTTGTTGTTACGTACTGTCAAGTTGCCTGAAACTCATAGTGACTCTATGTACAACAGATCTAAACCCTTCTCTATCCTGTGCCAATCTCCGACAGACACATCCATGGCCATTACCCCAGTCACTGAATCAATCTATCTCATCGATGGTTTCCCTTTCTTTCTCTATCCCTCCACCCTTCCAAGCATGATGTCCCTTTCCAAGGAGCAGCCCCTCTTTGCAACATCTCCAGAGTATGTCAGGTATGTTAAACTAATTCTTAAAAACCGTATGGCGCACAACTGTCTAATCTTCAACTCATCATGAGGATGATGCTGAATGGGACAGTGTGATGTTCCACTGTGCATGAGTTTAAATGAGTTGAGGTTGATTGGACAGTAGCAAAGAAAAATTACAGAAAAGAATATTATGTCATTTTGAGCCATGGTATGCTTTACTCAATGATGTATGTTACCAAGTTTAGACCCAAACGAAATTGATGAATGGCTATGTTAGAAAGACAAAACTCACTTAAATATCTGCACTTATTGTAGAAATGGTCTTTTTGTGCAACAACATTGGTTCTTGCCAAATTGGTCAGCTGTCAACATTCACATCTTTGTTCTGTTCTTTGTTGCTTCTTTTTGTTTTTAAAATTTCATATTGGTTTGCTTACAAAGTTCATATACATGGTGTTAGTGAGATTATTTTTTGAAGCTGACATGCACGTTGTATTTCTATTCGATTCTATTCCTCTTCTATAAACTTTTTATCATCAAATGGTTATCATGTTGTTGTTGCTGTTGTTGATTGCCTTCTAGTCAAGCATGACTCATAGCGACTCAAAAGGCCTGAAAGCCCCTCTACAACTATTGACATTTATCAAAATTCATAGTTTCCAGAGGCATGTTGTTTAGGAAGTGGATGCCACTCCTGCTTCCAAACCTGTCACAGAATATTATTGGTTGAGTCACCTGCAATATATAGTGACCCTATGTACAACAGCTCTGAACCCTTCCTTGTTCTGAGTCAGTGTCACTAATTCTGACACACCAACTCCCATTGCCCCAGTCACTATATCAATCCATCTCATCTGGGGTCTTCCTTTCCTGGGCTGTTCCTCCACTCTTGCGAGCATGATGTCCTCCTCCAAGGACCAATCCTCCTGGCCACGTGCCCTAAGTAAGTGATCACAAACATATTGAGCTGATATTTAATTTTGTCCTGTAGTAAGTATATTCTTCCATGAAATAAGAAAGATTGATTACATATAAACTTGAAAAATACAACCCAACCAACACCTCTTGAGATATATGTGTCAGTGCACCTCTTGAGATATATTTTTCTTTTGATCACTATAAAGAGATATATGACCTTTGCTAATTCAATATTTTCAGAAGAATGTCAAATATACCATAGACTGCAAGAAGAACAAGCAGGTTCATCCTAGAGAGGGTGAAGTCAGGCTGCTCTTTGGAGTCAAGGATTCTGAGGCTTCGTCTAGCATACTTTGGGCCTCTTGCAAGGAGGGACTGGTCCTTGTAAAGGGACATCATTCTTGGAAGAGAAGGGAAAGAGAAAGAGAGGGAGACCATCAATGAGATGGATTTATACAGTGACTGGAGTAATGAGAATAGGTGTGTTAGAGACAGTAAAGTTGGCACAGGATATAGCAGGTTTCAGGACTGTTATACCTAAGGTCCCTATGAGTCACAAGTGTCTCAAGGGCACATAACAACAACAACATTTAGTGACACCAATTATATTGCCCCATTGTGTAACTATTTTCAAGTAGCAGGATTTAACAGCACATAAGATGTAAACATTTTTTTAAATGTAATTTGAGTGCAAGGGTAAAAACCAAACTGGTTTTATATTCAACCACTTTTCTTTTCCCTTTACCCATATTAATACGAGTCTGTTAAGTACCTGCTGAGTTTATGTACCTCTCTCTCTCTCTCTCCATTCCCTACCCTGGTAATAATCCAAGAATGATGTTTTCTATGAGCCTTTCTTTAGCTCTGTAGAACAGTGGACTCATACAATAGTTTTCCTTTTATGACTGACTTATTTAACTTAATAAAATATCCTCTTAAGTCATCCATATTATATGCATTTTTCCTTGAATTCGTTATCACGCTCTAGTGCTGCATAGTATTCTATTATGTGAATATACCACAATTTCCCAACCATTCAGTTATGGTTGGACACTGGGCTATTTCCATGTTCCTGTGATGGT
>NW_006399790.1:18937445-18952946 GCF_000299155.1 Elephantulus edwardii
TCCTCCTCAGTTTCAGCAAGCAGGGTTGTGTCATCTGCATAATGCAGTTTGTTGATAGATCTTCCACCAATCCTGATGCCGTAAGATACTTATGGTAAAATGCAATAATAAAAAGAATAGTCACTTTCCTTAAATGAAATATTTTAAGAATACTACACTCATGACCATACATCAGTTTGGCAGATGATATTTCTGTATTCATACTTAATATATGCTGTAAATACATTCATGGATACAGCAGAGTCAGCAGGAAAGAATGCTTTGTAAGCTTTTAATCACAATCAAAACCCCTGAGTGAATGAGCTGCTGATTCTGGGGACTGGAGATCACAGACGTAGGCGACATTAAGGTCAATTAGCCTAATACAGTTCATAAAGATATTTTTCTAAGTCCTGTTTTGGTAAATAGCAACTGGTATCTTAAAGGTTTATAAGCAGCCATCTAAGATACAACCATTGTTTTCTCCCAATATGGGGGGGGTGGGGGGAGAAAGGAAGAGAATGAAGATGTACTGACAAAAGTTAGTCCAAAGGACTAGTGGATCACTTGAACCTCAACATTCATGTTCCTGAGACCAGAAGAATTAGATGGTGACCAGCTACTATCATTGAGCAATCTAAAGGGATCTCAACAGAAGATGTGGGGTGAAAAGTGGAACAAAAATTCAAAACCATAGAAAAGGTCAAGTTACTGGTCTGATAGAATCCCATAGTCTGTGACTTTTAGTCACCCTATGAATCTAGAACGAAACTGACTCCTGTAGTTCAACTTTCAGTCAAACAATACATAGGTTATAGATGGTGAAACTTCATCTCACATACTTTTGGCATGTTGTGAGGAGGCATCACGTCTTAGAAAGAAAATCATGCTGTAAAAGTAGAGAGTGAAAAAAAGGGAGGAAGACTTCCAATGAGATGAATTGATACAGGGACTGAAATAATGGTATTGAGCATGGTAGAGATTGTGAATACAGCACAGTATAGGGCAAGGTTTTGATTTGTTGTTCTTAGGGTTGCTATAAGTTGTAATTGACTCAATGGCACCTAAGGACAACATAAGGTTATTCTAACTCCTTAGAACAACCAATCATATAAAGTCATGAAGGAATTTGCTCAATTAAACTCTAAAGTCAGGAAAGAATAAGAGAGACATATTAATAGAAATAAGAATTATAGAAAGTAGGAAAATATGAACATCAATATGAAATATAGATAAATATAGTGTTAATGTACTGGACAGCAATTATGCAGAGCATGTAACAACCTTACTTTCTCAAAATGAGGAAGACTCACAGTTCATTGTGTCTTATTGAGCCATATCGTATTGTGCTCATTTTTCAGTGGTAAAGGGTTGCACTGTCAGCCCAAAAACATTCAGGTCAAATCCACCAACTTCTTCATGGAAGAAAGATGAGAAATCTCTCATGTGATTTATTGCCTCTGAAAATTCACGGAGGGGTGAGTTATGAGTCAGGTCTGACTTGAGGGTATAAAATAAAATGATATTGCATCCTTAATCACTCTTCAAAAAAAAACTTACCTCCATGATTCAAATTTCATCTAAAGAATAGACAAAGAATAAATAAAGTTACCAGGAAGCCAGCCACTTAAGGTCAAATAAGAAGCTTTCCCCAAGGATAAAACCTTGAACTCAGGAAAGGTTGAAATAGAAGAACTCATGGAAATGAGAATTACAGAGACATAGGAAAAGTGTGATTACACAGTGAATACTGTAATTAACGTTATAAAACAAAGTATGTATGTATGAATGCAAATTCAATATGCTTTGTAAACTTTTACTTAAAACACAGTATTTTTTTAAATAAATAAAATGTGGTATTTGACTTACAACATAGTCCTCAGAACTGAGGGATTACTGTACATGCAAGAAAAATATAGAACAGAGCTTCTAATTAATTCAGGAGTTAGTCTGGAGACTAAGGTGCACCTGATCCATGCCATGGTCTTCACAGTTACTTGTTATACATCTGAGAACTGTACGATGACTAAGGACAGCAGCAGAATTGGTGCCTTTGAGTTATGGTGCCGGAGAAGAATGGACTGCCAGGAAAACAAAAAGATTTGTCTTAGAGAGGGTGAAACCAGGCTTCTCCCTAGAGGCAAGGGTTTTAAGGCTCTTTCTCACATACTTTGGACATCAGGCCAGGAGGGACAAGTCCTTGGAGATGGACATCATGCTTGGAAGGGTGGAGGGACAGCACAGGAATGGAAGACCCAGGATGAAATGGATTACTCAGTGACTAGAGAAAGGGGATTAGGTTTGTCAGAGATGATGAGATAGGCTCAACATAGGGCAGGGAAGAGCTAATGTACTCAGGGTGGCTATAAGTCACAGGCAAGTTGATGGCATATAACAACAACAACTAAGGGATTTTTAAAAATGAGCAATGCTCACTTGTGTTCATTATCAATGTGAAAAGAGGCACAAACCCGAAACTCAATGTCCAACTCATAGAAACCCTCCTTTACATTTCTGCAGCTGTATGTCTTTATAGGAGGATAGGGTTCATGTGTCCCACAAGGGTCAGCTAGTGGATGGAAACTGCTGACCTTTTGGTTAGCAGCCCAATACATTAAGCACAATGCCACCAGTGCTGCTCACTTAAAAAAAAAAAAGTGCTTGTGTAGCTTGAGTGAAATGGAAAGAATCTGGTCTGGAAAACAAAGTATTCTAATTTTGTAAATAAACTAGTACTTTTAAAAAGTAGCTTGTAAATAAATAGCTTACTCAAATTCCTGATAATAATGAAGGTACTCTCATAAAGGCTATTTTATCCCACATTTTTTTACACCAAAGATAATATAGTTCCTATGAATTCTTGTCTATTTTAATTATTGTCCACTATTTCTGGCTGCTTTCTTCATCCAATAAATCATCCTTACTATTCAGTGAAAAATAATGTAATGCTTTTTAATAACTTGATGATGAAGAGAAACAAAAGGAAAATATTTCCTTTCAAACGGTAGAGTATCATACTTTCTATGAGAGGCTTTAAGGAAATGTTAAATCAAGGAAGAAGTAAGACTACTGAATAACTTAAATCCTAAACTTCCATTATGAAAAAGGTCATGCGGAAATTCGAAGTGATGGCATGTCACTTGATTTTCAGAAACGACTGAAAATCCTCAGAAGATTTAAAGAAGAGGACAACATATAGCAATTATCATTGCTTCAATAAAAACACTAAAATAATTTAAATGTTATCAGAGAGATTTATTGTGCAAAATGTAACATTCCTCTTCAAGTCATTATTCCCAGGTTTCATGCTTTCAATATTATCAGAAAATAGTTTTATTTCAGTATATAATATAAAATACTGAGTAAAGATCATGTAATGTAATAAGAAATGAGTAACATATAACTTAAATTATTTTGGATGGCACCATAAAGCAAATAATATAAAAGGAGTTAGTATTCATATCCACTGGCATGAAGAAATAAAACATAACTGCTAAACTTTCAAAGAATGATTTAACATTTCCACTAAAGAATAGCATAAAAAACGTGATTAGAGTAAAATTCTTTACATTTCACCATGTTTTAGTTGCTGGCAAATTAGTAAATGCATACATTAAATGTTAAGATTAAATCTATTATCTGTCTATTAAGACAGTTTATCTCCTAATAAAAATATTTTGGTCAGTTAGTCAATTGGTTTATAGAATCCAAACAATTTATTTCAACCATTATTTCACTGACTATAGCTAACTACATATGTCAAATTAAAAAAAATATTTTCCAATTAGCTGATTGCAATATTTTCCGGACATTGTAGGATAGAATTTAGTAAGATCAAGGACTTATTCCTTGCAATTCATTCCTTACTTCTTTCTTGTTAAGTGGCAATTATATATGTTGTAGTAAAAAGTTTTATAATTTTCTTTGAATAGTTCTTATGTGTTTCTAGTTAGATTTACTACCAAGTATTCGAACTTGTTATTGTGATGGCTATTGTTTTTCTTAGCTCCATTTCTGTATTCTCTTTGTCACTGTAGAGAAATCCAATTGATTTTTGTATGTTGATCTTGTATCCTGCCACTTTGCTGAATTGGTCGACTATGTCCAACAGTTTTCTTGATGATTCTTTAGGGTTTTTTATGTATACTATCATATTGTATGCATATAGAGACAATTTTACATCCTCTTTGCCAATTTAGATACCCTTTATTTCCTTCTCTTGCCTTATTGCTATCGTTAAGACTTCCAGAACAATATTGAATAGGAGAGATGATTATGGGCATTCTTTACTCTCTCTCCATTGAGAATGAAGTTGGCTCTTGGTTTTGCATACATATACTTTTTATTATATTGAGGAAATTCCCCTCTATTCCTATTTTGTTGAGTGTTTTAATCAGGAAATGGTGTTGGATTTTGTTAAAGGCCTTTTCTGCATCAATGATAGGTTCATGTGGTTCTTGTTCTTTGCTTTGTTAATGTGATGATTTACACTGATTATTTTTCTTATACTAAACATCCTTGCATACCTGTTATGAATCCCACTTGGTCATGGTGAATTATTTTTTTCAATGTTCTATTGGGTTCCATTGGCCAGGATTTTATTGAGGATATTTACATTTATGTTCATAAGAAATATTAGCCTATAGTTCTCTATTTTGGTAGTTTTGAAGTATTACTTTTCAATTCTAGTTCTTGTGGCATAGTGATTAGGGAGCTGCACTGTTAATCCAAATGTAGACAGTTAAAAATCGACTATTTGTTCCATGGGAGAAAGATGAGCAATCTGCTGCCTTGCAACTTACAATCTCTGAAAACTTGCTGGAGGTTCTGGCTAAATGGCAATGATTAAATCAAGGAAGGAGCTCTGTTAACAGTGAAGCACTTTAGGCTGCTAACTGAAATGTTGGTAGTTTAAATCTTCCAACTGCTCCATGGAGAAAGAATATTCAAACTGAAAGAACTGAAGAACAATTCAAGCCTTGAGTTGTAGTACTAAAGGATTCTATGAACAAAATCTTTTCTTATTGCTTTTCATTGCATCACACATGTACGCTGTCTTATAACATCAATTACAATTGTCGGATGTCTTATTTACCTCCTCTTATGGAAAACGACTTGTAACCTCCCTTTCCTTCCACCCTTCCTATTCATCCCATATTCTCTCCTCCCTTTCCTCCTGTCAATCCTCCACAATTGTTTCTCTTCATGTGGAATACTTTCCTTGATCTTTTTCTTCTCTTCTCTCCTCCTCATGGACTAATTAGTCATGTCCTGTTTCAGATTAATTGAAATACACGTAATGACGGATTGACCTTCCTTTGTTCAAATAAAGTGTTCATTATCTATCCATTCTTTCCCTGCTCTCCCTGACACCTTTCCCTCACCCATAAGTAACTATCCTATTTTTATAACAATGTTTTCATACAGTATTTGTCCTTTTGTGAGTGAGTTATTTCACTCAGAATTATGTCTGGAGGAAGATCTGGTGGCCTAGTGGCAAGAAGCTACACTGCAATCTCAAAGACACACAGTTTGAGGCCAGCAGGTCCTCCGTGGGAGAAAGATGGACAATCTTCTCCCTTGCGATTAACTGAAAACCTACTGGAGGGTCAGCTATAGGTCAGTTCCAACTCGAGGTTAAAAGATGAATTGCATTGGGAAAGTCTGCTGTCAGAGACCTCTCCAAAGTACAAAAGAACAATGATGTTAGTCTGAAGACTAAGGTGCACCTGCTCCAGACGACAGTCTCTGCAATTACTTGCCATGAGTCAGAAAGCTGGACAATGATTAGAGAGACAAGAGAAGGAGAACTGATGCCTTTGAGCTGTGGTGCTGGAGAAGAGTATTGAATATACCATCGACTGCTAGGAAAACAAACAGGTTCATCCTAGAGAGGGTGAAACCAGGTAGCTCCTTGGAGGCAAGGATTCTGAAGCTTAGTCTGACACACTTTGGACATGTTGCAAAGAGGGCCCAGTTCTTGGAGAGGGATATCATGATTGGGACTGTGGAAGGACAGTGCAAGACAGGAAGACCCTCAATGAGATGGATTGATTCAGTCACTGGGGTAATGGGGTAGGTATGTCAGAGACAATAACTTTGGCCCCAGCCAGAGCAGGGTTTAGGGCTATTGTACAAAGGGTTGCTATGAGTTGCAAGTGACTCGATGACACATAACAACAACAATAACAACAATAATGGTGTCTAGACTCATCCATGTTGTGCAGTATTTCATATGTGCTCACCAAGTTGTGCCAGTAAATCTGGAGGACAACTACTTGGTCAACTAATTGGAAGAGATCCATATTTATTTCCATTCCAAAAATAAAGAGACCCCACAGAGTGTGGAAATTATCAAACAATAGGGTCGCTATGAGTCACAAACGACTTGATGGCACATAACAACAACAACATCACTAATATCACAAACTAGCAAAAACCTCCTGAAGATTATACAGAACAAAACTTGAACAGTACTTTGACAGAAAACTACCAGAAATACAGTCTGGGTTTAGTAGGGGTCGTGGCACTAGGGACATTACTGCCAATGTCAGATGGATCTTGGCAGAAAGCAGAGAGTACCAGAAGAATGTCTGTGTTTCACTGACTATGCAAAAGCATTTGACTGTGAGGATCACAATAAATTGTGGCTAACCTTGAAGAAAATGAGAATCTCAGAACACTTGATCATGCATGTACGAAACCTATACTTGGACCAAGAAGCAATCCTCAAAAGAGAGCAAGGAAACACTGCATGGTTAAAAATCAGGGAAGAAGTTCACCAGGGATACATCCTGTCCCTGTACCATTTTGTGCATGCATACATATGTTAATTTCACTGCTCTGATTTCTTTAAGGTATATTTCAAGTAGTGGAATAGCAAGGCGCCAGATCTTGGAATAAAGGACATTACTAAGGGAGATATAGAGGGTCAGAAAAAGAGAGAAAGGTACTGAATAAGATAGATTGTCACAATAACTGTAATGACAATATACTATTGATAAATATAATAGATTACTATAAATACTGTTTTTCATCTGCAATTGAATCAGCTACAATTCAGACTGGTTGTGATTTTTTGTGGGTTTTTTTGGTGGGTTTTTTTTTTTCAGTCCGTGGAATATTTGGTATTCTTCCTCTTTTGCACTTTGGAAAAGTCCTTGATGGCATATTTTTCCAATGCAACATACCTTTTCTTTGGGGGGCGGGGTTAATTGAGTCCAACAGTTATTTACTGAGTGCCTATTATGTACTACACATTTTTCCAGATACTTGGGACACATCAGATAGCAAACAGATCTCTACCCTCATGGAATTTACAGGCTAGCATGTCATACTTCACTTGCACACTGACCCGGGCAAGTCTGTACTTCAGCTGCCAAATGGGAGGAATATGCAGATCCAGCGCAGACCCTGAATAAAATGCTTGCATGCAACCTGTCTTTTCATCTATTTACTGCTGCTACTATTTATTTGATTTTGGATCCATCCAAGTAAATCAAATCTTTGTTCCATCTATCATGATGTTGCCTATTAGTCTAACGGTGAAGATTTTCGGTTTATTTTTAATGCTGAGATGCACCCCATATTGAAGGTTCTTGTGTTTTATCTTTTGTAAGCACTTCAAGTCCTCTTCACTTTCTACAAGCAAGATTGTCATATGCCTAATGTAGGTTTTTTTGTTAATCTCTCCAGTTCTCATGCCACATTTTACTTCATGTAGTCTTGCTTCTCAAATTATTTATTTACTCAGCATACAGACTGAATACATATGAGAAACAATCCAACCCTGAAGCACACGATTCCTGACGTTTAAGCCATGCAATGCTTTCCCCTTGTGATGTTCAGACAATACTTTTGTAGTTTAGGAAATTTGGCATGAGCACAATGAAGTCCTTTGTGATTTTCATACTTCTCACTGCTAGCCATAATTTGGCATAACCCAGTTATAACCCATACAGTCCAATGCCTTTGTATATTAAATAAAACAGAAGTAAACACAAGCAACACTCCTGGCACCAGTAGCCAGGAAATGAAAATACGCATTGCACTGGAAAAATCTGCCATCAGGGAACTCTCCAGAGTATTGAGAAGCAATGATGTCAGTCTAGAGACTAAGGTACATCAGAGCTGGACAATGACTAAGGATGATAGAAGAATCAATGAAAGGGGGCAAAGGAGGAGGGAGGGAAAGAAGGGAAGAGAAACAAAATTATCTGAATTGGTAAAGATTTATTCTACTTGTAGTGCTTTATTGTTGCTGTGTGCCTTACAGTTGGAACCAACTCATAGCTGACCGCCCACAAGTGGGTTTTCAGAGGCTTTGAATCACATGGAGGGGATTGCCATTCATTTTCCCATTGAGGTGAATTCAAACTGCATGCCTAAGTTTGTAGCACAACTTCTTACCACTAGGCTACTAGAGCTCCCTTCAACTCATAATAGCCAGTAAATTTATCAACTTTTTATTACTTTTCAGGCATGATCCTAGTGTGGTAGTGGGGAAAAATGGCTCCCTAAAGATATATTTATTTCTTACCTTGAGAACTTGTGAATAGTACAGCATATGGCAAAAGATGTGATTAAGTATGTGAATCTTGAGAGAAGTTTATATTGGATTATACAGGTGGGGCCTAAATACAATCACATGCATCTTTATAATGAGAGCCA
Organism: Elephantulus edwardii; assembly: GCF_000299155.1. Classification (NCBI taxonomy): domain Eukaryota; kingdom Metazoa; phylum Chordata; class Mammalia; order Macroscelidea; family Macroscelididae; genus Elephantulus; species Elephantulus edwardii. The sequence continues at coordinate 18,946,095 of NW_006399790.1, forward strand.
GAGGAAGACTTGACTTACAGGGAAGGAGAACGTAATGTCATCATGGAGCAGAGATTGGAGTGACGTGCCTATAAATCAACGAATGCCAAAAAATGCTGAGAAGCTATAAGAAGCAAAATATACATTCTCCCTCAGAGGTTCAAAAGGAAGTACAGACTAGCCAAAATCTTAATTTCACAAGTCTGGTCATCAGAACTATGAGAGAATAAATTAATGTTGTTATAAGATACAAAATTTGAGTTAACACGTTATGGCAGCCCTAAGAAACCAATGTACTTAAGTAGAAAATAATGAATAATAGTTCTGAGTTCATAAATTTTAGTCTTGGGATGCATGGTTAGTGGAATGGAGCTTAGTAGGATAAAATATTTGTTCCTAAAATAAGATATCCTCAAAATACAATAGCCATAGGATATGTTTTTCTTTTGTTACATTTTGTGGATAAATAAAAATTGTATTTAAATGGTTCATTGTATATCTCTGAATGACTGAACTCAGAGGCAGAGTATAGCTGGACTGTTGAACACCAGGCTTGTTAATATCCTGACACTTCAATGTTGATTGGAGGTAACCAAAATTTTTCTTTGCAAGTACTTAACATAGAATATATGGCCTGCAATTCATTTATATTTCATATGTAATTAGTAACTGGCAAGTAAAACAAATTAGGTGCTTGATAAACATGCACAATTATATTTTCCAAGCAGTTGTATTTATGCTCAAAAGAAGGGACAGTTTTATGAATGTGTAATCAGGGATGTAAAATTGGAAAGACAACAGAACTGAGCAGAGTTAATTTGGTGGTGGCAACAAATCCACACATTGCCAAGGTCCCCCACCCCCATGCGGTGCATGTGCTGCCCTGATAAATGCTGCTCTTGGCAAAGAATCACACAAAATGAATACGGAGATCCTTCTCCTCTTGCTGTCATCCTTTATTACTCCTCTGAGGAATTAATGTCTGTAAAATAAAGATCTGCACTAGTACAGATAACAGACTCCCATTTTCTACCTCACCTATTTAAAACACATGAGGGAAATGCATCCCCAAACTTACTATTTTCTTTACAAGTTGGCATACAATTATGACATATAGCTTGTGGACATTACCAGATGCATGAACTTTTTCAGAATAGACAGGCACTATGTCATTAGGCATGAGCCAAAAAGAACATGATTTAGTTCCTGCAGAGCCATAGTAAGAACAAGTCTGTGCTTGACAAAATGGCAAGTAGGTGAAATTTGTCTTCAACTGTGAAGGACTGGCTACCTGGAACACATAGTTTTGCCTACATACTATGCATACAGCAATGAATATAAGAAATAATCCTTAATCTCATAGAAACTTAGACACTAGAGCTGCAAGGGCAGGAGAAGATAAAGTAAGAAAGAGGAATGGGAGGTAACAGATGAGAAGATAATTTGCAGGTTAAAAAGTATCAGAGGGGAAGATGATTTGTAGGTAACCCAATAGGCTTCATGGGGAAAGGGACATTCAGGAAATATGTGAAAATCAAGAGGGAAGAAAGATATTTGCAGAAAGAGCAGATCAAGCAAGGAAACGTAACTTTGAAAAAGTCCTGAATTTGAGGAATATCTTGTGAGTTTGAAGAACAGAAAGAAAACTTTCAATGACTGCACACAAATGAAGGACAGAGGAGTATAGGACAAAGGAATAATGGGATATAGAGGTAAGAGGCAGTCAGATAGGAAGAGTCTTAGAATGACCATTGACAAAGCTCTAGAATGTGCTCTAAGTGACATGGAAAGCTGTGCCACAAGCTATTGGAGGAATGTGAGCAGAAAAGAAACATAATTAAAATTTTAATTTCAAAATTAACCACTCTACATTCTGTGAAGGTTGGCATAAAGAATACACACACACACACACACACACACACACACACACACACATACACAAAGCTGTTTTATAGAGCTATTGAAATAAATCAAATAAGGAATGATGGTCACCATTTGAACCAGAGTATCTTTGCTGACGAAATTCACTGTAAACCCACTGGGAGACAGTGGTTGAGTGCAGACATGTACAATAGACTGGGGCTAGAATGTCCATGTATCCTAAATTATCCAGACAGTCCCAATTAACATCTGTTGTCCAAGTGTAATTACCAGGAACACTCCATTTCCCTCTCAAAAAATGGCCTCGATTGGATGATAAATTATATGGTCATCCTAGTTATAGCTGAAGAAATGTGGAAATAAATCTTGCTGATATCTAGGACTTAGCCTTAAACGCATTTATATTGTGAGTTAGAGGTGATTTGTCTTTATTTGCTCCTTTATCAAGTATATATTACTTTTAATAGGTTTTTGCTTTTCCTCTGAATAAATAATACATATTCATTTCTAAATTATTAAAAATTTAGAACTTTCACAATAACACTATTCTTGAGGTAAATCACTGGTAAATATTATATACATATAAATTGGATCTATCTGCATATATGTGCCTTTAAAACATCACATATTTCAGCAAATAGTATACCCTATCATTTTGTAGTAGCAGCCAACATTTATTTGTGCTTTAAAATGTTTAGAGCATTTTGAATATGTTTTTAGAATGATCAGAACCATCTTATTTGCCAGAAATTCTTATCATCCTTACTTTATGGTAAGAGAACTGAAACACAGTATGATTTACTAAACTTGTCTAAAATCACACATCTTGAATGTGGTGGTGGTGTTGTTAAGTGCCGTCGAGTCATAGATGACTCATAGCGGCCCTATAAACAAAACACCTGAACATTTGCATAACTTTCATCATTTCTCCACGTTCATGAATGTAGTGGATTTAAATCCAAATACTACAAGACCTGCATTAACTAAGCTACACTGACTTTCTAGTGTCATAAGATGGAGGATATAATCACATGCTTTCTGTAGTATCCAGTTTGGAATCCTGCTTCTCCATTCCCATGCCTTTCTCTATAATGATATGCATCACTTTTATTTCTCTTTCAAAGATACTGGCATTGTAAATGGTTTAAGCAAGCAATCTCATCTCCATTGATAACTAGTTTGTTACATATATTCTTTAATATGGTCTTTTTCTCGATAATAATATGAACATACCTTGAAAATAATTTTAGATAGTCCATTCCTTTAGATGTTGTTCTGCAATATACATAAACAATGAGTATAAAATAATATTCAGTATTTATATATATTACAAAGCAGTATATTGGAGATTTTTCTGGGACAAAATACATAGATCTAACTTTCCACTGCAAAATTTAGAATGACTGTGCCATAATTTAATCACCCATTCCCTTACCAAGGGGAAATATTTAATTTGTTTTAATTAAAACAATGATGCAGTATACTTCTTGCAAACTGATGATTTTATTTGATTACTGTAGATTATGAAATGTGGAAATGCTGGATCAAAACATTTATTTTTAACTTTAATGTGCTTAAAATTACTTTACTAAAAGGTTAAGGCAATTCACATTTCAAAAGTCAAGCTTAAAACTGCTCATTCCATCACATCTTGATAAAATGAGATAATATCAATCTTTCCTTTTCATTCTTTCCCCAAATATAAGTGTGAAAATAGCACAGCATTTAGTTAATTTTCATTTCCCTGAAGTTCAATTGCTTCAGAATGACCTACAATGGTTCTGTACTTTTTGCTTATTGGCACATCATATTTGCAATTGGAGGTCTGTAAATCCTGAATCCATGCATCAACTATTATTTGACCATTGTTAGTGCCTTCTAACTAACCAACAGGGAACTCTGATGACCTAGTGAGTAAGGAGTTAGAATCCAGAAGCACAGGGTTCAAATTCATCAGCTGCTACTGCCATGCAATTTATAGCCTCTGCAACCTCACTAGAGGGTCAACTATGAGTTGGTTCTAACTCAATACCACATAGCAACAACAACTGAAGAAGAATTAATACATGTGAATTGTGGTGTTGGAGACAAGTAGTAAATATCATACAGGCTGTCTTTGAAGCAATGCAAAATCCTTAGACTCAAGGAGGTTGAAACATTGTCTCGCATACTTTGGGGATATTGCTTTGGAAAAAGACATCATGGCAGGGAAAGTACACAGTAAGAAAAAGAGAGGAAGACTGTCAGCAAGATGGATTGACACAATGATTGTAACAATGGGTTCAGGTATTTTGGAGATATGAGGATGGTCCAAGATAAGGAGAGCTATGAATCTGAGTTCATTTTATGGCATTTAACAACAAAAACTGTCACAGAAAGCCCTTGAGTGATAGAAAGGGTTACTTGGCTACTAACTGGAAGGTTGTAAGTTTGAATCCACCCAGAGGTGCCTCAAAAAAAAAAGGCTTAGTGGTTTATTTTTAAGAAATTATACATTGGAAATGTTATGGAGTAAATTTTATTCTGACAAACATTTGAGTCTAAATCAACTTGATAGCAACTGGTTAAGGATCAGGGACTGTAACAAATGCCTAGGGAATTTTAAAATAAAACTTTATTTTCCTGACTCAAGAGATCATATAGAGAAAACAGAAGAGAGCTATAAATTCAATTTGTCCTCCAAAATAATCCATTGAAGTCCTATTCCTGAGATTATGAGTGTGGTTGTATTTGCTAAAATACGATTATTCTTTGCAGATGTTATCAATTAAATTAAACCAGGTCATACTGGAGTAGGGTATGTGTCAGTCTTAATTTCTTCAGTCTGGTATGATATGAAAGGTTAAGAATAGATGTGGAAAGAGTCATATACAGGAGAATGGTAGTATGTGAAGATCCATCCACAAGGCAAATATTGCTAGCAGGAGCTAGAAACTAAGAGAGAGAAAGAAATAGAGCTGCTCTTTCAGAACTTCAGGAGGAATACATCCTTGATTTGGCTTTCTAGCCCCCAAATACATGTGGGAGGGGAACAATCTGTTCTTCAAAGGCATTGGGTTTCTGATATTTTGTTATGGTGCCCCTAGGAAACTAAGACAAAGAATAAATAACTCATATAAGACAAATAATATTGTAAATAGACATAAAATGCAAGAATGTCATGTTAGTGTTCAAGCTGCTGTTATTGCTGTTGCACATTGTCAAGTTGACTATGAGTCATAGCCACCTTATGGACAATGGACCTGAACTTTACCCTATACAGTTCTAGTCTAATCAGCTCTGATATACTTGAACCCATTATCACTGTGTCATTCCATCTTGTTGATGGCCTCCCTCTCTTTTGCTGACCCTTGATCTTTAGTGTTCATGTTATTGTATGTCATCATGTCAGAACTGACTCAGAGCTGATGTCCCGGCAGGTTTTCAGAGGTAATAAATCACACAAGAGGAGCAGCTGGTGGATTAGAACTGTGTGCCTTTAGGATTGTAGCACAGGTTCTTACCACTATGCCACCAACAATGTGAAACCTTGTCCCATCTAGTGTTGTCCTTACAATCTCTGCTGTGATTAAGACCATTGCTGACACTATATCAATCCACTTCACTGAGGTTCTTCCTCTTCTTCTCTCATCCTCCACCTTTCCAAGTCTGATGTCCTTAAACTAACTCCAAACTGACTGCTCTAATGTTGATTCTGCTTCATAATGGCCCTCCATCAGGCTGTAAATCTTAATGGGAGAAAAGTGACCATCTTTCTCCTACAGAGCTGCTGATAAATTAAAACTTCTAAAGACCTAAAGTTAACAAGGCAATATGCCATGTACTGCATCACCAGAGTGATGATATCCTTAGGGGCATAGAAAGTGAGTATTTAAATGATGCTAAGGAGATACTATAGGGGCTAAATCTGAAACAGAAGTTATGTAGGTGAGAAAGGGGCTAGGAATAAAGGTGTTCAGGCAGAAAAATATTATATAAAAACTAACAAGAACAAAAATAGCATAAAGAACTAAAAATGATCCATTCATCATAAGTATAGAGAATTGTAATTTGGATATAGGGAGTCTTGGAAAGGGGATGGATCTTGAGGGACTACATAAGAAAAGAAGAAATTAATATGCCATGGATGATGTCTGGATTGGAGCCTGAAACTCATAAGAAAAAGGATAGATTTTAATTTTATGAGTGAAATCATTACATTTGTTGTGCAGAGAGTTGTATGGTCAACCCAAATGTGGGTGGTTCGAATCTACCAGTTGCTCCAAGGGGAAAAGATGGGCAAGCTCCTCCAATGTGATATACAACCTCTGAAAACCTACTGGAGGGTCAGCTATGAGTTATTTCTGATTAGATGGCAATGAGTTGAGTTGAGCTAAACCTAAAAAAACGATTGGGAAAAAGGGGGTCATATTACTGAAACAGAAACGAAGCAGAAAGTTTTTGCTATAATCCAGAACAAAAGTCTTTGAACTAAAAATGTAAGAATGGAAAAGAGGTAAACTAAAAAAGATTTAATATGCAGTATCTATATATGTGGTTGATGAACTGGTGATCCCAGTGCATTTGATCAGTTAAGGCTTACTGCCTTTTCAGTTACTATAAGAATTAATACAAAGATACTAGAAGGAATGATATTGGGGTGTGTGGGGAGGATGTGACACTGATAAATTTAATTTTATCCACGTTGAATTGTAGACATCTCCAGGACAACCAGAGGTTAATGTAGATTATTATAAAGATTATGATGCTTGGTGCTTAGAAAAAAGAAGTTGGAGTAAGTATCATAAATTTTAGAATCCCCAACAATTAAAAAGTTGTTGAAGAAATCAGTTCAAATAAAGTGGAAAAAGTAGATTATTAAGAGCTCAGCAGAAGACTGAGAACAGACAGAACTTTAGGGTCATCAATGTCTAAAGAGAAAAGAAACGGGGGAAAAATCTTACAAAGAAAACTGAGGAAGAGCATTCTTTTTTTATTATTATTATTATTATT
>NW_006399790.1:18953046-18964629 GCF_000299155.1 Elephantulus edwardii
GGCAGAGCATCTGGTGGATTCGAACCGTGCGCCTCTGGGATTGCAGTGCAGCTTCTTGCCACTAGGCCACCAGAGCTCCCCTGGAAGAGCATTCTTAAATAAGAGGCAACCAAGAAAGAAATGCCATGCCATGCCCCATTCAATCCGCCCAAGCACATGTGAAAGTTGAACAGTGAATAAGGAAAATAAAAGAAGAATTGATACTTTTGAAGGATGATTTTTGTGAAGACTATTGAATATGTCATGATTGCTAGAAGAGCAAAAAATATATCTTGGAGGTAGAATCTATTATTACATAATTTGGACATATTATGAGACAGGCTCAGTCCCTGGTGTTGCCTAAATTCCCTATTTTTTAGTCTAATATCACACACAAGCAAAATCTTGCTGATTATCCAAAAATGACTGGAACAGCACATCAACAGAGAACTACCAGAAGGACAGGCTGAGTTTAGAAGAGGTCATGGTAGTAGGGAGGGGCATCATTGCCAATGTCAGAAAGATCTTGGCTAAAAGCAGAGAGTACCAGAAATTTCAATCCTTTCCACACTTGGTTGGGTCACCTTTTCTGGAATGAGAATAAATATGGATCTCTTCCAGTTGGTTGGTCAAGTACTTGTCCTCCAGATTTCTTGGCACAACCTGGCGAGCGCATCCAGGGCAGCATCTGTTGAAATATGTCAATTGTTATACCATCTATTCCTGGAGCTTTACTTTTTTCCGAGTCCTTCAGAGCAGTCTGAAGTTCCTCCTTCATCACCACTGCCTCTTGATATGTTATTTCTTGAAATTCTGTATCAGCTAATTCTTTTTAGTACAGTGACTCTGTATACTCCTCCCATCTTCTTTTAATGCTTCCTGATTCATTTAATATTCTGAGTAAAGCTTCCTCAACCAATGAAACCCATAGCTTGAATGTGTTCTTTAGCTCTTCAGCTTAAGAAATGCTGAGTGAGTAAAGCCCTTTTGATTTTCGGACTCCAGCTCCTTGCACATTTCAGTATAATTTTTTTTCCTCTTCTTCCCAAGCTGCCCTTTGAAATCTTCTGTTCAGCTCCTTAATATCTTGATTTCTGCAGTTTGCTTTGGCAGCTTAGTTCTCAAGTGCAATATTCAGAGTCTCTTCTGATAACATTTTGATCTTCTTTTCCTTCCTTCTTTGTAATGACCTTTCTCTAATATGTTACATTATCAAAATCCTGATGAAAATGACCCAGAAACAACTGAAATAGAACATTGACAGAGAACTACCAGAAATACAAGCTGAATTTAGAAGAGGTCGTGGCACTCGAGTTATTATTGCCAATGTCAGATGGATCTTGGCAGAAAGCAAAGAGTATCAGAGGAATGTCTATCCGTGTTTCATTGACTATGCAAAGGCATATGACTGTGTGGATCACAATAAATTGTGGCTAACCTTGAGGAAAATGGGAATCCCAGAATATTTGATTGTGCTTATGCAAAACCTATACTTGGACCAGGAAGTAGTCATCAGAACAGAGCTAGGAAACACTGCATGGTTCAAAATCAGGAAAGGAGTGTGTCAGGGATGTATCCTGTCTCCATATCTTTTCAATCTATATGCAGAACAGATCACTCAGGAAGTAGGGCTTTACTAGGAGGAATGTGGCATCAGGATTGGAGGAATACTCATTAGCAACCTGCATTATGCAGATGACACAACCATGCTTGCTGAAACTGAAGAAGACCTGAAGCACTTTCTGCAGAAGGACAAAGATTGTAGTCTTCAATATGGATTGAAGCTCAACATTAAGAAGACAAAGAGTCTCACCACTGGGCCAATTGGCAGAACCATGATAGATGGAGAAGAGATTAATAGAGGTTGTTAACAATTACAGCTTGTTCAGCTCCACATCAAAAGCGATACATGATAGGGTATTATGGTTATCACAAGAGCCCAGAATTAAGGTTGCATAGGGGAGTGTACTCAGGGCGGTGGGGGGGATGCGGTTGGATTATATACCAAAGAATTTTTCTTTTACTTTTCAAAGAGAGGAGCAAACCGGGGGTGGGGAGAGCTGGGCAGGGAGAAAAGTGCAACAATGAATGAATGGAAATTCAAAATCTCTGTAAATGTTCATTAAAATTAATTAAATAAAAAAAAGGAAAGCAAAAGGCAAATTGCTTGGGGAAAATCTGCTGTGAGGGACTTCTCCAAAGTACTGAAAAGCAACAATGTCAGTTTAGAGACTAACGGACACCTGATTCAAGCCATGGTCTTCACAATTACTCAGAGAGTTGGACAATGACTAAGGATGAGAGAAGAAGAATCAATGCCTTCAAATTGTGGTGCTGGAGAAGAGTCTTGAACATACTATGGACTACCAAGAAAATAAATAAGTCTGTCTTGGAGAGGGTGAAATCAAGTTCCTCCTTGTAGCCTAGGACTTTGAAGCTCAGTCTCACATACTTTGGGCACATGGCCAGGAGAGACCGGTCCTTGGAGGACATCATGCTTGGAAGAGTGGAGAGTAGAGGGAGACCCTGGATGAGAAGGATTGATATAGTAACTGGAGTAATGGGGGTTGGTGTGTCAGAATTAGTAAGACTGGCTCAGAACTAGACAGACTTCAGAGCTTCTATACATAGGGGCACTGTGAGTCGCCGGCAACTCCACGGGACATAAAAATAACAACAAACCAGAAGAATATCCATCTGTATTTCATTGACTACACAAAGGCATTTGGCTGTGTGGATCACAACAAATTGTGACTAACCTTAAGAAGAATGGGAATCCCTGAACACCTGATTGTGCTCATGAGAAGACTACTTGGACCAGGAACAGAGTAAGGCAACATTTCATGGTTCAAAACCAGTCAAGGAGTGTGTCAGTGATTTGCTCTGTCTCCGTGCCTTTTCAAACTATGTGCAGAAGAGACAATTTGGGAGTCTGGTCTATATGAGGAGAAATGTGGAATCAGAATTGGAAGAAGGCTCATCAACAACATGCATTATACAGATGACACAACCTTGCTCGCTGAGACTGAGGAGGATGTAAAGCATCTTCTGCAAAAAAATCTAGGACTGCAGTCTTCAATACAGACTGAAGCTCAACATCAAGAAAATAAAGATTCTCAACACTGGTCCATTTGGCAGCAACATGATAGATGGAGAAGAGATTGATATTACTAATAATTTTAGATTGCTCAGATCTACTATGAACACTCTTGGAATGAGCAGCCAGAAAATCAAAAGATAAATTGGATTAGAAAAGTTAGCTGTCAGAGACCTCTCTAGAGTTCTGAAATGCAAAGATATCAATCTAGAGACTAACGTGTGTGTGCCTGTTCTAGGCCATGGTCTTCACAATTACTTACTATGCATCAGAGAGCTGGATAGTGAAAAAAGATGACAGAGGAATTATGTATTGAGTTGTGTTGCTGGAGAAGAGTATTGGACATACCATGGACTGCCAAGAGAACAAAACAAGTCTATTCTAGAGAATGTGAAACCAAGTTGCTCTTTGGAGGCAAAGATTTTGAAGCTCTGATTCATATACTTTGGACATGTGGCCAGGAGTAACCAGTCCTCAGAGAGGGACATCATGCTTGGAAGGGTGGGGAGACAGTGAAAAAGAGAAAGACCCTGGAATGGATTGATTGATACTAGGATCAATTGACTAGGGTAATGGCTGGATTCACACAGTGACTGGGTAATGAGATGGATTGACACAGTGACTGATGTCAGAGACAGTGAGATTGGTTCAGGAATGGACAAGGTTCAGAGGTACTGTTGTCTATGAATCGTAGGTGCCTCAATGGCACATAACAACCACCACCACATGTCTTTAGTCAAAGACTAAAGACATCACTTTTGATGTCTACTACTCATCGCAAAGTGTACTATGAAGTTGGCATAATCCACTGATTCAAACATTTCTTCTCTCTCAGGATACAAGCATATTTTTATACATGGCCAGGAAAATATCTAGAAAGAGCTTCCTATCTCTTTGGGTTGATTTTTCACAAATAAAAGTAATGATTTAAAGGGTACATTATCCCTATGCACATAAAAAAAAACTCCAACAGGGTAAAAAGGAAAGCCTCGAACTGGGAAAGAATATTTGGTAATGACATGTCTGATAAGGGACTTGTATCTAGAATTTCTAGAATACTCAAGCACCACAAGACAAAGGTAAACAACTCAATCACAAAGTGGCACAGGTTATGAACATATACTTCACCAAAGAAGATGGTGAAAATCACAAAGTGGCACAAGTTATGAACATATACTTCACCAAAGAAGATGGTGAACAAACACATGAAGAAATGTGCAAAATCCTTAGTTCTAAGAGAGATGAAATTCAAAACCACTATGAGATACCATCCCACCCCAGTAAGAATAGCAAAATTCAACAGAGCCCCAAATAACAAATGGTGGTGAGGTTAAGGAGAAACTAGAACCTTTATTCACTGTTGATGGGAGTGTAAAATGGTGCAACCACTCCGGAAGGCAGTATGGAACTTTCTCAAAAAGTTGGAAATAGAAATTCCATTTGACCCAGCAATCCCACTACTGGGAATATACCCTAAAGAAACCAGAATTACCACCCAAGCAGATATATGTATACCCATGTTTATTGATGCATTGCCCACAATAGCAAAGAGATGGAAATAACCCAAGTGTCCATCAAAAATTAATAGATAGAGAAGCTGTGGTATATTCACACAATGGAATCCTATGCAGCACTGAAAAACAAGGAACTCAAGAAATATTATACAAAATGGGTGATCCTGAAAGACATTATGCTGGGTGAAAAACCTCAGTCACAAAAGAACAAATACTCCACAATGCCACTGTTATAAAACAGGACTGGCATCAGGGTTGAGAGGAAGCTAAGAAAAGAGGGCATAAATAATGTACACAGCATTGACACAGATGAGAGAAAGAACTGCTTAAAAGGACTTTATAATTAGGTATTATTTGCATGACAACAGTCCAGAATAAGAGCTGCACAGTAAAGTGGGCTGGGGGGGGAGAATTGTATAATAATGAAAGATTTTATTTTTCAAAGAGAAAAGTGAACTGGGGTGGCAGGGAGGAAAATGTGCAACAATGAATAAATGGAAATCTAAGTTCTCTATAAACTTTCATTAAAATCTCAATTAAAAAATAAAAAGAACCCATTGCAAAAAAAGGATATTAACTTTTGTTTATACTAAAAGAAAAGAATATTGTCAGTGTTCACACTGTTAAAACAATTTAACTATTAAGGAATATAATACAAGCTGCCCTCAAATTTTTCTATCAAAACAATTAATTCCATAATAAAATTAAAGAATGCCAACAGAGTTGTGATTGGAAAATGTTTTCAATATAAAGTTTTATATATCTACATGTGTGATGAAAAGTGAAAGACTGTCTTGGATATTAAAATGTCTAAAAGTATATTCATGATGCTTTCTTTAAAAAGAATTATTTAGAATGCATTTTGGAACTGAAAAACCAGCAAATAAAGAACTCAAAATAAGGCACAAAAGTCACACAATGGGTAAGTCACTTGTAAAAGGAAGTGTGGTGTTCACAGAAACTACTTAAAATTGACAAAATACTACCTTTCATGGGTATAATGGCAAACTCTAAGTAACTTTCATGAGTATAATGACAATATCAAATTTAAATGAAAGTTTTTCTCAAAAATGAAAAATTTATGCCTATATATGTTGTTATTTTTGTGTACTATCAAGTCAGAATCAGCTCATACCTCCAGAAGGTTTTCAGAGGCAATAAATTTCAGAGGAGAAGATTGCCCATCTTTCTTCTCCAGAGTCGCTGGTGGATTTGAATCGTACACACTTGTGTTGGCAGCATAATTCTTTTCACTAAGCCTCCAGAATTTTAGGGAGCTATATTTTCAGACTACCACACTACCACTGTTGTTGTTGTGTACTGTAGAGTTGGAACCGACCCATAGTTGACTCTGGTGGGTTTTCAGAACAAAACTCTCTTTGCATGAGAGGACATTGACCATCCTTCTCCTGCAGAGCAGCTGGTGGATTTGAACCATGTGTCTTTGGTATTGCAGTACAACTTCTTGTCACTAGGCCTCCAGAGCTCCCTATGTGTGTATATTTATGCATATTTCTTCACTGTTATGTGCAATGTTTCATTTGTTCTGTTCATGTAACTGCTTCTTGCTGGGTGTAAGTGTGTGTTTCACACAAGCATAAATCACTGCTTTAGAATTCGAATTCTTCTCAGTGGTAGTCATAATTTATTATAATCCACAGAGTCAAATATTTTTGGATAGTCAATAAAAAAGGCAACTAAACATCTTTCTGGTATTCTCTGCTTTCAACAAAAATTCATCTGACATCAGCAATGATGTTGCTTGTGCTATGGTCTCTTCTAAATCCAACTTGAATTTCTGGCAATTCACTATGGCTGCACTGTTTCAACTCTTTTCTTAATAATTATCAGCAAGATTTTACTTGAATCTGATAGAAATTATTTTGTTCAATATTTTCCATACTCTGTTGGATCAACTGATTTTGTAAATGGAAACTAATGTTTATCTTTTCCAGTCAGTTTGAAGGAGACTAATAGGCGCGACCAGGATTCCATCTGTTTTCTGAAATGCTTTAATTGGTATTACATCAGTCCTGGAGCTTTATTTTCTTTTACCAATGCCTTTGCTGTAACTTGGACTTCATCCTTGGTTCTTGATCATATGCTTCTTCCTGAAATGGTTCAGAGGTGACTGATTCCTCTTAGTATAGTTACTATGTGTATTCCTTCTTCTTTTGATAGTTTATGCAACATTCAAAATCTTACTTATAGAATCATTCAGTACTGCAACTTGAAGTTTGACTTTATTCTTCAGTTATTTCAGTTTGAGAAATGCTAAACAAGTTTTTTTCCCTTTTGGTTTCCAAACCCCAGCTCCTTACACATTTCATTATAATACTTTGCTTTGTCTCCTTGGCCTACCCTTCACAATATGTTCAGCTGTCTTATCTTGGCATTCCTTCCCCTTGTGTTAGCATCTTTTCATTCTCATGCAAGTTTCAGAATATTTTATGACATTAATTTTAATCTTTTATTTCTCCTTTCTTTGTTATGACATTTTTCTTTTTTCATGGATGATGCCCTTGATGGCCTTCTACAATTTTCCTGATCATTAGTAGTGTATTCTTAAGAAAGTTTTAAAATTTAGTTGTAACACATTCAAGGTCATGTTTTGGTTCCTTTGGACTTGTTTTTATTTTTTAAACTTAAATTTGAACTTGAATATGAACAATGATGTTCTGTTATACAGTTAGCTCCCATCTTCATTTTGACTGCTGATATTGCGCTTTCTCCAATGTCCCTTTCCAAAGATGTCATACATAGGATTCTTGTGTACTCCATCATGTGAAATCCATGAATATAGTCACTGTATTTTTCTAAAAATGTAATTGTATTGAATAAGTCATTCAATATAAAAAGTTCTAACATTCAGTTTCCAGCCTTGTTTGTGTCACCAAGGTCACATTTTCAATTAAGAGTCTTTATTTTCAACTTCTGCAGTCCAGTCATCAATTATTACTAATGAATACGAATTGCATGTTTGATCAATTTCAAACTACACAAATCGGTAGAAATCCTCAATTTCTCCATCTTAGGCTTTTATGGTTGGTGCATATATTTGAATAATGGCAATATTAGCAATCCATTATGACTCAGTGACTGAAGTACTGGGGGTGGGGGTGTCAGAGATGATAAGGTTGGCTCAGAATAGAGCAGGGTTCAGACTTATACATAGGGTCACTATGAGCCGCAAGTGACTCGATGACACTTAACAACAATATTAAACAAGACTTCCTTGCACTGATATGGTTAGTATATATGAATATATATCACTCACATTCTTGTACTTCAGGATAGATATTGAAATTCTCTTTTTAATGATTTATGCCATTCCAATTTATTCAATTTGTCATTTCCAGCATAAGATCATGTTATCATCTTATTAAAAATGGTCATCTGCAATCCGTCTCAGCACACTAATGCCTAGGATATAAGTGCTTATTTATTCTATTTAAGTTTGTACAATTTCCAATTTTCCTATATTTGTACTTCTTACATTTTATATATAATTATTAATGGATATTTGCTGCTCTGTTTATACATTTTGAGTCTTTCCATATGAGCAAATGAAGTTTATTGAGTGAAAGCTTTATTCTACCTGCTTCACTTTGGTAGATTCTATTTAGAAGAGGTACCCCTGTTTCCCAACCTAAGGGACTCATCTTACAACACGTCAAGAATATTATAATAGTGTTCTTCCATTGTCCATAGAGTTTTCTAAGACCTGTTATTTCAGAAGTGGATGGCCAATCATGCTTCTTCGTCTTAGTTCGGAAGCTTTGCTGAAACCTGTCTATTATGGACAACCTTGTTTTTATTTGAAGTATCGATGACATAGCTTTCAACATAATAGCAACACACAAGCCACCACAGTATAGAAAACTGACAGATGAGTGGTAAAAAAATATATATTAAATTGAGTTGAACAATGACTTATGGCCAAAAGCAAAAAATAAGGAAGCCTATATGAAAGAGGCAAATCAAACTAAAGAAAAGCAGTGCTTGCAAAATACAAAAAAAACCCTAAAATTTAAGATAAAGGAGAAAAGAAGTTCATTTTATGTTGACAAACCAGATTCATAATGAAGACAAAACTTTCCTGAATCTTAGTGCACTAAGTAATTATGCCACAAAATAAATGCAACTGGGCTATTAAACTATCTGAAGTCTGTGAGATACAAATAATAAATGGTTTTATTCTCTTTTTATTTTCCTCAGTTACTATCTTCAGTAATGTTCTGGTAAACCTGTCTTCCATATCTGTTAATGGCATTACTGGTAGATTTCACAGTTGGTCACTTTGAGTGATTATTAAACAGCAGGTATCAGTCCAATTAAAGCTCTAAATGTAATTCCTTCCTCCTCACCAAATCTGTCTTGACCACAGAATAGAGGAGGTGCAATCTGATATTCTGATATTTTTTTTTCTTCCTTCTCCTTCTGGTTCTAACTACTCTGGAAAAGAAGCCTGAGAAATTGAAATAAGGTAAGTAACAGTGGCTGGCTTACAGATTGTAGACTGGATGACAGTCCCCCCCCCCCGCTCCCCAGAAACACTGTCTGACCATTAATGTTCTCCATTGTTGTTCTTATGTGCCATCTTGTGAGCTTTCAAGAGTTCTAAAAGTTCAAAGCAAATCCTCGTCCATTCTCTTGCAGACACATATTCTGCTCCCCTATCAGCAATATGTCCAACAAGATCAATACAATTTTCTTGTACTTTTTCATGCCTGTTCTTTAAGATTGGGGTAAGCCTAGGCAGCAGATCTTTAATTGGTGGGGTCATCTTATTCATACCTATTACGTTTACAATAGTCTTCAGTGCTCCAAGGATGCTGCCCAATACTTCAGGGTACTCTTCACCCAAATATTCATACAAAACAACACCCAAGTTCCCCATCAATTTTTCCTATTGACAAGTCTTTATGACAACAATGGTTTGTGAGATCAGGTCAGCTGCCTGTTGCCTTACTTTGGCTGATATGTTATTTAAACACGACAAAACTGTACCACAGATCTGAGGAAAGTATGGTTTCACACGCTTGCCAAGAGCAGTAACCATAGTACCATAAATATGGAACGCTTCACGAATTTGCGTGTCATCCTTGTGCAGGGGCCATGCTGATTTTCTCTGTATCATTCCAATTTTAGTATATATGCTGCCGAAGCGAGCACTATAACAGCAGTCTTATGCAGTATTTGTCCTTTGCAACTGAGATATTTCACTCAGCATAATGTCATCAGATGTTTGTAGTGTTTTACAAGTTTATTGTTTTTTCCCAGGATACATAATAGTTCATTGTGTAAATGTACCAGTTTTCCCATCCATTCTTTTGTTGACAGGCACTCGAGCTGCTTCCATCTCTTTGCTATTGTGAATTATATAGCAATAATCTTGAGTGTCCATACATGTGTATACATTGTTTGCATCATGGCTCTGATTTCTTTAGGGTATAGTCCTAAGAGTGCGATAGGTGGGTTAACTACTATTCCAATTTCCAACTTGTTATAGAAAGTGTCAGACTGCCTTCCATAGTTGTCCTGTAATTCTACATTCCCACTAGCAGTGAAAGAGTGTTCCAATCTCTCCACACCCTCATCAGCATTTGATGAACTTCCTGATGAACTGCCCTGATGAACTTCACTGTTGTTCGTGGTGTGAGATTGTTGTCTTGCATTTCTCTGATAGCAAGAGTTTTGAATATTTCTTCATATGTTTGTTGACATCTGAACTCTTCATTGGTGAATTGTTTATTCCTATCTTGTACCCATTTTACAATTGAGTTCTTTGTCTTTTTCTTGTTGATATGCTGGAACATTATATACCTTTTAGATATGAGCCACATATTGGATATATCGCTGCCAAAGATATTTTTCTCACTCTGTAAGTTTCCTTTTCAAGATAATTTTATTTTACTCTGCAGAGGGATTTGATTTTTTTAAAAAAATCCCATTCATCTATTTTATCCTTTCCTGGTAGTAGGGTTTGTTGTGTTTTGTTTGTTTGTTTGTTTTGTTTTGGGGATTTTTTTATGCTTGAAACTCAGGTCATGCTATAGATTGAGGCTTCTAGATTTCTTCCTAATTTTTCTCTGATTAATTTTATATTCTCTGGTCTTACTCTTCAGTCCCTGATCCACCCTGAGTTGCATTTTGTGTATAAAATGAGGTATGAGTCTTGTTTCAGTTTTCTGTAAATTGTTTTCCAATTTTGCTAGCTGTATTTGCTAAATAGGCTGGTTTTTCCTAACTGATTACATCTCCTTGTCAAAGATCAGTTGACCATAGATGATTTGCTTTTACACCACACTGACAGTACTGAGTTGTAAATGAATAGTGATTGTTTGGCCCACAAAGCTCACACTGACAGAACTGAGTTGTAACTGAATAGTGATCATTTGGCCCACAAAGCTCAAATATTTATCCTCCTTCCTGCCTTATAGAAAAAGTTTATGATCCCTAATAAAAAAAGGAAATTAAAAATATATATTCATTTTCAAACCAAGGTAAACATTTTCATAGATGAGAAATGTAATAAGATATTCTAGTTTGAAGGCAGAAAACAGTAAGAAAGATGGCAATGTTTTAAAATATAATAAATGCCAGAATAGTGAAACATTAAAAGGTTAAAAAAACCCAAAATTTTAAAAGTCTGTATTCCTAGATGTTTATTTACATTGAAAAAGTATTCTTTAAAAATGAATACAAGGAAAAAATTTAAAAAAATGAATACAAGGAAATGAGTTTGGAAACAGTTTCTCAATTAAGCACAGAGTTACCACTTGACCTAGCCATTGTTAAATACTCAAGAAAAATTAAAAAATTGGTCCATAAAAGCTTGTACATAAACTATGGGATTAAATTCCACTATAGCAAAACGTATTGCGATGGGAATGTCTGCTGTTAGGGACCTCTCTAAAGTACTCAAGAGCAACGGTGTCTCTCTGGAGACTAAGGTGCACCTGATACAGGCCATGGTTTTTGCAAGCAATT
>NW_006399790.1:18965594-18974473 GCF_000299155.1 Elephantulus edwardii
GTCCTCCCTAGTCATTGTCCAACTCTCTGATGCATAACAAGTGATTGCAAAGACCATGGCCTGTATCAGACACACCTTAGTCTCCAGAGAGACAACATTTCTTTTCAGTACTTTGGAGAGGTCCGTAACAGCAGACTTTCCCATGGCAATGCGCCTTTTAATTTCCTGGCTACTGGTGCCAAGAGTGTTGATTTTGGAGCCAAGCAAACTAAAGCTGTGTCCAATCTCAATCTCTTCACCGTCCATCCTGATGCTGCCAATTGGTCCAGTGGTGAGAATCTTTGATTTCTTGACATTGAGCCTCAGTCCATACTGAAGGCTGCAGTCCTTGACCCTTCGCAGCAAGTGCATGAGGTCCTCCTCAGTTTCAGCAAGCAGGGTAGTGTCATCTGCATAAATCAGATAAATCAGAACCAACTCATAGCTGATCCTCTAGCTAGTTCTCAAGGCTATAAATAATAGCACAAGAGGATCTCTCATACATATTTCATATTGTTCTATTATGGCCAAGTCCAAATTTCTATTATTTTGCTTCTGCCTTTACTTTCCCTTCTCTAACTTCTAATTAGGTTTAAGCATCATATTGCTGTTGCTGTTTAAATTACACAGGAAAAGTTTGTCCATCTTCTCCTGCAGAGTAACTGGTATATTCAAACTACCTGCCTTTAAGTTGGCAGCACAACTCCTTTCCACACTAAGCCATCAGAACACTCTAATATTTATCAGACTTTCTTAACCACTTTATAAGTGTGGAGGTACCATGTTCTAGTGTAAGTAGGTAATAATGTTTTCTGTTGTTTTCAATCTCCTTATCTAAAGATATAAGAATTTCATTACTCTTTCAGATCAAGGTAACTGTTTCAGATATAACATCTGGCACATAAATGTGTTCCATGGAAAGGCTTTAAATAATGAAGAGACTTTGAAGAGATTTAGATGTCTAAAACTCAGGGTCAAATGAACCTCTACGTAAAGTTGTATTTATCTAAAGTAAACTACAGACTATTTCGATCCTATTGAATAAATTCTCTTTAAGTGATTCAAATAATGATTCCATCTCACAAGATTAATATGACAAAAACTTAACAGTAAGTCACGCATTTGGGTGTAGTTATTGATTATACCTTTTATCATTACCTTTCCATATTCAAAATCAAATTTCAAGATGTAGCCCAGTAGATAACTTTGAAATTGCAGTAAGTATTTATCTTTTGAGTGAAATTTATATTTCACAAGGCATCACAGAACTCTTCCAGGTGAATGTATCTTGGTGAAAAAATCAATGCAATAAACTAAGTTTTGTAAGGGAATTATGAAAATTACAATGAATAATATACACAAATATCAGCTACTAAGACAACATGATGGATTGACACACTGACAGTAACAGTAGGCTTGAGAATATCAGAGCTAGTAAGGATAAGGCAAGGTTAATATTTGTTGTAAATAGGATTGCTGCTGAGTTGTAGACAACTTGATGGCTGTGAATTTTAACTGTACTTTAGAATTCAATACAACTTTTCATTAATGGAATTGAAATGTTTATCTTAATAGTGTTCTTTTGTAGCTATGTGATTGATTAAAATTTGAAGAATGTGATTGTCTCTGTTTCAGATCACTCATTTCTAATACATACACATAAAAACACCCAAATTGAGAACTCACCATGCTCATTAACAGAACACTATAACTGGAAATTTATCACATTAGATGAAATTTATCACATTAGATGGAGCTTCATGACCTTTCTAATCCATCTAATAAGGATAACCATTGTTTAAGTTACTAGCAAAAACAAGTATTATGGAACAATTATTAAATGTCATGTTCCATCTTTAGTGCTTATAACATATTCTTTAATCTCAAAAGTGGATATTAAAAAAAACTTTAAAAAGTGGATATTAGTGAAGGCATAAATTAATGACTAAATAAGGCCTCTGTACATCTTTTTTTTTATTTCATCATGATATATGTAAATTTTTCTATAGCCAAATATTATAAGCTTAGAGGTTTTGACTGTCCTGTGCCCAACCTGAAAATTGAATTGATCCCTCCTTCAGACTAACCTGTAACCTTTTACCAGTAAACTGCCAAACTTTCATCTAAAACTTCCCTAAGCCTATTTAAGACTTGTCTTCACTATAACAGAAGTAAAAAGTTTTGATACTTTGATGTGTAGTACCTCAAATGTCTGTGTAGAAGTCTGAAGCTCTTAAAAGATAAAAAGAAGAAGAGGGAACACTTTTAACTCTTAGTATGTGGTAAACATCACAATGGTACCAAAGCCAGTAAAATACAACCAAGCAGAGGAAATTACAGACTTAAGAGAGCAGAGGCAGAAATAATAAAAATATAAAAACAGAATCCACAATATATAAAAATAATTATACATTGTGACCAAGTTATATTTATAACAGAAATGCAAGGAGGGTGATTTGAAATAGAAAAATCAATGCAATACACCCCATTAAAGAGGGATCTTAAACTGGTGAAAGAGTTTACAGGGGTTAGAGTGGCTGGTAGAATAAAAGGAAAGCAAACACATTGCCACTCAGTGGGGTCCAACTCATAGTGACCCTGTATTGGATTTCTTTGTTCTTCTGAGTAAAATAGTGAAGTATATAAAAGACAGTTCAGAAGCTCTTCTGCACTGAAGATGCCAGGACAAAGATAAGAGGTAGATATGATCATTCTGAAACTCACAATTTAAAAAGAAAAGTCAAGGAAATACTTACAATACTAACTGGAGGAAGAAACTGAGTGAAAACATCAAATAAGGGAGTCAGCAGTACACAGAATCATAAACAGTGCTGCAATCAATCCCTGGTCTCACGTGTTCCCTTATCCCAGAGCATGGTAGTGACTTTTACCACATACTAAGTGACTGGCAATGTTAGTTCTGACTCAAAGAATAAGGAGAAATAATTGAAAGCCTACATTAATAATTAGAACATGGAAATAACAAATATGAATTTAGGCAAATTGGAAGTTGTCAAAATCCAAATGGAATGCATAAAGGTTTATATCCTAGGCATTAGTGAACTAAAATGCATTTGGCCATTTTGAATCAGGAAATCATATGATATGTCAGGAATGAGAAGTCGAAGGGAAATGATGTTGCACTCATCCTCAAAAAGAACATTTCATCATGTACTGAAGTATAATGATGTGAGTTGTAGGATTATAACAATACAGGTACAAGGAAGACCTGTTGATACAACTATTATTCAAATATAAATACAAATCACCAAGACCAAAGAAGAAATTAAGGATTCCTACCAAAAGAGCTGAACTTGTTCAGCATTTCTTAAGCTCAAGGAACTGAAGAACAAAGTGAAACCTAGAGTTGCTATAATCAAGGATGCTTTCGGCAGAATATTAAATGATCCAGGAAGTATTAAAAGAAGATGGAAGGAATATACTGAGTCACTGTATAGAAAGAAATTGGCAGATACAGAAGAATTTAATGAAATAACATTTGAGCAAGAGCCTATGGAGCTGAAGGGAGAAGTTCAAGCTGCTTTGAAGGAAATAGCAAAAAATAAGGACCCAGGAATAGATGGCACAACAATTGCCATATTTCAGCTAACAAAAAAAGGGTGACCAAACTGAATGTGGAAACTACAGAACAGTATCATTGACTTCACATGCAAGCAAGATTCTACTGAAGATTATCCAAAAACGACTGGAACAGCACATCAGCAGAGAACTGCCAGAAGTCCAGGCTGGGTTTAGAAGGGGTCGTGGTACTAGGGATATTGTAGCTGATGTTAGATGGATCTTAGCTGAAAGCAGGGAATACCAGAAAATTGTCTATCTGTGTTTCATTGATTATGCAAAGGCGTTGGACTGTGTGGATCATAACAAACTTTGGCTGACTCTGAGAAGAATGGGAATCGCAGAACAAGTAATTGTGCTAATGCGAAACCTATACTTGGACCAAGAGGCAGTCGTCAGAACAGAGCAGGGAAACACTGCACGGCTCAAAATTGGGAAGGGTGTACGCCAGGGATGCATCCTATCTCCATACCTTTTCAACCTGTATGCAGAGCAGATTATTCGAGAGGCTGGGCTCTATGAGGAGAAGTATGGCATCAGGATTGGTTGAAGATCTATTAACAATTTGCGTTATGCAAATAACACAACCCTGCTTGCTGAAACTGAGGAGGACCTCATGCACTTGCTGCGAAGGGTCAAGGACTGCAGCCTTCAGTATGGACTGAGGCTCAATATTAAGAAGACAAAGATTATCACCACTGGACCAACTGGTAACATCAGGATGGATGGCGAAGAGATTGAGATTGTTCACAGCTTCAGTTTGCTTGGCTCCACGGTCAACACTCTTGGAACCAGCAGCCAGGAAATAAAAAAACGTATCATGATGGGAAAGTCTGCTTTTAGGGACCCCTCTAAAGTACTCAAGAGCAACGGTGTCTCTCTGGAGACTAAGGTGTTCCTGATACAGGCAATGGTCTTTGTAATCACTTGTTATGCATCAGAGAGTTGGACAATGACTAGGGAGGATAGAAGGAGAATTGATGCCTTTGAGCTGTGGTGCTGGAGAAGAGTATTGAACATACCACGGACTGCCAATAAAACAAACAGATTCATCCTAGAGAGGGTTAAACCAGGCTACTCCTTGGAGGCAAGGATTCTGGGGCTTCGTCTGACATACTTTGGACATGTTGTAAGGAGAGACAGGTCCTTGATGAAGGATATCATGCTTTATAGGGTGGAGGGACAGCGCAGGAGGGGAAGACCCTCTATGAAGTGGATTGATTCAGTGACTGGGGCAATCGGCATGGGTGTGTCAGAGGCAATGTGATTGGCACAGGATAGAGCACGGTTTAGGGCTGTTGTACATAGGGTCACTATGAGTCGCAAACGACTCCATGGCACATAACAACAACAACCAACTTTTGCAGTCTGAAATTGAGTGACAATGAAATAAAGATGCATAAATAGTAATTGGTGACTGGACTGCTTAGAAGGATGAGTAGTTGGAAAATTTAGACTTGGTAAAACAATGAAATTGGAGATCACATGATATAATTGTATACAAGGAATGATTTATTCATTGCAAATTGTTGTTGTTGTTATGTGCCATCCAGTCACTTGTGACTCATAGCGACCCTAAACCCTGCTGTGTCCTGTGCCAATCTCACTATTACACACCTACCCCAATTATCCCAGTCACTGAATCAATCCCCCTCATCGAGGGTCTTTTCCTCCTCTGCTGTCCCTCCACCCTGCCAAGCATGACGTCCCTCTTCAAGGACTGGTCCTTCCTTGTGACATGTCCAAAGTATGTCAGACTAAGTCTCATAAACCTTGCCTCCAAGGAACAGTCTGGTTTAACCTTCTCCTGGATGAATCTATTTGTTTACTTAGCAGTCCATGGTATGTTCAATACTCTTCTCCAGCACCACAGCTCAAAGGCATCAATTCTCTTTCTATCCTCCCGAGTCGTCATTATCCAGCTCGCTGATGCACAGCAAGTGTTTGCAAATACCATGGCCTGTATCAAGTGCACCTTAGTCTCCAGAGTGACACCACTGCTCTTCAGTACTTTGGAGAAGTCCCTAACAGCAGAAGCAGATTTTCTCATCACAATATGTCTTTTAATTTTCTGTTGCATATAACTTTTAAAAAGTAAATGGTTACTATAGACAGACTTCAGCAGATGGACTACTCTGTGAAAAGATAATGAAAAGCTCATTATCAGCAGTCAAAACTCATATACATGTTCAAATTGAAAGTGACAAAAGTGAAAACAAGCTTGTTAGATCCAAATTATATCTTTGAGCATATCCCAACTGAATTTAAATGGAATAAAGTAGATGCCTTTAACATTAATAACTGAAGACCAGATGAGTTGTGGGAAGACATCAAGAACATTATCCATGAAGAAAGCAAATAGTAATTACAAAGAAAGGAAATAACAAAACAGATGTAAGAAGAGACTCTGACACTTGCACTAGAAGAGAGAATGGCTGAAACAAAGGGAAGGAATGCTAAGTAAGAGAACTGAAAGATTTCAAAGGCAGCTCGAGAAAACAAATCAAGGTATTAGAAAGAAATATACTAAGAGATGGAGTTAGAAAATAAAAAGGAAGAACTTACTCAAATATCTCAAACTGAAAGAACTAGAATACAATTTCAAGCTTTGAGTAGCAATATTGAAGGATTCTATGGGGAAAATAGTGAATGATGCAGGAAGCATCAAAAGAAGATGAAAAGAATACAGAGTCACTAGGTAAAAAATAATTGCTTGATACTGAACATTTAATGAAATATCATATGAAGTCAGGGGTCTCATTTTTGCCAATGCCCTCAGCGCAGTTTGGACTTCTTCTTTCATTCCCTTGTTCATAGAATTGATGAAACATAAATGAAATTATTCCAACAAAAAGATTTCAAAAAAGTCATGAATGTACTTATTAGTCAGTATCAAGAACTTTGGAAAACAAGTTGCTGGCCAACTAACTAGAAGAGATCAATATTTTTATTCAAAGAAAGGTGATCCGAGAGAGGGCAGAAACAATAAAACAACATTGTTAATATCATATGCAAGTAAAATCTTGAAGATTATCTTGAACTAATTGGAATGGTATATCAATAAAGAACTTGCAGAAATCCAAGTTGGATTTAGAAGATGCTATGGAATGAGGAATACCATTGCTAATGTCAGATAGATCTTGCCTGAAAACAGGGAATACAGAAAATATTTACTTATATTTTAATGACTATTCAATGGAATTTGACATCAGTGTTATGGCTAATACATAACTGTGCTCATGAAAAATCACTACATAGACCAAAAAGCAATTCTCTGAACACAATAAGGCACTATTGCTGTGTATCGTCAGGTTGGAACTGACTCATAGCTGACCCTCCAGGGAGTTTTCAGAGGCACATTAATCACATGGGAGGAGATTGCCCATCTTTGTCCCGCAGAACAGCTGGTGGATTCAAACCACATTCCTTCGGGATTACAGGACAGTTTCTTGCCTCTAGGCCACCAGAGCTTCTTAAGGGAATATTTCATGGTTTAAAATCTGGAAAGGTGTGCATCAGTGCTGTATTCTTTTTCCATACCTATTCAATCTGTATGCTGAGCAAATTATTTGAGAAGCTGGACTTAAAGAAGAACACAGCAACAAGATTAGAGGAAGAATCATCAAGATCTATTATGCAGATAACACAATATTAGTTTCCGAAAGTGAAGAATACTTGAAGCACTTACAGTGGAAGATAGAAATCTACAGTATTTAAATATCGACCACATATCAATATCAAGGAAATAAAAATTCTTAACCATTGGATGAAAAGAAGTTGTCAATTATTTTATTACTTGGATCCAAAATCAACACTTCCAGAAATCAAGACACATTGCATCTGGAATAAGAGCAATTATGTTAATTTAAAGATTAGGTCCAACTGATCCATGATACATACATTTCCTATGCATTTTCATTTCTTTCTATGCTTCTGAAAGTTGTACAATGAATAAGGATGACCAAAAAAGAATTGATGACTTTGACTTGTAATGTTAGTGAAGAGCACTGAATAAATACTCCACGGACTTCAAAAGAATAAAGGAATCTGTATTGAAGGAAGTGTAATAAGGGCTCTCTTTGGAGCTAAAGATGGTGAAATTTCATCTCACAAACACTGAGGATATTGTCAGGATGACCAAGTCTTTGGGGGGAAAAAAACAACACAACAAAACACTTCATAATGGGAAAGGTGAAGAGTCCTCAAAGTGAGGAATATCCTAAATTAGGTAGATTGATAAAGTATTTGTAAAAATGGAATTGAGCATATTGGAGATTGTGAGATTGGTGTAGGATAGGGAATTGGTTGTTCATAGGATTGTTATGAAGATTACAAGGCTGAAAACCAGAATGCAACTGGATAGACACACTAGCAATGAACAATCTGAAAAATAAGTAAACAATTGCAAAACTGCAAAGTATTTAAGAATGTATTTAATCAAGGAATTGGTAGATTTCTATAGTAAACACTAAAAAACATCTAAAGAATTGGAAAATATTCCCATATATACAGATAGGAAGACTTAATATTGTTAAAAAGGAAATGGTTCCATTAATCCTGACAAAAAATTCCAAAGGTTTTTATTATTATTATTTTTGTGGAATGATAAAAGTTGAGTCTCATAATCATACATAATGGGGAAAGGTATTGAATAACATCTAAATTAATATTAAAAAGAAGAACAAGTTTTGATCATGCATGTTTCTTGATTTCAAAATTTATTACAAAGCTATAGTAATCAAAACTCATTGTGATACTGGCATAAGGATATGCCAAGGATATAGACCAAGTGAATAGAGTTGAGAATCTAAAGATCATACATATGTGGCCAATTAATTCAAGACAGAAGTGTCAAATCATTTCATAAATAAATCCTTTCAGCAAGTGATGCTGAGATGATATATCCATATGGAAGAGCATGACGTTGAACTTCTACACATCATGTTGTTGATTGCCTTTAAGTCGAACATGACTCATAGCAACTCTATGAACAAAAGGTCTGTAGTCCCTCTACAACTATCAACATTTATCAACGTTCATAGAGTTTCAGAAAAATTCACTCAGGATTACAGAACCCAAAACAAGTGCTAAAACCATAAAACACTTAGAAAAAATATTGTTGTTGTTATGTGCCATCAAGTTGCTTGTGACTCATAGTGACCCTATGTACAACAGCTCTAAACTCTGCTCTGTCCTGTGCAAATCTCATTGCCTCTGACACACCCATCCCAATTACCCCAGTCACTGAATCAATCCACCTCATGGAGGGCCTTCCCATCCTGCGCTGTCCCTCCACCCTCCCAAGCATGATGTCCCTCTCC
>NW_006399790.1:18976543-18981204 GCF_000299155.1 Elephantulus edwardii
GCTTGGGAGGGTGGAGGGACAGCGCAGGAGAGGAAGGCCCTCTATGAGGTGGATTGTTTCAGTGACTGGGATAATTGGGATGAGAGTGTCAGAGACAGTGCAATTGGCACAGGACAGAGCGGAGTTTAGGGCTGTTGTACATAGGGTCGCTATGAGTTGCAGGCGACTCGATGGCACATAACAACAACAACAACAACAATCTACTAGCATGGCTAGTATCAAAAAGGGGGATGGAAACAAAAGCTATGCCTAGACCAACAAGCTCTCATCAGAACAGGGGAAGGGAACACTACATGGTTTAAAATCAAGAAAGAATTATGTGAAGAATCTATCTTTTCACCATACTTTTTCAACCTATATGCAGAACAGATCATTCAAGAGGCTGTGTTTTATGAAGAATAATGTGGCATCAGGACTGGAGAAAGACTCAACAACCACCTGCATTATGCAGATGACACACAGTTTGGTCCCTGAAACTAAGGAGGACTTGAAGTATTTGCTGCAGAAAGTCACATACTGCAGTCTTTAATATAGATAACATCTCAACATCAAGAAAACAAAGATTGTCACCACCAGGCCAATTGGCAGCATCACGATAGATGGAGAAAAGATTGAGGTTGTTAGCAGTTTCATCTTTCTTGGGTCCACCATCAACACTCTTGGCACTAGATGTCAGGGAATCAAAAGATGAGTTGCTTTAGGAATGTCTGCTGCCAGGGATCTCTCCAGTATGCTAAGGAGCAATGATATCAGTCTAGAGAGTAAGGTATGCCTGGTCCAGGTCATGGTCTTTTCAATTACTTATTATGCATCTGCGAGCTGGACAATGACTAAGGATGACATAAAAAGCAGTAATGCCTTTGAGCTGTGATGCTAGAAAAAGTCTTGAACACACCATGGACCCCCAAGTAAGCAAGTAAGTCTGTCCTGAAGAGGGTGAAAGCAAGTTTTTCTTTGGAGGCTAGGATTTTGAAATTCTGTTTCACATAATTTCGGTATGATGCCATGCTTGTGGAAGGGTAGAGGGTTAGTGCAGGAGGGAAGACCCTGGATGAGATGGATTGACATAGTGACTGTGGCAGTGGGAGCAAGTGTATCAGAGACCTGCTGCCATTGGTTTTTAAACCCAGAGATGTGTGAGGTTGGCTTAGCATAGGGCAAGATTTTCAGCTCTTGTTCATAGGGTCGTTGTGAGTTGGAGTCAAGTCAACAGCACATAACAAGAGTGTAAAGTACTGAAGCCTTTGTCGTTGTTAATGCCGTCGAGTCACAGGCGACTCACAGTGACCCTGTCAAGGAGAGTCCTCCACGCTTGGGTGTCTCTCATCCTCTCTCCAGGTTCATAGGGTTTCCAGAGGAAAGCTATCACGGAAGTGGATACCACTCCTCCTTCCAAGCTACTGAAGCCTTTACAGAAAGTAAATTGCTTCTTCCTCAAAAAAGTAAGCACAAAACAACCATGTATCACATAAAGTCTACCTTTGTTGTTGTTGTTGTTCTGTGCCATCGAATCGGATCCGACTGGCACAGGAGGATATTGCCCCTCCTTCTCCAGCAGAGCATCTGGTGGATCTAAACCATGTGCCTTTAGGATTGTAGCACAGTTTCTTGCCACTAGACCACCAGAGCTCCCTTATAAGGTCCATCCTTAGTTACATACTTAAAAGAACTGAAATCAGGGACTCAAATAAGTATTTGTACCACAACCTTCATTAAAGCATCCTTAAAAATAGCCAAAAGAAAGAGAGGAGCGAACTGGGGGCGGAGAGGGAGGAGGGATGGTCGGGGAGAGAAGTGCAGCAATGAATGAATGGAAATCCAAAATCTCTATAAATGCTCATTAAAATTATTTAAAAAAATAGCCAAAAGAAAAAAAAAACAAAAAACCTCAACTATGTTTATACAACTGTAGAGATACACATGAAAGAACAGAGCCTATTTTATATAAATATGAAGACACGTTATTTTTCTACAAAGAGAAAAAAATATTCAGATGCATGCTACAACCTTGAAAAATACTGAATAAAAGAAATCAGGTGTAAAAAGAGAAATATTTTGTATTCTGATTTATAAGCTTGGGAAATTCACAGAGATAAAATACAAGTTGGTCATTGCCAGGGGTTGGGAAAAGAATTTTCAGTGGCATAGAATGATGGAAATGTTTGGAACATCATAGATGTGGTTGAACAACCTTGTGAATTATTAAATGTCCCTGAATTTGTCACTTTAAAAAATCCCTTTTATGTTATGTGATTGTCACCTCAATTTTTTAATAAAACTGGGAGAATTGTAGTATGGAGAAAATGGAAAGGGTGGGAAAGTAGAAAAAGGTCTCTTCTCCCTACTCTATGACCCAAAATACTTCCCTCTGCAGATATATGACAGTTCCATCTTACTCCACAGAATAAGGTATAAAGGTTATAAATCTAAAACATTAACAGACCTCAACTATATTTCTAGAAGTAGGAAAAAGCTCCTAACTGGCACTGGTTAAGGAAATGACAGAGGATAGCATCAAGGGTCACATCCACTTTAGTGGTTTTCACATCATAATAAATGGAAATGTACATTGAATTGTCTTTTCATGTTTGAAAAGTGGTGCTATTAACTCACCATTAAGAAGGGCATGCTACTAAAAATGTGTTCTGTATAGTTTATAAATGGAATCATAATTTAAATGTAGTAGGAGAACTTGCTTAAATAAGTTTTATTTTGAAACCACAGGAAATAAAAAGATTCAATACTTAAAAAGTAAATACTACAGATAAAAAAATGAAGAAAAAATTTAACTGTTTAAAACACTTGCCTTGAGGTTAACATTTGACTAAATTGCAGAAAGCCAAATCAAATTAAATGTCAAGATTTTTTCAAGCATAGTTCTTGAAATCAGTAATTATCAATTCATAAGTACAAAGCTCACTGGACTTTTCAGGACACTCCACATAGTTAAAAAAGAAAGTATGAAGATCAACACTTTTCTTAACATTTTATAAAAAGATTCAAGAGAGAAATATTACAGTTCTTTTTTTTTTTAACATGGAATACAAGGAGAGACACCTAGCTCTTCTGTTTACTTAGTACTATGATTTTTTATTATTGGACTTAATTGAGTCTTTGTCTATAAAATGAGATTATAGGGAGTTCCAATTGAGGAAAAATATTTTCCTATTACTTGGTAAGTATAACTATCAACCATCAACCCTAGGCATTTTATATATATAAAATATTCATAGTTGTTTTATATGTATAGTTGTTTTATATAGTTGTTATATATATGTTGTTGTTATTGTTGTTATGTGCCGTCGAGTCGCCTGCGACTCATAGCGACCCTATGTACAACAGCCCTAAACTCCACTCTGTCCTGTGCCACTGTCTCTGACACTCCCTTCCCAATTATCCCAGTCACTGAAACAATCCACCTCATAGAGGGCCTTCCTCTCCTGCGCTGTCCCTCTTGATTCAAGAGGGACAGGTCAGCAAATACAATGCAAGAACAGGTTTGAGGCCCTGGACATTAATGAATGAAGACTGGATGAGCTGTGGTAGGATATCAAGAATACCATCCAGGAAGAATACCAAAGATAATTACAAAGACAGAGGAGGAAGAAAAGACCACAGTGGATGTCAGAATAAACTAAACATTGCACTGGAATGCTGAGAAGCCAAAGCAAAGTGATGAAATAAAGATATTAAGAAGTTGAACAAAAGGACAGTATGGGTAGACAAAGCAAAGTATTACAATGAAATGCGCAAGAACCTGGAGTCAGAAAATAATAATGGCCAAATTCACTCAGCATTTGCTGGTTCTGGTGAGGATTAGTTGACTCACTGATGGGTGGGAGATGGTGTGATTTGGCCTCCTATTTAAAAACACATTTGGTCAGCAGTAGGGGGCTGGAATCCAGTTTGGAAGTCATCTGCAGCAGCCGGATTCTACAGAGGCTTGTTTGCTGGTTCTGGTTTTAATTGTTTTTGATCAAACATCCTTCTAAGTGACATAGCACTGGTCTGTCCATTTGCTATACAGAGGTAACTTGTGGTTGCTGTGATGCTAAACCCCATTAAACCTATGTGTCAAATGTGATAATGGTTACTCATTGTGGACAGTATTTGATGGAGCTTCCCGATTAAAATAAGCTTGGAAGCAGGAGTGGCATCCACTTCTGAAATGGCTTGCCTCTGGAAACTCTATGAATGTGGAGAAACGACAAAAGGTATAAAAGTCTTCAGGTCTTTCATTCATAGGGTTGCTATGAGTCGTCTATGACTCGACGACACTTAACAACAATACCAATAACAACTCTGTGTGTGTGTGTAAAATACATATATATATAAAGTTGCACAGGATAGAGGAGGGTTTGTGCACAGGGTCACTATGAGTCGAAGGTGACTCGATGGCATATAACAACAACAACACACACATATATATATCAACTATAAATAAAACACAGCTATATAGATATATGTTGTTGTTGATTGCCTTGAGTCAAGCACAACCCTTAGTGACCCTATGAACAAAGGCCTGAAACCTTTCTAGAAATATCAATATTTATCAAAATTCATGGAATTTCTGGAGGCACGTTGTTTAAAAAGTAGATATAACAACTAGATAGAGAGATAGGTATAGATATAGATGATATAGATATAAATATAGATATATG
>NW_006399790.1:18982597-18996592 GCF_000299155.1 Elephantulus edwardii
AATCACCAGTGTCTGCTTACAACTGTTCCTCTTCCTTTGTATTTCCATACTTGAAAACTCAACCTCCTTTGCCGTTTCTGTTATCTAAATGTGGTGAATCAAGAGGAAGGTTTTCAATAGAAAGAGCCTGGCTTCATTTGCTTTGAATTCTTTTTGTGATTTACTTCCTGATAATTTTCAGTAAAGATACAGGGAAGTTAAAACTTCAGTCATTAGAACTGCTGGCCCTCTGGTTTTTACGCTCTCTCTTTTATGCTCTCTGTTATATCTCATTCCTGGTTGTCTTTCTCATTATTAATAATTATAAAAATACTTTACCCGCAGTCTGCAACAGATTATGCCAGTAGAGCAGATTGGGGGAGGTGGGTGAAGAACGTATTATATCCTTTTCTCTCTATAGCCAA
This sequence comes from Elephantulus edwardii, assembly GCF_000299155.1. Taxonomy (NCBI): domain Eukaryota; kingdom Metazoa; phylum Chordata; class Mammalia; order Macroscelidea; family Macroscelididae; genus Elephantulus; species Elephantulus edwardii. The sequence continues at coordinate 18,983,002 of NW_006399790.1, forward strand.
ACTTTTAGGTAATAATGGCTCTACTCTACTCTCATCAACAGATGCAATAAAGCCCTCCTACATTTCCACTGCATAGTGTCAAAAAAAGGTCAAATAGTTATCTGCCAAGGTCATCTCCACAGTGGCATAGTTAAGAGAATGACTGCTGATTAGGCTAGTGGTACTAATTCATTCAGTAGTACTTTTACACAGATGTCTAATAATCTGCTTCCAAAAGGTGACAGCTTTGAAACACCTATAGAGTAGTTCTAATCTGCAGAAATTGAACAATAATCTACATGCTTAAAACAGGTGAAAATATAAGAAGTTTTAAATAGATGTTATATGGAAAACATAGAAATGGAAATTACAGGAATTATTTTTTAATGACTGAACCCAAGAGCCGGATGAAAAATGCAGATAAAAGGCGCAATGAACTGGAAGAAAAACTGAAAAGTCATCCAATATAAACGGCAGAAAGAAAGCAGATTGAGTGGGTGAAAGTTGAGTGGCATGGATATATAAAACTATACCAAAAATTATAATGTTGATATCATCAGTCTCAGGAGGAGAGGAAAGAGGAGGGGGGAAAGATAAAATATTACTTAAAAAAGCAATTAACAGAAATGTCTCAAGATCTAAGAGGGTGAGAGATACTCAAAGACAATAAACTCAAACATTTCTGTACCAATTGCAGTACACTCAAAAGTAAATATATTTTTATTTCCCAAAAGTAAAAGAAAAACAAACAAACCAAAGAGACATTGAAAGCAGACAAAGAAAGTGACAAACAGTCCATAGGGGAAAAAATGCAAATGGAAGTTTATTTCTGAACAGAAACGTAGCAGGTAATAAGAGGTAGCACAATATTTTTCAAATATGGAAAGAAAATAACTTTCCACATACAATACTACAGCTGGTGAAAATATTTTTCAAAGATTAAGAAGAAATAAAGAGATTATCAAATGAACAAACATAATTTGTGATCATTAAACTCTGGGCAAATAATTTATTATGTGTCATACTGCTAAATAAAAGGTTGAAGGTTTGATTCCACCAGTAACTCTGCAGGAGTAAAATGTTCAGACTACTCCAATAAAGATTTTATGGCTTCAGAAATACTACAGAGGTCTGTTATGAGTCAGAATAGACTCAACAGAAGTGGATGTAGAATTACCTTAAAGAATGGCTGTAGAACGTTCTATAAATTGAGGTGAGATGATGAAAAAGATGAACTTAGTGACATTAAAAAAAGAAATAACACACTAAGCAAAATAGGCATAAAGGCAATAGTATAATTGTATTATAATGGTGACAGATAAAAGAAGGTAAAATTTCACACTTAAATTAAACATACCAGTAGTTACATATTTCTAATGTAATATATAAATCAATCACTAAAAAGGCTACAAAATAAATTAACAATTTACTTATAAAATATACTCCAGTTAATGGTCCTATACAGTATTTGTCTTTATGAGACTGAGTTAGTTCACTTAAGACCATTATTGCAGAACATGTACAAGGATCAGTGGGTGGGGATAGAGGTGTCTTAAACATAGGGTCACACAATATAACAGGTGGAGGGAAAGATTGGTAAAGGAAAGGATAAATCTCATAAAGATTGGTAAAGGAAAAAGTCTGGTGTGAAAAACAATATATATGAACTTTATGAACTTTGTATGTAAACCAGTATAAAATAAAATTATCTGTCTGTCTGTCTGTCTCTCCAGCTATATCTATCTATCTACCTACCTACCTACAGAGATAGCTAGCTAGCTAGCTAGATAGATAGAGATATTCAAGAAACCTTGAAGAAGGTAGTAAATGCAGAATGACAAAAAAGAGAGATGATAAAAAGAAAATGTATATGCAAACCAATATAAAAACAATTTTTTAAAAAAAATTTTAAAAAGGTAAATTTAAGCACTAATGTAACAATAATATCATTCTTAGTAAATATAATGATCGAAATCTAGAGAGAGTGTGGAGTTTTGGATCTGTCATACATGGCAAGTGGTATTGTAATAGGATGCAACCATTATGGAAAACAGTTTGGTTCTTCCTTAAAATAATTGAAATAGAAATAGAATCTAAGAAAATCACATAAAAAATTCACATCAAGTACTCAAATGTCAATGCTTCCGTGGTTTCTGAATTTTTTCTATAAAGCTTCCTTGTTCCCCTTAAAAAAAGGAACATAAATATATATATATATATACACACACACACACACACACACATCCATCTTCACTGTAGTATTATTTACAACAGCAAAGTGATGAAAATAGTCCAAGTTTCCAACAAATGGGTGGATTTTAAAAATATAGTACAATGGAATAATGTGCAACACTAAAGAATAATGAAAGGTTATTTTGTGAATTATCTCATAAAATGGATCGATCTGAAAGTCATTACATTGAGTGAAATCAATCAGGCACAAAATAAAATTTTTTGTATGAATATTTTGTTGTTGTTGTTATGTGCCATCGAGTTGCTTGCAACTCCTAGCGACCCTATGTAAAAGAGCTCTAAATTCTGTTCTATCCTGTGCCAACCTAGCCATCTCAAACGCACTTATTCCCACTGCTCCAGTCACAGAATCGATCCATCTCACCAAAGGTCTTCCTCTCCTTCGCCTCCCCACTACTCTACCAAACATGATGTCCCTCTCCAAGGACCAGTCCCTCCTTGCAATATGCCCAAAATATGTCAGATGAAGCTTCAGAATCCTTGACTCCAGGGAACACTCTGCCTTCACCCTCTCCATGACAAACCTGTTTGTTCTTGAGCAGTCCATGGTATATTCAACACTCTTCTCCAGCACCACAGTTCAAAGGCATCAATCCTCTTTCTATCAACCCTATTCACTGTCCAACTCTCTGATGCATAGCACATAAATGTGAAGACTATAGCCCAGATCAGGCGCACCTTAGTCTCCAGCCTGACATCGTTGCTCTTCAGGACTCTTGAGAGGTCACTCACAGCCGACTTTCCCAATGCAATTTGTCTCCTTATTTCCTGGCTGCTGTTACCAAGAGTGTTGACTGTGGATATACTATTCTAAAAAGCTACATAAAGGATTACATGTTGTTATGTGCCAATGAGTAGCCTGAAATTCATAATGACCCTATGAACAACAGCTTTGAAGCCTGCTCTGCCCTGAGCCATTCTCACTGATTCCAACACATCTACCTCCATCACTCCATTTACTATATCAATCCATCTCATTCAGGGTTTTTCTCTCCTATGCTGTCCCTTCACCTTTCCAAGCACAATGTCCTTTTCCAATGACCAGTAGTCCCTCTTGGCTACTTGCCCAAAGCATGGGAGACTGAGCTTCAAATTCCTTGCCTCCAAGGAAAAACTTGGTTTCACCATCTCAAAGACAGAACTGTTTGTTCTCTTAGTGGTCTATGGTATGTTCAATACTCTTTTCCAGCATAACTCAAAGCCATCGATACTTCTTCTGTCATCCTTAGTCATTGTCCAGCTCTCTGACACATAGAAAACAATTATGAAGAACTATTTCTGGTTAGCTGTAGTAGGAATAGAAGAAGAAGAAGAAGAAGAAGGGAGTAAAATCAGCTAGATATGTAACAGACAAATATTAAGATGAGTGAAGGGAAAGTCAATCTACTGGTGAAATAGTATGTCACATATAGAGTTGCTAACGAACAAATCAGTTTTCCGAATCTACCAGCTGTTCTGCAGTTTCTTCTCACAAGTATTTGCAGCCTCAGAAACCAAAAGTAGGATCACTATGAGTCAGATACACAGCAATAGGTTTTTTGGTATTCAATGTGTGAGCTCTGGTGGCTTAGTGGTAAGGAGTTGCACTGCCAGCACAAAGAAAATGGTTCAAATCCATTAGCTGCTCCACAGAAGAGAGATGGACAATCTCATCCTGTGCAATTTACTGCCTCCAAAAGCCCACTGGAGATTCAGCTATGAGTTGGTTCCAACTTGACGGTATACAACAACATATGTGGTGTCAAGTATTGTTCCAAATGGCTTCTCTAGACATTGATTGACTTGTTTTACCTTGTCATATGGATGGGAAGGAGCAAAGGAATAAGATGTGTTAGCCTATTCAAAGGGATAGTCTAGTTTCACTATTAAATTGAGCAGATTAACAATAGAAATTGGGAATCTTATGTTCTTTGGGGCTGAAGATTTCTGTTCCAATCAGACTAGGCCTACATGTGCAGCAGCAGCAGTTTCTGTAGAGAACTAGAGTCTTATCAGAAACAGAACCAGAGACCTTCATCCAAGCTACTTAGAAGACTAAGGGAAGAGACTATCACTTGCAGGACTCAGGGAACTTTGTGACATTGATCTAAAGCCTGAGACTGAGAGCCGAAGGGCCCGTGACCATGCTCGAGAAGCTGTCTGGACTGAGAGAATGTATCCTGCTGTCAGTCTAAATTATAGCCTGTTAACTTCTTTAATAAACCCCAAAACTGTGAGTATAGTTCTCTGTGGTCTGCATAGCTATTGGAATAGATTTTGAACCCAGTAGAGCAGAAATATTGGTGTTCAAATTAGTAAAAATAGACAGGTGAGTATGAGGTACATGTCTGACCCATGGGAATTGGTTTTGTGCTGTGGAGGCTGTTGATGGGGAAGTTTTCCCTTGTGGAGTAAGCAGAGATCAGATATGACCATCTCCACACTGCCTTTGCACTATGGAATAAACTAGGAGCTTAAAAATAGATTTACACAATGTACTAATCCAAATTTTTACATAAATATAAAAGTAATATAGTTGAAGAAATAGGATCTTCTCAACAAATAATTCTGAAGCATTGGTACATCTATAACATAAACTTTTCACTTAAACACCACTACTAACTTAAAATACATTAAAAAATTTAAAGTAAAATGGAAATTATAAAGTTTGTAGAAAGTAATAAAGGAGAAAATATTTGGGATCTAGAGCTAGGCACAGATTTGATACCAAAATATGATCAATCAAAGAAAAAACAGGTATCCTGTACTTCATCAAATTAAAAAAAAACACAAAACACCCTTGCTCTGCAAAGATTTTGTTAAGAGCAAGAAAAGACAAGCTATAGAGTAGGAGAAAATATCTGCAAACCATGTATTTGTATAAGGAATAGTATCTAGAATGTATAACTCACTCACTCATTAGCTCAAATGTGATCCTCCAGCAGGGTTTTGAAGGCTATAAATTGCACAAGAGAAGAATGTCCCTGTTTTTCTCATGTATCTGCTGGTGGATTTCAACTGACAGAGAAGCATCAACTTGAAGTTGATAGTCCAACTCCCTACAGACTGTGCGATCAGGAGTTGCACTGCCAGCCCAAAGGCAGGCAGTTCAAATACACCATCTCCTCCTGGTTGATCAAATCCCTCTGAAAACTCACTGGAGGGTCATTTATGAGTTGGATTAGATACATATATATTTAGCTGACAACATAAAATACTGGCACAGATATAGAAAAATTGGATCATTTACACATTGTTTGTAGGAATATGGAACTATTCCCCCTCAGGAAAAACAGTTTGGCAGTTTCTCAAAAAGAAATAAATAAATAAAGAAAGAGGAAAAACCCCTCTAAGCATGCAACTACTATAAGGCACAGCAGTTACACTTCAGGATATTTATACAAAGAAATAAAATCTCACAAATACACAGAAATCTGTACCTGAATTTTTATTTTCTCACGGTAGCCTCAAACCAGAAGCAACCCTAATTTCCTTCAGCAAGTCAATAATTAAAAACTATGGTATACTTATGTCTTGGAACAGTAGTTAGCATAAAATGAAACCAATTATTATTAATCTACACAGCTTGGGTGCCTCTCAAATGTATTACACTGAAGGAAAAACAGGCAATCATAAAATGTTGCATTTGCCCTGATTCAATTTATGTAATAGTCTAGAAATGAAAAAATATAGAAATAGATTTCAAATTCGAGGTTGTTAGAGTTCTAAATCTATAGTTGTTAGAGTTAAGGTGAGAGTGAGGGGATTGAGAAGATGTGACTACAACCAAAATATGAGGGATTCCTGCTGTACTCAGAGTGCTCTAAATCATCATCATCATCACCATCATCACTATATCAATAATGTAGTTGTGATATTGTCATAATTTTACAAGATGTTACCATTGGGAGAAACTGGGTAAATGATGAGAAACTATATTCTTATAACTATTACTAATTAACTCTCTGTCTCTCTCTTCCCCCCCCCCCTTTTTTTTGTATAGGAACCGACTCATAGTTCACCCTCCAGGGATTTTTCTAAAAGTCTGCAAATTACATGCAAGGAGACTGTCTATCTTTCTCCCATGGAGCATCTGGTAGATTACAACCAGCTGACTTTTGGTTGGCAACACAACTCCTTGCCTGGTAGGCCATTAGAACTCCACTTGTAACTGCATATGGATCTAAAATGATCTTAAAATATAGTGTGTAAAAGCAAATATTTACTACTACCTATTTTGGTATTACAAAATAAATGAAATTATATTAGTCATAGTTAAAATAATTCCAACTCAGAATTATAATCTTACTTATGTGGCCAGACAAAAAGAATTGAAGGCAATGAGAATATGGTTATACCAGGACGTAGTACAAGAAATTAAGAACAGGACAAGAATTTGAATAATCTGAAGCTTCACCTTTACTCGGGAAAATTTTTTCAGATATCAGGTCAAATATTTCACACTTTTACTAGAAGAAATTTCATATAACAATGATGTTGCTTTATTGTTATATCTAGATTGTGGATGTTACATGCCATTGAATCAACTGTGACACACATTGACCCTATGTACAATAATTCTGAACTGTGTTCTATCCTAAGCCAGTCTTGCTGTCTCCAACACACTTACCCCCATTACCCCAGATACTATGTCAAGCCATCTCATCTGGGTTCTTGCTCACCTGCGTTGCCCCTCCATCCTTCCAAGCATGATGTCCTTCTCCAGGGACTGGTCTCTACTGGCCACGTGCCCAAACTATGTGAAATGGAGCTTCAAAATCCTTGCCTTAAAGGAGCAGCTTGGTTTCACTCTGTTCTCTTGGCAGTCCATGGTATGTTCGATACTCTTCTCCAGCACAACTCAAAGGCATCAATTCTTCTTCTGTTATCTTTAGTTATTGCCCAGATCCCTGATACACAGCACATAATTGTGAAGACCATGGCCTGAATCAGACCCACCTTAGTCTCTTGACTGACATCATTGCTCTTCAGCACTTTTGAGATAAATTCGTCTTTTAATTTCTTGACTGTTGGTGCCAAGAGTGTTGATTGTGGAGCCAAGCAAGCTGGAATTGTTAACAGCTTCAATCTCTTCTCCATATATCATGGTGCTGTCAATTGGCACAGGGGTGAGAATCCTTGTCTTCTTGATGTTGAACTTTAATCCAAAGGAAAACATTTACTTCTGCAACAAGCACTTCAGATCTTCCTCGGTTTCTGTGAGCAAGGTTGTGTTATCTGCATAACGTAGATTGTTGATGAGTCTTCCTCCAAACCTGATGCCATTACAATTTTATTAATTTATCCACCTCCCATTCTTTCACACACAGATCTTGGCTCTAAACAGTATATTACACCTTTATGCAACTAGCACTTTGTGCAGAGCCTAGAATTAAGTGTTCTTGTTGTTAGGTGCCATTAAATCAACTACAACTCATAGGAACCCTATGAACAACAGATCTGAACTATGCTGTATCTTGTGCCATCCATAACATCTACGACATGCTCCAGTCTAGTTTTGCAGTTACTATGTCAATACATCTCCTTGAGGATTCCCCCTCTTTTCTTTCTCGGCATTATGTTTTTGACCAAGGATTAGCCCCTCTGGAAAAGGCCAAAGCACGTGAGACAGAGTTTTATCACTCTCACCTCTACATAGAATTCTGGTTGTACTTATATTTTTTTGAATTTTTTTCTTTCTTTTTTTTGGTTATACATTTGTTCATTTATGTACAGTTTCTTCTCTCACCCCTTCACCCGCCAATTCCCCTTGTAAGACACTAAGAATCATATACATTGTTTCTAATATTCCATTCCTTTCAGAAAGTCCTTCCTTTCACTCATTCCAGTGAAGTAGTCACTATCCATTATTTTCCTGCTCTTCTCCCCTCCCTCTGTCTTGATCCTATTATTACAATAATGAGCTTATGCAGTATTTGTGATGGAAATATTTCACTCAGCATAATGTCTTCCAGAGTCATCCACATTGTATGAGTTTATTATTTTTCAATGTTCCATTAGGTGAATGTAACATAAATTATCTATTCATTCAATTGTTGATGAACATGTGGACTGTTACCATCTCTTAGCTCTTTTGAATAATGCTGAGACAAACATCGTTATGCATGTATCTGTGTTGCAGCTCTGACTTCTTTGGAGTATATTCCCAGTAGTGGGATAGCTGGGTCAAATGGTATTTCTATTTCCAAATTTCTGGGGACGTTCCAGTATGCCTCCATAGTAGTTGTACTATTTTACATTCACATCAGCAGTGCATAAGATTTCTTATCTCTCTGCATCCAACTTTCCCACCAGGGTGTCTCTCCCCAAGGATCAGTTCCTCCTAAGAAGATGCCCAAATTAAGTGAGGCAAAGATTCAACCTCCTTATGTTCAAGGAGCACTCTTTTACTTCTTCCAAGACAGATTTGTTTGTTCTTTTGGCAGTCATTAGCCAATACCACAATAAAAAAAGCATTAATTCTTTTTTGGTCTCCTCTATTCATTGTCTAACTTTCAGATGTATTGGACACATTTGAAAAGACCGTGGCTTAAATCAGGTGCACTTTAGTCTTTAAACAGACATCCTTGCTCTATAGAACTTTGGAGAGGTACTTGACAGCAGAATTCCCCAATGCAGCAATTCTTTTGATTTCTTAACTACTTCTTCCATGGGTGTTGATTGTGGATCCAAGTAAAATTAAATCATTGGCAATTTCACTATTTTCTCCAATTATCATGATTTTGTCTATTGGTTCAACTGTGATGATTTGTGTTGTTTTCATATTGAGGTGTAACCCATATTGAAGACTGTAGTATTTGATCTTCTGCAGTAACTACTTAAAATCTTTACTTTCAGCAAGCAAAGCTGAGTCATGTGCATAATACAGATTGATGAGTCTTCCTTCAATCCTGATGTCGCATTCTTCAGATAGTTCAGTTTCTCAAATTATATGCTCAGTATACAGATTTAACAGTTATGGAGAAAGGATACAAACATGATGCACACTTTTCATGATTTTAAACCATTCAATGTTCTTGGTCTATACAGAGTTTTCATATAGCACAATTAAATGTTCTTTGATTTCCAACATTACCAATGTTAGGTAAAATTTGTTATGATTCACACAAATGTCTTTAAATAGTCAATAAAACAGAAATATACATCCTTCTGGAATTCTCTGCTTTCAAACAATGGCAGATCCATATGACATAAAAAATTACATTCCTTTTGCCACAGCCTCTTTTGAATTTATGTATGTTCTCTGCCAAAGTACTCATTGTTGCAACAATTTTTAAATACTTTTCAGCAAGATTTTATTTACAGGTTATATTAATGATATTGTTCAATATGGATCTATTACAACCAGATGGCCAGAAAGCTGTCTGTGTTATTTTTTTGGCAAAAACTGGTGAATATGTCCAAAGTTGCATATGTGTTCTCAAACACCACAATTAGAATTCCATCATTCCTGGTGTCTTGATTTTTGCCAATGTCTTCAGTACAGCTTTGACTTCTTTCTTCAATATTATTGGTTCGATTCAGTGAATTTGTATATTCCTTCCATCCTCTTTTGATGCTTCCTGCATCTTCAAGATTTTGTCCATAAAATCCCTTAGTGTTGCAACTAAAAAGGTAAATTTGATCTTTAGTTCTTTCAGTTTGTTTGGTTTTCTAAATGCAGCTCTTTGCCCATTTCATTAATATAGCTATTATTGTCTAGCTACAATAAAATGAAGTTGTATACAATTGTTAGTACAACTATTATTCAAATATCTGCATCAATTATGGTATCCAAAGTTGAAGAATTTGAGAATTTCTACCAACTTTTGCAGTCTTAAATTCATCTAACATAAAATCAATTACATTACTAATAACTGCCTAGTTGAACTCAAAGAAGGGCTGGTAGTTGGAAAATATGACTTTGGTGACAGAAATGAGGCTGGAGAGTGTATATTATAATTTTGCATGGTTAATTTTTTATTCATTGCAAATACTTTAAAAAATAAACACTGACTTTACACATAGACTTCACATAATGAGCTACACAGGGAATCAGAATTAATATATCTCTGTCAAGATAGATGTCCATCTATTCAAATTTACCAAAATCTCTGTGAGGGGGAAAAAGGGGGGGGGCAGCCTCTTCCTAGGCTGAAGGAGTTTGATGGCATACCAATTGACATATTTCGACAAACAGACACTGCCCTGGATATGCTCACTAAGTTGTGCCAAGAAATCCAGAGGACAGCCAGCTGGCCGACTGACTGGAAAAGATTGATATTTATTCCCATTCCAAAGAAATGTAACCCAACAGAGTACGGAAATTATTGAACAATATCATTAATATCACGTGCAAGCAAGATTCTGCTGAAAATTATAAAAAAAAACAACATTTGGAACAATATGTCAACAGAGAACTAACTGCCAGTTGTGCAGGCTGGATTTAGAAGAGGTTGTGGAACTAGGGTACTAGCTAATGTTAGATGGATCTTGGTAGAAAGCAGAGAATACCAGAAGAATGTCTATCTGTGCCATTGCCTATGAAAAGGCTTTTGACTGTGTGAATCACAACAAACTGTGGCTGACTCTGAGAAGAATGGGAATCCCAGAACATTTGACTGTGCTTATGCAAAACCTATACTTGGACCAAGAGGCAGTTGTCAGAACAGAGCAAGGAGACACCACATGGTTCAAAATTAAGAAGGGGGTTCATCAGGTATGTATTCTGTCTCCATACCTTTTCAATCTGTATGCAGAACAGATCATCCAAGACACTGGGCTGTACGAGGAAGAATGTGGCATCAGGATTGGTGGAAGAGTCATCAACAACCTGCATTATGCAGATGACACAACCCTGCCTGCTGAAACTGAGGAGGACCTGAAGGGCTTGCTGCAGAAGGGCAAGGACTGCAGCCTTCAATATGTATTGAAGCTCAACATCAAGAAAACAAAGATTCTCATCATTGGGCCAATTGGCAGCATCAGTATGGATGGTAAAGAGATTGAGATAGTTAACAGTTTTAGTTTACTTGATTCCACAGTCAACATTCTTGGTAACAGCATCCAGGAAATCAAGTGATGAATTGCATTGGGAAAGTCAGCTATGAGGGACCTCTCAAGAGCACTGAAGAGCAATGACATCACGCTGGAGACTAAGATGTGCCTGATCCGGGCTATAGTCTTTGCAGTTATGTGCTATGCATCGGAGAGTTGGACAGTGACTAGCGATGATAGAGAATTGATGCCTTTGAGCTGTGGTGTTGGAGAAGAGTATTGAATATACCATGAACTGCTAGGAGAACAAATAGGTTTGTCCTGGAGAAGGTGAAGCTGGAATGAATGCTCCTTGGGGTCAAGGATTCTGAAGCTTCATCTGACATACTTTGGGCATGTTGCAAGGAGGGACTGGTCCTTGGAGAGGGACATCATGTTTGGCAGAGTGGAGAAGTGGCGCAGGAGAGGAAGACCCTCGATGAGATGAATCTATTCTGTGAGTGGAGTAGTGGGAATGAGTGCATTTAAGACGGCGAGGTTGGCATAGGATAGAATGATGTTTAGGGCTCTTGTACATAGGGTCAGGATGAGTGGCAAGAGACTCGATGGCACATAACATCAACAACAACCACAAAAAAAAAATGGAGGGTTGCTATGATTCAGAGCCCACATCAAAAGTAAGATTTTTGAAGTGGCACAAAGAAATCCACCTGATAGTGATATATGAGGCAAGCACTTGGCTACTAACTGAAAAGTTGGTCTCATCAGTAGCTCCACAGAGAAACAGCTGTGACAGTCTACTTTCCATAAAGATTTCAGCCTTGAATGAGTCAGAGATGATTCATTAGCAATGGGTTTGTTTTCATTTGGGGTAAATGATTCAAATGGTTAGGCCCTGTATGTAATACTAACCAATAGGTTGGAAGTTCAACTCTAACCAGGCTCCTTAGAAGTAAGTTCTGACAATTTGCTTCCAAAAAGGTCGCAACCTTGAAACCAATGACATTCGGTTCTACTCTGCACACTAAGGCAAGTCATGAGTTGGAATTAACTTGACTGTTGACCAACAATTCCTTTTTAATGCTAATACGTAAGCTCATGAGTACAATCATAATGTATGTTACCTAGATTCCAAGAAACTTGCATCAAGATATTAATGGAAAATATAGTAAAAGTATTTTCAATATGAGAGTCTTTTTTTACTATTAGTTTTGAAGCAAATTGCTCTCTTTATCTCAAAAGAAAGCAATTTCCTTAACAATAGAAGTTTGCTAACAAAGGGGGAAAGTCTGAAATAAAATTATTTAATAAGTTACAGTGTGCATATTTACATACCAAGTTATTTAGAAAGAAATTAATAATTCACTGTTCCCTGAAAGACAAAATCTTACTTACTTTTGAATATTATAATAAAAGAGACTTCACATAAAAGATGTTATTTTGTAAATTGAGCAGTCAACTGAGGAATGAATCCTCCAAAAGCCAGTTCTAGAAACAGAACCATTTGTGCATACCAAAATACACAGAAAAATAATTTATGTATGTGTATTGCAGGTCTGGTTGTTTTATGTCTCATGACAAAACTTACGCAGTGAAATCTCAGTACGGATCTCTGATTTTTTATACTTATGTAGCTGCCATGATGCCCTATGTTCCATAGCCATCTACCATAGTCCTGTATTTTCTGTGTGTCTTGTAATTCCTGGATTTCCCCAGATGCCTAGAATAGTATTTCCATGTGTATATTTTTTCTTACTTCACCCTATGACCAGTAGAAGCTTATTATTTATTCACTCCAAATTTTTCTTTTCTCTGTCATTCTTCTATCCCTGCTTTCTTTCTTTTACTCTCCTCCTTCCAAAGAACTAAACTGACAAATCTTTTCCCTTTTTTTCCTATTAAGGAGCTCTATATGGAGAAAGGACTGACGCTACCAATGACTTCATCTTGCTTGGATCGACAATCAAGTAATATGATACTTGATACCAGCAATCAGAAAATCAAGAAAGATGGAAAGGAATTGCATTGCCAACACAAAGGTACATGGTTCAAATCCACGACCCACTCTGTAGGAGAGAGATGGGTAATCTCCTTCAGTGTAATTTGTTGTTTGTCGTTATGTGCCATCGAGTCATCTGTGACTCATAGCAACCCTATGTACAACAGCCCTAAACCCTGTTCTATCCCTTGCCAATCTTATTGCCTCCAACACACCTATCCCCATTACCCCAGTGACTGAATCAATCCATCTCATTGAGGTCTTCCTCTCCTGCGCTGTTCCTCCACTATCCCAAGCATGACGTCCCTCTCCAAGGACTGATCCCTTCTTGCAACATGTCCAAAGTATGTCAGACAAAGCTTCAAAATCCTTGCCTCCAAGGAG
>NW_006399790.1:18997359-18999274 GCF_000299155.1 Elephantulus edwardii
TGATCCACACAGTCAAATGCCTTTGCATAGTCAATGAAACACAGATAGACATTCCTCTGGTACTCTCTGCTTTCAGCAAAGATCCATCTGACATTAGCTTTAATATCCCTAGTGCCACGTCTCCTTCTAAATCCAGCCTGCACTTCAGGCAGTTTCCTGTTGATGTGCTGTTCCAGTGGTTTTTAGATACTCTTCAGCAGAATCTTACTTGAATGTGATATCAGTGATCGTTTTCGATAATACTCACACTCTGTTTCTTTCTTTGGAATGGGACCAATAATTTACAGCCTCTGAAAATCCACAGGAGGGTCAGTTATGAGTTGGTTCTGACTGGTATATAACAACAACATTGCATTGGGCAAGTCTGCTGTCAGGTACTTCTACAAATTACTGAAGAGCAACAATGTCAGGGCCGTGCTATTTCTCGGGACTTTGAGTTTGAGGCCAGCACGCCAAGACCACTGGTCAGTGGGCTGTTCTGTGGGTATGTCCAAGAAGAAATAAGTCTATTGGACTTGTCCGATAATAAATAGTTTATACATCTTTAAAAAGCAATCTAATTAAATAGGGGTTCTTCTTTAATCATCATGCTCAGTCATGCCTCTTTGCCCTTGTTCACATTATACCAGTTCACATTATAAGTTGTGCTCTATACCTTACCTCCATCTACCAATGTTGAGTTCAAATTTCATCCCCAGAAGTATTTTATTAATATTCAGTCATATAGACTGGGCTAAAGCACAGCTACAATTATGAGGCTACTGTAGGACAGGGTAGCGTTTCCTCCACTTCCTAAACAACATGTCTCCAGAAACTCAATGAACTTTGATAAATGTGGATAGTTCTAGAGGGGCTTTAGGCCTTTTGTTCACAGGGTCGCTATGAGTTGTTCTTGACTAGAAGGCAATCAACAATAACAACCTCAGGAACAATACTCAATTATTTCTTGACTTTTCATGTCCCTATCATCGTATAGCCCTTATAGTCTTTTCACCAACTAGGTGATATTTGTTGTTGTTGTATGCTGTTGATTTGACTCTGCCTCATAGCAACCCTTTGTACAACAGCTCTGAACCCTGCTCTATCCTGAGCCAACCTCATTGTCTCTGACATACCTACCCCAATTACTCCAGTCACTCTGTCAATCCATCTCATCCAGGGTCTTCCACTCTTGCTCTGTGGCAATATTTTCTTGCTTTCCACATTTTCCTGGTTTTATTGTTAGATGCCATCAAGTCAATTTTCAACTGATAGCAACCCCTTTTGACAGAGTAATACTGTCCCACAGGCTTTTCTTTTGGGTTATAAACTCCATGGGGGTTCAATCACCAGATCTTTCTCTTGTGGAGATGCTTTTTCAATTCTCAACTTTTGATTAGCTGCCTCGAGCTTAACCCTTGTACCAGTAGGACTCCTTAGGAGCAACATTTCTATGAGGACATAAAAAACAGTCATAGTTGATCGGAGAAGGATAAAGATGGAAAACACATGATTTGGCATATTCTTATGAGTAGGGAGATGCACTGCCAATTCAAAGCCACATTGTTCAAAACCGCCAGGAGTTCCTTGGAAGAAAGATAGGTAATCTCTTCATATGTGAATCTCAGTCTCTGAAAACCTGCTGGAGAGTCAGCTATGAGTTGGTTCTGACTCAATGGCAATGAGTTTGAGTTTTGACTTACATATTGGATTCCTGTAATTGTTAGGTGCCTTCAAGTGGAATCCAATTCATAGCAACCCTATAAACAACAGATCTGAACTCTATTCTATCCTTTGCCATCATTATAATCTCTGACAAAGCTGAGCCTGTTGCTTTAGTCATTGTGTCAATCCACCTGTTTGAAAGTCTTCCTTTCTTTCACTGTCACTCTTCCTCCTAAGTATGATGTTTCTCTCCAAAGCATAACCTCTTCTA
>NW_006399790.1:18999489-19016264 GCF_000299155.1 Elephantulus edwardii
TTCATTGTCCAACTCTCAGCAGCACAGCAAATAATTGAAAAACCATGGCCTGAATCAGGAACAACTTAGTCTTCAAACAAATGTTATTACTCCTCAATTATTTGAAGAGGTCCTGGACTGCAGTGCAATCCATCTCCTGATCTCCTGACTGCTGGTACCAATTGTATTGATTGTGGATCCAAGCACATTGAAGTCATGACACTTTCAATCTTTCTCCATTTTCCCTGATATTGCCTATTAGTCCAGGGGTCAGAATTTTTTTTTTCTGTATGCTGAAAAGCAACACATATTCAATGTTGCAGTCTTTGACCTTTTGCAAGAAGCACTTCAAGACCTCCTTATTTTCAGCAAGAAAGCTGTATCATCTGTATAATTAAATATATTGATGACTCTTTATCTAATCCTGATGCCATATTCTTCTTCAAAGAGTCCAGTTTTTCAAATAATTTGTTCAGCATACAGATTGAACAGGTATGGAGAAATGATATGAACCTGATGTACACCTTCCCTAATTTTAAATCATGTAGTAATCCCTTGCTCTGTTCACACAATAGCCTTTTGGTCAAGGTATTCATTAACATGAGCACAATTAATTGCTCTGGGATTCCCATTTTTCTCAATGTGAGCCATAATTTGTTATGATTCATGCAGCCAAATGTCTCTGTATAGTCAATAAAGCACAAATAGACAGTCATTCCACTGACATTCTTTGTTTTCTGTAAAGTTTCATCTGACATAAGTAATATTATCCCTAGTGCCATGGTCTCTTCTAGATCCAGCTTGAATTTCTCACAGTTATCAGTCTATGTGCTGTGTTCTAGCCATTTTTAAATTCTTTTCAGCAATATTCAGTAGTCAAAAACTTACTAGATAGGCTTCATAAGATGGAAAACCTCTATCAGGCTACTTCATTTCTTATTGTAAATTTCTCTGTTTAGTCAGACAATGTTTTTAAAACTAAATTTTCATCACTTCGCCATGAAGATTAAAACTGGGGTAAAATCCAGATTTTCAGGCAGCAACCAATGAAAAGATTATAAGCTTCCCAGTTAGTTGGGTGCAAATTTCAACTGTGCCATGAATTAACTTCATGATCTTGAGAAAACTATTTAAAATGCCCTATTCCTGAGTTTTCATATGCAAAATCATGACTATGATTTTGATAGCATCTATTCTACTGGGCAATGGTATTAATTTAGATGAAATTACGAAGCATTTTTCATAAGGTCTAGTAGCCAGTAAGTGGCACTTTAATGCTAACAAATTATAACCATCATTATTATCTGTCCAGGTTCCTCTCTTAAAACTGCCCCTCCTAAAAAAAAAAAACATTATTATCTGTCCAATGAATATCCACTGAGTACTCACTAAACTATGTAACAGACCTGTCTCAACTTAGAATCAGATCCTCAAGCTGGTTTTCAGAAGATGTTAAGTTACATAGGAAGATATTATCAATCTTTCCTCCCAAGTAGTCATTGGTGAATTGAGACTACCAAACAGGTATCACTTTTGCATAAGCAGCATAACTCCCTACCAGGACTAAATCTAGAGCTGAATAAAACATATTCCCTGCCTTTCAAAAGCACTTTTCTCATGTTGTTGTGTTGTGTGTCATCGAGTCAGAACCTACCCACAGTTGACCCTCCAGTATTTTTTCAGAGGTATTTAATAGCATGGGAAGAGATTGTCCATATGTCTCCTGCAGAGCAACTGGTGGATTCTATCTCTGAACCTTTGGATTGGAAGTACATGCAACTCCTTACCAAAAAGCCGCTGAAATCAGGCCTATATCAAAGCTTCTGACATTTCAGACTGAATAGCTTGTTCTAAATTTCTGCAGTCAATATGCTCACAAGGCATTATTAAGACTTTTAAACATTTTCTGTTAGGAATATCTCCTTTACTGTTGTTCTTATGTACCATAGTGTCTGAACCAACCCACAGCTGACCCTCTGGAGAGTTTTCAGAAGCAGTTAATCAAACAGGAGGGGACTGTCTGTTCTTCTTTTGTGGAGCAACTAGCTAGTGGCTTTGAACCACATGCCTTCAGTTTTACAGTGCAGCTTCTTGCCACTAGGCCACCAGAGCTCCGTATTATTTTAAGTGAATGACAATATTTTAAATAGCTCTGGCTGAATTTCATCTTGCTATTTGCAGGTCACATTTTTTTTATACTTTAAATGAAATGTATTGTTTGTCTACAACAACCAACTGCAATGTAAATCTCCCTTTTGTATGCATCCAAATTATTGTAATTCTGACTAAAAAAGGTACTATTAACAAGTTTTACCTCTAAGTAAATAAGAAGGGATATAATAAATTCTCTCCAGGAGTCTAAGTCATCCCAATAGCAACTAACAGCATTTTTATTATAGTTGTACACCTGTAATTAATTACTTTATAATATTAGAGAGCATTTAGTATGAAAGGAAATCACAAGAAATTCAAGTCAGATTCTGAAGAGGATATGTAATGAAAGATATTATTATTGACATCAGAGTAATTTTAGCTGAAAACAAAGAATACCAGAATGATATTTGCCTGTGTTTTATCAACTATGCAAAGACTACATGGATTATAAATAATTCTGAGTAACATAATTATAACTTCCAGGAGTTCCTTGGAAGAAAGATAGGTAATCTCTTCATACGTGAATTACAGTCTCTGAAAACCTGCTGGAGAGTCAGCCAAGAGTTGGTTCTGACTCAATGGCAATGAGTTTGAGCTTTGACCTATATATTGGATTCCTGTAATTGTTAGGTGCCTTCAAGTGGAATACAATTCGTAGCAACCCTATAAACAACAGATCTGAACCCTATCCTACCCTTTGCCATCATTATAATCTCTGATACCGCTGAGCCCGTTGCTTTAGTCATTGTGTCAATCCACCTGTTTGAAAGTCTTCCTTTCTTTCAAGAGTATGAATTCAAGAATACTTTGTTGTTCTTATGTGGGACCACTACAGAGGACCAAAAGCAGTGGTTCAAATTGGAAAAAAAAAAAGGAGATACTGCATAATTTAAAATCAGGGAAGGTATATGTCAGGGTTATTTCTTTTCACCATACTTATTCAATCTGTATGCTGAATAAATGATTCCAGAAAGTAGACTATATGAAGAAGAATGTAGCATTAGGATTGGGAGAAATATTAACAACCTGTAATACATAGTGAAGAAGACTTCAAACATTTACTGAAGAAGCTTAATGACTCCAACCTGCAGTACGGATTATATTTTCACATAAAATAAAACCTCACAAATAACCCAATAAACTGATAACATGTTTTCAGGGATTTCAGTATACTTGGATCCATAATCAGCTTTCATGGAAGCACCAGTACAGAAATCAGACAGCCTGTTGCAATGGTCAAATATGCTGCAAACAATCTATTTTGCAATTATGAAGTTAAATCAATGAACAGAAGATTTCCAAGAGCAACTTGTGAAGACAAAGCAGAGTGTATTATAACAAAATGTACAAAGAGATTAGAGTCAGAAAACTGAAAGGGAAGAGCTCGCTCAGCACATCTCAAGCTGAAGGAACTGAAGAAAAATTCAAGTATTGGGTTGAAATACTTAAAGATGCTATGGGCAAAATTTTGACAGATTCACAAAGTAATAAAAGAAGATTAAAGGAACACACAGAATCACTGTACCAAAAAGAATCCGTTGACATAGAATTATTTTAGAAAGTAGCATATGATCAAGAACCAAGAGTAATAAAGGAGGAAGTTCCAGCTGCTCTGAAGGAATTGGCAGGCAAAAAGTAAGGCCCCCAAAATTGATGGGCTATCAACTTACATACTTCAATAAACACATGTAGACCTAGATGTGTTTACCAGCTTGTGTTAAGAAATCTGGAGGATAGCTACCTGGTCAACTGACTGGAAGAGATCCATATTTATTCCTATTCCCAAAAAAGGTGATCAAACAGAATGTGAACATTATCAAGCAATATCATTAATATCACATACAAGGAAGATCTGGCTGGAAGATTATTAAAAATAAACTATATCAGTACATTGACAGAGAATTGCCAGAAATATAAGCTGGTATGGAAGTGACCATGGCACTAGGGATATCATTGCTGACAACAGATGGATCTTAGTTGAAAGCAGAGAGTACTATAATGATGTCTGTTTGTGTTTTATCAACTATGCAAAGGCAAATATCTTACAGGGCAATATTATTTCTTCAAACAATTGTAAAGAAAAATGCCAGAGACTCTAAATATCAAGTATCCCTGTGGGTAAAGATCTTAACAATTCCTTTTTTTTTTAACTTAAAAAAATATTACAAGGCACATTTACCATTATGAGTGAAATACAAAAGGCTCAAATACAATGAAGGAACACATCCCCCATTAACACGACAATGATCTTTAAGCATGTGCCCGTTGAATGGAATGGGGAGTTAATCCATATCACTACTGGGGGGAGAAATAAACACAGGGGTCTGAGCATAGCCATTACCCTTATCCAATCTAGTTGTGAAATGGATGTTTCTCATACTTTGAACAGTTCAGCCCCGATTTTGACAACCACACCACTCTGTTTGTACAGTGTATAGCATTAGTGGCCATTCAAAGAGCACGCTATTGATTAAGTCCATTGATTAAAGACTCAATCAAGTAACAAAGCCCCAAACAAAATGGTTAGTTACGTGTGTCAACTACTTGTACTGACCTCTATTAGTCAATTCTCTCATGACTATTAAAAGTTAGTTCTCAGCAAATAAACCCTTTAAAGACAGTATTACCTCATTCAAGTTTTGTGACCCAGAAGTTCAATAATATTCATCAAGTCCACAGCCTTGTGGGCAAAGCTAATGTACAATTTCTCTAAGTCACTATGTTCAATGTTAATGAGCGATGCATATTACATCTTAGCATTTATTGGAATTTTACATGATCATTTCAGGTTTAAAATGTCTAGGTTTTCATTCCTCCAAATTGTCTGTTGACAAAGTGTGCTTCACTGTGTCTTAAGAAGAGTTAAGGCTTCGGTTCCTTCCTCTATTTTCTTCACAAAGAAACTTTTCTCAAGTGTGTAAGATTCCTAGTAGGGGAATGTCTCGGAGGTAGCCACTTCTTTAGAACAGTCCCACACCACCAGGCCTCTGAAGCAAGGGGAAGGGGAAGAGAAAAAAGCTGAAATACAAGGTTCATCTGGTAAGTCTTACATTAACCAATACAAGCTGGACAGTTAAGAATGTGGCTTTTTTGGCTCAAAAAGTCCGAGTCTTGGTGTGGAAACAAGTCCGTGGCTGTCCCACCACAGCTTTCTCGCTGTGGACCTGTCAGGGAAGTCTTGACTGGGGAGTATGGTCTGTTTACCTATCAGACGTGTCAACTTCCAGGCACTCAGTTCATTTTGGGCTTCTTCCAGTTTGTCTTTTGTCTGTTCCAGTTCACCTTTCATTTTTAGGAAAAACAAGTTGATCCCTGGGTCTACCATTGTTGATATCATTTGGGTAGCACTCAGCAGCTGGACTTGTTTGAGGTCCTGGATTTGAGTTGTACACTCTTGCATCTCTTGTTCTTTGGTTGCTAGTCTCGTTACAAGGGCGTTTTCCCTGCGTGCAGACTCTTGCTGTTGTTGCTTCAGTTTTTCTTCAGACTCCTTTAAGGTGGTTACATCATTAGAGTCAAGATCTGTGTACTTGTCCTCCACAGCTTGCACTTATGCTTCATACTGCTTCCATCTTAGCATTAACTCGTCTCGAGCCATAACTCTGAAGTCAGTTTCACTCAAGTGAACCTTTCTGGGAAGAGGTTCTTCCTTGGTCTTCTTGAATCAAGGCTCCGTATATGTGTCTGTGCAGGACGATGCTCCACAGGCGTCAATGGCTGATCCTAGGGGACTGTCACAATTCTTTATTTGAATATGAGTTTTGATCCATGAAGACTTGTTTCTTCTGGACTAATTTTGTTGATAATGTCCCTTTTTAAAATCATTGTAAAATATACAACTTAAGATGAATAAGAATTCTATCTTAGTTTATCTGACCAGTGGTAATTTTTTAAAAAAAAAAGGAAAACTTTTACAACAACAATGTATACAATGGATAAATTTAATCTAGATCTTTCTCAAGCAAAAATGACCTGTGTTCAGCATGGAGAACACTATATCCTCACACTGTAATGCTATATTTCTGTTATCAACACTGGCTAATTGTATATCAGTAACTTCACTCAACTCAATATCTCTTTTAAAGTACATTTTAAAACTGCCCAAAAGGCTTTCATTGGAATGTTATCCATTTTATTGAATCTTTATACTTGAAATATCTAAGCCCGTTTACAAGATACAAAATAATGTGGTTATGGAGTGATCTGGAAATGTAACAGGGCTGGGTAATGGTATTTGACTTTTATAATGAATTTGGGATGAGTACCACTAACCTTACAATGAAATTACTCTGCTGTTTCACAAGCTCCTAAAAACCAAGATTAGAAGCACATTCTGTAGGTTATAAAATTCACAGTGATAATGCTTTCAGGACTGGAAGCTTGGGTTCTTATTCTAGTGGTTAAATGCCTATCTGTGAGACTATAAGCAAGGACTGGTGAATTAGAACAAGCTTCATATGATTTGAAATGTTTTAATGAAGCATACATATATAGCATTTCCTTCTATGATTTGTAACTCTTCTGAGAATTTTCTCCCATCAAACTTCCATTCACCCACAATGTGTCAGCTGCAACAAGTAACTAGTTGCCTTTGTTGCCATTGTTAAATCGTGCACTTGCAGCTGTCTTTCACTATCAAATTTCCAAATGGTCCTATATACAGACATTTTACAGCACAAAGTCAGTTCAGAATTACAGCACTACACAGTACAAGATGAGCAGCTCAGGGTTAATCTCTTAGCAGATGATTTTCACAAACACATCACAAAGGCAATTTGGATGGTCATAATTAAGAAACCAATTAAACTAAGGGTGACAGAAACTAACCTTGGTCACATCCTTATCCATTTCCTTCAAAGAAAATTATCCTTTCATTCATCATTTGTTGTATCTTGGTGACAAATATAGAGTTATTTCACTCTTAGTAGCACATAGCTAGTCAAAGTTTTAGAAAACTTGAAGACATTGATATAATATTTTCCTCCAGAGAGAAAAATGTTTAATTAAAAATATGTGTCAATCTATGTCATACGATTTTTATTGCCAATGCCTTTGAAACCTGGAAGAAAGCTTAATTTAAGTCAGTTTGTGAAAGTAGAATGTATCTAATTGAACACGGCACTTAACAACAACACCACATTTCAAAATTCAAATAATCACTTAATAAATTCTACAAGGGGGATGACTTTTTTAATGTGTAATTTTGACTAATCAGAATCCTTTTTTATTCAAACACTAACTAGATGTTACCATGTAACTATCTTGTTGTTGTTGTTGTTGTTGTTGTTGTTGTTATGTGCCATCGAGTCGTTTGCGACTCATAGCGACCCTATGTACAACAGCCCTAAACTGTGCTCTATCCTGTGCCAATCACATTGCCTCTAACACACCCATCCCGAGT
Source organism: Elephantulus edwardii (assembly GCF_000299155.1). Classification (NCBI taxonomy): domain Eukaryota; kingdom Metazoa; phylum Chordata; class Mammalia; order Macroscelidea; family Macroscelididae; genus Elephantulus; species Elephantulus edwardii. The sequence continues at coordinate 19,007,024 of NW_006399790.1, forward strand.
ATCCCAGTCACTGAATCAATCCACCTCATAGAGGGTCTTCCCCTCCCTCTACCCTACCCAGCATGATGTCCCTCTCTATAGACCTGTCTCTCCTTACAACATGTCCACAGAATGTCAGACAAAGCCCCAGAATCCTTGCCTCCAAGGAGCAGCATTGTAGATGTAATTAAAGAACCCAATCAGTGTATTTCAAATAATGAAGAATATTCTGTATTAGTTGCATGGGTCTGGTTGTTTCCTTTGGAAGACACTGAAAGCAGGACTGAAGTTTCCCCAGGGAGAGAAGAAACCCCCTCCTGCAAATAGCTTCAATTTGTGCTTATACATTCCAATCTGCCCTTTCTGTTTGTCCAAGGGATTCATGACTTGGTTAAAAAGTTCTCCATAATGTATATTCATATTCTCTCTCTCTCTCTCTCTCTCTCCACACATCCATTCATCTAGAGAGAGAGAGATTACAGCCTTCAATATTGATTAAATTTCAACATCAAGAAAGCAAAAATCCTCACCACTGAACAAATAGAAATACTATCATAGTTGTTGTTGTTATTATTATTGTGATGTGCTGTTGAGTTGCCTGTGATTTATAGTGACCCTATGTACAATAGCTCTAAACTCTGCTCTATCTTGTGCCAATCTCACTGTCTCCAACACACCTACCCCCACTACCCCAGTCATTGAAATCAATCCGCCTCATAGAGGGTCTTCCTCCCCTGTGCTGTCCCTCCACCATCCCAAGCATGATGTCCCTCTCCAAGGACTGGTCCCTCCTTGCAACATGTCTGAAGTATGCCAAATGAAGCTTCAGAATTTTTGCCTCCAGGGAGCAGCCTGGTTTAACCTTCTCCAGGATGAATCTGTTCATTTTCTTAGCAGTCCATGGTATATTCAATACTCTTCTCCAACACCGCAGTTCAAAGGCATCAATTATCCTTCTATCCTCCCTAGTCATTGTTCAACTCTCTGACACATAGCAAGTGATTGTGAAGACCATGGCCTGTGTCAGGCACACCTTAGTCTCCAGAGTGACACCATTGCTCTTCAGTACTTTGGAATGGTCCCTAACAGCAGAATTTCCCATTGGGATACATCTTTTAATTTCCTGATTGTTGGTGCCAAGAGTGTTGACTGCGGAGCCAAGCAAACTAAAGCTGTGAACAATCTCTATCTCTTCACCATGTATCCTGATGCTGCAAACTGGCCCAGTAGGGAGAATCTTTGTCTTCCTTGATATTGAGCCTCAATCCATATTGAAGGCTGCAATCTTTGACCTTCTGCAGCAAGTGCTTCAGATCCTCCTCAGTTTCAGGAAGCAGGGTTGTGTCATCTGTATAAGGCAGATTGTTGATGAATCTTCCACAGACTGCCAAAAAAAACAAACCAGTATTTTTTGGAGGTAGTACACAGTCAATGTGCTCCTTAGAGGCAAGAAAAACAAAACTTCATCTCACATACATTACATATACGGTCAGGAGGAGCAAATCTTCGGAAAAAGACATCGTGCTGGGAAAGGTGGAGGGTCAGAGAAGGAAAAGAAGACCCTCAACAAGATGTATTGACACATTGACTACAACAATGGGCTGGAGCATATCAGCAGTTATGAGGATGGTGCAGGATACACAAGGTTTAGATCTGTTGTTAATAAGTTGTTATGAGTCATAGTCAACTTGATGGTACGGAGCAACTATTCCTCTCCCTCTCTCCCCCCCTTACACACACACACACACACACACACACCCCTATCTTTCTATCTAGCTAGCTAGCTAGCTATATATCTATTAATTATATTTCCTAGGTTACCTAAGGGATAAGTGCTGGAATACTAACCAAAAAGTTGGCAATTCAAAGCCACCTAGAGTCATCTATGAATATAAGCTTAACAACCTCATAGTGAAAGGCCCTGAAAACCCTATGGAGGAGTTAGATATATACAGTCATCTTGGGTTGGAATCTAACTGGTGGTAATTGACAACGAACAATTTATATATGTACTTGTGTGTATATATGTGTATATAGTTAATTTTTTGTGTTGGCTTGGCAAGAACACAGTTTTCAGTTGTTGGACAAAATACTACTTAGTTATTGTCATAAAAAAGTTATGTCAATTGGCTGTGTATAAAGAAAATTCCTTTTCACAATATAATGTTGTTCTTGTTAGGTGCTGTCAAGTTGAGTATGACTCATAGTGATACAGTGAACAACAGATCTAAATCCTTTCCTGTCTTGTGCCATCCTGACAATCTCTGATGCACTCTAGCTGCAGTCACTGTGTCAATCCACCTGATTTAGGATCTTCCTCTCTTTTGCAGACCCTCCACGTTTACAAGCATGATGTCCGTCTGCAAGGAGTAGCCTTTCCTAGCAACATGTTCAAAATATGAGAAAGGAAGCTCTGTCATCTTTGCCTCCAAGGAGCTCTCTGGTTGCACCTACTCCAAGACATATCTGTTTGTTCTTTAAATGTAATAATGTGCCTTTATATAGAACATACTGTAATGTCATAAACTTCCATAATAAATGCATTCAATGCATTGAAAAGAGAGTTTTCCTAGGATGTGTACAGCCTCCAGACTACAAATAGATAGCTTGGCAGAACTCTGGATTCACTCTTCATTTTGCCTGACATATTGATTTTGGGAACACAAAACTCAGGAAATCTCCAGCCTGTCTTTTAACCTATGCGTTATTGTAGCTTATCCTATGAATTAGCGGACTTTCCAGTACCTCACAATCATATGAGCTTAGCTCTTCCAAATCAGATCACTATCTCTACCAAGAGAGTGGAGATATATATATATAGAGAGAGAGTTGTTGTTAAGTGCCATGGAGTCGTAGGCCACTCATAGTGACCCTATTAATGAAAGTCTTCGACAGCTGGTATGACTTTCATCCTTTCTCCATGTTCGTAGGTTTTCCGAGGCAAGCTGTTAATGGAAGTGAATGCCACTCCTGCTTCCAAGCTTGTTTTGGCCAGGGAGCACCACCAAACACTGTCCACCATGGGTAACCATTATCGCATTATATACACAAAAATACACACACACACACACACACACACACATACATACACATATCACTGGTTCCATTTCTCTAGAGAACAGTAATAGTCATTCTGTTTGACTCCTGATTAATAATACAAATAGATGATAGAGACTTACTGGATCATGTGGGATATATAGACATGGACAGAGAGATCAACATCTAGTACAAAATTTAAAAAAAAAAAGAAGAAATTTTTAAAAAACCCACAAAAGCACAAAACCCAATAGAGGCAATAAGACTTGATAGTTAGAGAAGGACATTAAACATAATTTGGAAAAATGCAGGACAGGGTGGTGGGCAACGAGGCCGAGCTTCAGGTCAGCAGCGCCTCTGGCTTGGACCTGGGCAGGACCGCTGCTGCCCGCCTTTCCTTTACCCGGCAGGGCAGGAGGCGCAGCGGTGCCCCGGAGGCAACTTGTGATTCAAGATGACCAAAGAAGAACCTCTTCCAAAAAAGACTGTGGGCTTCATGATTATTGTTGAACTTCTGGGTCAAAACTTGAATGAGCTAAAGAGGCAAGAAATTAATGGTGAAGTGTCGAATGCTTATCCAGGAGAACCAATAGCTTGGAAGGCAGCTGTGCCAGGGATGTATTGCACAACTTGAAGCTGAGTAGGCTTTACGGAAGAGATAAAGTGAGGAGCTTAAAAGCAGTGAGGATGAGCTGAATGACTTCATCATCCAACTGGACGAGTAAGTGGAGGGCATGCAGAGTACCATTCTGGTTCTTCAGCAACAACTCAGAGAGACGCGCCAGCAGCTGGCTTAGTACCAACAGCAACAGTCTCAAGCCTCCACTGCAAGTACCAGCAGGACTAAGGCTTCTGAGCCTGTGGAACAGGCAGAGGCCACGGGGAAAGACTGCAGTTGCCTGGCTAACGGACCAAGTAATGGAAGCTCCTCCCATCAGAGGACGTCTGGGTCCGGATTTCATAGGGAGGGGAGTAGAGCTGGAGATGACTCTCCTCCTTCTCCAGGGAATGGAAATAAGGTCTCCAACAGCTCAGAAGAGAGAACTGGCAGAGGAGGTAGTAGTTACATAAACCAACTCAGTGCTGGATATGAAAGTGTAGAGTCTCCCACGGGCAGTGAAAACTCTCTCACACAACACTCAAATGACACAGACTCCAATCCTGACCCTCAAAAGGAGAAAGCCATGAGCGGGAAGGGTAACAGAACTGCAGGGTCTTGCCATGTCCAGAATGGCTTAGACTCAAGGGTGTATGCACAGGGTTCAGTTTTGTAATATTTTTCCAGCAAAAATGATGTCTGTTTAAATCTGTGTATATCTAGAACTTGTGCTGTGTAAGGTCATTCTTATTCCTGCTGTTATTATACTTATGCAACAGTCAGAGTTATTATAGTAGATGTGGTCGATGACTGCCAGCTTTGCCCACTACACTAGTTTTCTCACAAAAAGTTCGACTTGTTGATGGGTTCCTGTAGTTGTTTCCGCATTAGAAAACAGGTTTTTTTCCACCATACATCTGTGCATTTTCTCTTTAGGTGACTGAATGTTTAAGAAATTGTGTGCATAGTTGCTGAATTTTTAGAAATTGTTGTATCCTGTTAATGCATATGGTTCCGTGATTCCAATATATCTGCTACCTGTACTGACTAAACGTAAATAAAACTTTTTTTATTGTAACTTAAAAAAATTATCTGGAAAAATCCAAGAAGTCGTGAACATAAAAGTATATCAAATTATATTTTCTTTTGTTAGTTATTAAGTGCTATTGATTGCTCTATGACTCTTAGTGATCTGACGAACAACTGATCCGAACCTTGCCTATCCTGTGCCAGTCGCAAGATCTCGGCGGTGTCTCATCTCCATATTGCAGTCCTGTGTCAATTAACCACATTGAGGGATCTCTTCTCTTTCACTGACCCTTTATCTCTCCCACTTTGATGTATTTTTCCAATATTTTGTTTAAAGAATATACTAAACAAATAAAAGTGCAGTTTTATTCAAGTTCAGTAAATTTAGACCAAGTGCATTTCCTCCATTGTAAAATTATTACCACTATTCTCTTGACAAAATTGGCTGTCATTTAAGGTTTTATAGATGTAGATAAATGATTACACAGGTAAGTAGTTACGTATACAATTAAAAATTCATCAAATTCATATGATCCTTTATGTTGTTAATTCTTGGCACAGAAGAACACTCTATACATTCTAATGCTATTACATCATATATACTCAATTAAGAAGTGAGGAGATGATTATATTAGAATATCCCTAAGGACAAAGAATACTATGTTATTTTTTTTTTCATTTTTTTATGTTAGTGTTTTAAGCTTTTTATTTTAAGTGATTTTTTAAAATGCCATCATTTTTAAATTAATTTTATTTTTTTTCACAATTTTATTATTATTAATGAAAATTTACAGTCTTTGGATCTCCATTCATTGTTGCACTTTTCTCCCTGCCCACCCCTTCCCGCCCAGTTCACCCTTCTCTTTTTTTTTTCTATAATTATATTTTATTAATTTTCATAAACATTTACAGAGATTTTGGGTTTCCATTCATTCATTGTTGCACTATTCTCTCTACCCTCCTCCCAGTTTGTTCTTGTCCAAATGCCACAGTGCTTGTCAAAGCCAGTTCTGATTAATCTTCTTTGTCAGTGTGTCATTTGCCATTCCCTATCACTCCTCCCTGAGAGAGACTTCACCCTGAGTCATAAGGAAAAGGGGATGGCGTATTCTCTTAGCTACTTCCTGCTGAAAAGGGACGCTGTGGGTTTCAGGGTGAAGATCTTCTCTCACTACTCTAAAGGGCTCCTTTGGCAGTAGGAAACACATAGACTATTATGGAGATTGATTTTGGAATTTAGATGCAATCTTATTGATTGTGCTTGGCCGTACATGTTCATATCCTTGAAGATGTATCATGGGGGTGTTACAACCTAGAAGACACAAATTTGACTAACAAGTTATAAGTACATGAGTCCAAAAATTACGGAAAAGTAAAATAAAAGATTCTTTCATTGTTTTACAAACCCTCCCCCAGGTCCCCTCCACCATGTAGCCCTCGCTCTAGTCTCCTGTGATGACAGAAATACCTAGTTATATATCTCTTTTAAACAGTTTTCTCCCTCCTCTGATTATTGAACCCATCTTACTCAGTCTCTCCCCTACCCCAAGGACAGTCCCATTCTACAACAGTGGCATCATGTAATATTTGTCCTTTTGTGACTGGGATATTTCACTCAGCATAATGTTCTCCAGAGTCAACCATTTTGAATAATATTGCATGTGTTCCTTGTTTTTTAATGAGAACTTACAGAGACTTTGGATGTCCATTCATTCATTGTTGCATTTTTCTCCCTACCCACCCCTCCCCCCAGTACACTCTTCTCTTTGAAAAGTAAAAGAAAAATTCTTTCATTGTTTTACAATCTCTCCCCCCAAGTCCATTTCATTCTGCAGCCTTCACTGTGGACTCTTGTCATGACAAAAATACCTAATCATATATCCCTTTTAAACAGTTTTCTCCCTCATCTGTTTCAATACAGTATACATATTGAACCCATCTTTCTCGGTCTCTGCACAACCCTGAGGTCAGTCCTGTTTTAAAATTGTGGCCCTATGGAATATTTGTCCTTTTGTGACTGAGATATTTCTCTCAGCATCATGTACTCCAGGGTCACCCATTTTGAATTATATTGCATGAGTTCTTTGTTTTTCAATGCAGCGTAAAATTCCATTGTGTGAATATACCACAACTTCTCTATCCATTTGTTTGTTGATGGGCACTTAGCTTGTTTCCAACTTCTTGCGATTGTGAAGAAAGTCACGATAAAGATGGGTGTGCATATATCTGCTTGAGTGGCAGTTGTGGTCTTTTGGGGGTATATTCCCAGTAGTGGAATTGCTGGGTCAAATGGTATCTCTATTTACAACTTTTTGATAGAGTACCACACTGCTTTCCACAGTGGTTGCATCATTTTACACTCCCACCAACAGTGAATAAGGGTTCCAGTTTCTCCACAACCTCAACAGCATTTGTTGCTTGCTGTTCTGTTAAATGTTGCTGTTCTTACTGGGGTGAGATATCTCATAGTTGTTTTGTTTAATTGTGATTTTAATGAAAGTTTACAGGAAAGGTGGATTTTCATTCATTCACTGTTGCACATTCTCCTACCTTCCCCTCCCCCAATACACTTTATGTTTTAAAAATATTAATTTACTGTTGCACAGTTTCCTCCCTCCCTCTCCCCACCTCAGTCTACTTTGCAATATACCTCTTATTCTGGACCATTGTCTTACATATAATGCTTAGTCATGTGTTCCTTTTAAATAGTCCTCTCCCTCACCTATTTAACCACAGTGTTCATTAATTGTCAACTCTTGGCCATTCTCCTACCAATCCCACATATCAATCCTGCTTCCTAAAGTGGTATTATGCAGTAATGACACAGGAATATTATTTTAATTTAATGTTTTCACTAAATTGCAAAGAACTTGTGTGATCAAAGACCCTAAAAAACACAAGTAATATAGGTCTGAATCAATTACGCTTAATTCTTAGGACAAATTCTCCCTTAGCTCAGACTTGATATTGCTAATGTGCTAGTAAGACTTATTTGGTAGAACAAATGAGAAATTTCATAATAATTAAACAAATATATATTCAGGCCACAAGTCCCCTTTTATTTTTGCCTCTAACACTCCCAGTTCCCTATCCCACCATTTTCCTGTTCTGATTTATCTCCTTTTATTTTCATTTTTAATCTTGATAGCTAAAAAGTAAGTTGTTATTCACTTTAATGAAACAAAGAGATCTAAGAAACAGTCTTCAATAAGTTTCACAATCTTTTTTAAAAGGAAAAACACATTCAATTAATTTGAGCAGAAATTACTTTCCACCTGGTGAAAAATTCAATACCAATCAGGATTATAGATAAACATATATAATTAGGCTTTTCGTCAGAAAAGAAAAAAGCTTTCCCCGTGTACGGTGAATACAGGGTTAATGTTGGCTGTCTTGGTGTAGGAATTCACACAGCAATGATACAACATACAGACATAATAAGTGTAGGTTAGGCAAATTGCACCAGATGTCTCCTTGTTTACATTTGTTCAGATTCATTTTAAAATTTATTATGTTATTTCTCTGATGAAATAAGTAAGAAGCGTCAAATGAAGGGTTATGAGTTCTCTTCTAGTCACTGCAAAGCTCTCTCAGCAGAGCAGTGTTTCTCAGGAGCAGGTACTATGACACATTTCTAATAAGAGTGCTACTAATTAATCCCTCTGGAATGGCAAATGTAGTTTTTCATTACAATCCAAGTCCCTTCCATAAAAACACGCTCATTCTCATTTTTATCTACAAAACAGGAAGAATAGAAGGATTCATGAAGCTAGTGCCTAGGGTGGCATTCAAGAAAATAAAAAAGTGAAGTTTATTAAACAATTGAAATGAGACAAGTCAGTAGGTTAATAGTATCAGTATAAAGCTTTGTAGCAATATTTCTGCAAACTTAGTGATATTTCTTTATCAAAAATCAAGAAGGAAAAAAATATACCAAGACCATTTTACACTACCGTTATCTCTATAGTCCATGATTGAAATGTTTAGGGAATGCATGATTTAGTACTCTTGGATGAAAGGTCTCTTTCAGTATATTTCAATTACTGTGATAAACATCTAATTTACTCAATAACATTGTGGTTGCCAAAAAATGTTCCCTGATAAGGTATGATAAGATAGAGTAAAAATGACTTTAAACTACTAGACTCACACTGTATCAGAATACAGAGTGTTCTAATATATATTACTACCAAATACCACCAAATTTCTCTACAAGAGATAGTCTAAAGTGGACATTCTCCCTAAAGATATTTTTCAGGTAATGAAGTAATTTTTCTTTACAGAGAAATCATTCTATCAGCTTGAATTCAGTAAAAGCCTTTAACTTACAATGTTACTGACCCAATTAATACACACCTAAAGCTGAAGTCACACCTGAGCAAAATGGCATGTGAAATAAGATCAAAATTCGTTCACTGAGGGGGAAAAGTGAAATCTGTGGTTTGGGATTTTATAAATATAAAAAAATATCTGAATAAATAATAGATTGGTAGTCATAAAATGGTATATTATATAAAAAAACATGGTGAGAAATACATAATTTTTTAACACAAAGTGAAAATAAAGCAAAATATAAGACTGTGTGTATTTTAAAAATGG
>NW_006399790.1:19016526-19018896 GCF_000299155.1 Elephantulus edwardii
ACAGAAGAGGAAAGTTAGATTCAATACTCTTATACCAGTGGACAAGAGTATCGTCCTATCATCTCATCCCAGAGACAATACAAAATATTGGAGAAAAGGAATATGGAATAAATGAATGTTGTCTATTGCCAGCGTATCTATCACAGGAAAGATAAAGATTGAAAGTATAACTGTCCTTGTCATATTGAGTTCGTTATTCTTACGTGATTCTGGCATATAATTGTTGTTGTTGTTGTTAGGTGCCACTAAGTCATAGGAATGCTATGAACAACAGATTTGAACCCAGTTCTTTCCTGGGCCACCCTCACACTTTCTGACACACTTGAGTCCATTGAAGGAGTCATTATGTCAATCCATATGGTTGAGGGTCTTCCTCTCCTTCACTGATCTTCCACCTTTCCAAGCATGATGTCCCTTTCCAAGGAATAGCCTCTCTTAGCAACATGACTGAACTATATAAGATGAGGCTTTATCATCTTTTTTTTTCCAAGAGGAACTCTGTCTGCACTTTCTCCAAAACTTATTTGTTCTTTTGGCAGTACTCTTCTCCAACACCACAGCTCAAATTCTTCTTATATCCTTATTCATTGTCCAGCTCTCAGATGCATAGTAAGTGACTGAAAATATCAGCATCAAACACTCTGTTGTTCTCGAACTGACATCATTGCTTGTCAATAATTTGGAGAGGTCCCTGACCGTAGAATTTCCCATTAGAATACGTCTCCTGATCCCATGACCATTGCTATCAAGGGTGTTGATTGTGGATCCAAGTAAGACGAAATCATTCACAACTTCAATCTTTTTATCCACCTATCCAGTACAGGGAATCAATCGTGGGCCTCTGCAGCCTGGTTCTCCCAGATAAAATAGTTTTGGGCCCGAGGGCCAAGAAACAAAAATTATGTAGCAGTCCTAGAGGACACATCGCTCCCTCCTGGGAAACTGTCCTCTTGCATCAGCACCTTGCTGAAAATGGAAGAGAAGAGGTATTAACCCACAAGAAGTCAATCCTGGAGTTGAAGTTCAAGACAAAGGATTTTTCTCAGAACTTTCTGAGAAAAGAAGTCGTCCTTCATACTTGTACCTGACAGTTGTACTTGTTGTGGTTGTTGTTATGTGCCATTGAGTCGCTTGCGACTCATAGCGACCCTATGTACAAGAGCCCTAAACGCCGTCCCATCCTGTGACAACCTCGCCATCTCAAAGACACTCATTCCCATCACTCCACTCACAGAATCGATCCTTCTCATCAAGGGTCTTCCTCTCCTGTGCTGTCCCTCCACTCTCTCAAACATGATGTCCCTCTCCAAGGACCTGTCCCTCCTTGCAACATGCCCAAAGTACATCAGACAAAGCTTCAGAATCCTTGACTCCAAGGAGTATTCGGATTTCACCCTCACCAGGACAAACCTGTTTGTTCTCCTAGCAGTCCATGGTATATTCAGCACTCTTCTCCAGCACCACAGCTCAAAGGCATCAATTCTCTTTCTATCATCCCTATTCACTGTTCAGCTCTCCAATGCATAACACAGAATTGCAAAGACCATAGCCTAGATCAGGAGCACCTTAGTCTCCAGCCTTATGTCATTGCTCTTCAGTATTCTTGATAGGTCCCTCACAGCTGACTTTCCCAATGCAATTCGTCTCCTGATTTCCCGGATGCTGTTACCAAGAGTGTTGACTGTGGAGCCAAACTAAAACTGTTAACTATCTCAAACTCTTCACCATCCATACTGATGCTGCCAATTGGGCCAGTGGTGAAAATCTTTGTTTTCTTGATGTTGAGCTTCAGTCCACATTGAAGGCTGCAGCAAGCACTTCAGGTCCTCCTCAGTTTCAGAAAGCAGCGTAGTGTCACGTACATAACTCAGGTTTCTGATGATTCTTCCACCAATCCTGATGTCACATTCCTCCTTGTACAGCACAGTGTCTCAGATGATCTGTTCTGCATACAGATTGAAAAGGTATGGAGACAGAATACATCCCTTACGAACCCCCTTCTTGATTTTGAGCCTTGCCTTGTTCCGACGACTGCCTCTTAGCACAAGTATAGGTTTTGCATTAACACAATCAAATGTTTTAAGATTCCCATTCTTCTCAGAGTCAGCCACAGCTTGTTGTGATCCACGCAGTCAAAAGCCTTTGCATAGTCAATGAAGTACAGATAGACATTCTTCTGGTATTCTTTTCTTTCTGCCAAGATCCATCTAACATTAACTATAATATCCCTAGTACCACGACCTCTTCTAAATCCAGCCTGCACATATGGCAGTTCTCTGTTGACATACTGTTCCAAATATTTTGGGGTAATTTTCAGCAGAATCTTGCTTGCATGTGATATTAATGATATTGTTCGATAATTTCCACCCT
>NW_006399790.1:19019776-19029676 GCF_000299155.1 Elephantulus edwardii
TAATCTATTTGATTCCTATGCATACCATCTGGTGAGATCCATGTGTATAGCCTGTGTTTATATTTCTTATAAAAGGTATTTGCAATGAATAAATCATTGAACGTGCAGAACCCTATCATTCTATCTCCAGCCACATTTCTCTCACCGAGCCCGTGTTTTCCAGCTACTGATCCTCCATCCCTGTTCCCAACTTTTGCATTCCAGTCGCCCATTATTATCAATGCATCTTGATTGCATGTTTGATCAATTTCTGACTGCAAAAGTTGTTAGAAATCTTCTATTACTTCTTTGTCGGCTCTAGTTGTTAGTGCATATATTTGAATGATAGTGGTATTCACTGGGCTTCTTTGTATGCGTATGGATATGATCCTGTCGCTCACCACATTGTATTTCGGGATAGATATAGAAATGACTTTTTTCATTATGAAACCAACCTCATTTTTTTCCTCACCTTTTCATCCCCGGTATAGTAAATTATATCATCATCTGATTCAAACTGTCCCATGCCAAGCCATATCACTTCGCCAATACCTAGTATGTCAATATTTATGCATTCTATTTCTTTCTTAACAACATCCAATTTTCCTACATTCATGCTTCTCACATTCCACGTTCCAATCACTAGTGTCTTCTTACAGCTGTTCCTCTTTCTCTTTGTTTCAATTTCTAAGATCTCAATTTCAATTGCCATGTCTGTCAGTCCAAATGATAGTCTAAGTGTGCTCTATGGCACATAGGGTTTTCAAAGGCCTGTCATTTCAGAAGTGGATGGCCAATCCTTCTTCCTGGTCTGTCTCAATTTTTAAATATATATAATAGTATCTGACAGACAAGCATTCTACAGAAAAGAGCAGATGAAAGACATTTATCAGTTAGCAAAAAGACCAATATTCAATGTTGCTACCCACACCGCTACATATTTGGTTGGTTTTTTCCTTGGTTTGGTTTTGTTGACCCACCCTTTCCCTACTCCACCACCATCCCTTCATACTTTTGCCTACACCATTCAACACCCGTGTCCCATTGACCAACCCCTGATGTGATGGCCTAAGTTTCAAGCCATCAGGATTTCTTTGACTCTGACCATATCGTGCTGTTGTCAGTCTCTTATGATGCAGCCACTATGACTTCAATTTAAAGTTGTTAAGTACAACTGTCATGTACAGCTTCTTTTCCTGGAAGGGTCTAAGAAAAAGTCCTTGCTCTTAAACTTCCACTCCAGGATTGACTTCTTGTGGGTTAACACTGCTGTCTTCCATTTGCAGCCTGGTGCTGATGTAAGAGGATGGCTTCCCAGGAGAGAAGGATGTGTCCTCCAGGACCAGTGCACAATTTTTGTTTCTTGACCTGAAGGCAATGGCATCCTCAGGGGTCCCTGGCCCATCTTCCCCGTGGTACCTGAGACTTTTAAATTGAAGAGATACTAGCTGCATTATAATAGACTAGAAGCAGCATGAGGTGCTCACAATCACAGAAATCCTGATGGCTTGAGACTTAAGCCATCATATCAAGGGCTGGTCAAGGGGATAGAGGTGATGAACAGTGCAGGCAGAAGTAGAAAGGGATGCTGGCGGAGTAGGGAAAGGGGTGGGACAAAATACATGTGGCACTGGTAGGTAGGGACGTTGAATCTATCGATCAATTTTTTAAATGTTTTTCATTTCTTTTCTATAAAATGCTTGTCTGATAGATGCTATTATAAGAAAAAATCCCAAAACAAATACAAATTAAGATAGACTAGGAAGGATTGGCCATCCACTTTCAAAATAACAGGCCTTCTTAAACCCTATGTACAAGAGAACACACTTAGACTAGCACTTAGACTAGACAAGGCAATTGAGACCGAGATCTCAGAAATGGAAACCCAAAGGAGGAGGAACAGCTGTAAGCAGATACTAGGGATTGGAATGTGGATTGTGAGAAGCATGAATGTAGAAAAATTGGATGTTGTTAAGAAAGAAATATTGACATACTAGGTATTGACAAAGTGATATGGCTTGGCATGGGATAGTTTGAATCAGATGATCATATGCCAGGGATGAAAAGGTGAGGAAAAAAAGGGGTTGGTTTCATAATGATAAAAGTCATTTCTAGATACATCATGAAATACAATGTGGTGAGCGAGAGGATAATATACATACACATACAAGGAAGCCCAGTGAATACCACTATCATTCAAATATATACACCAACAACCAGAGCTAGAGCCAAAGAGGAGGAAATAGATTTCTAACAACTTCTATAGTCAGAAATTGATCAAACATGCAATCAAGATGCATTGATAATAATGGGCCACTGGAACACAAAAGTTGGGAACAGGGAAGAAGGATCAGCTGGAAACATGGCCTTGGTGAGAGACATGAGGCTGGAGATTGAATGATAGAGTTTTGCACATTCAATGATTTATTCATTGCAAATACCTTTTATAAGAAATATAAACACAGGCTATACACATGGATCTCACCTGATGGTATGCATAGGAATGAAATAGATTACATTTGTGGAAAGAATTGCTGGAGAAGCTCAATATCAACAGTAAAAACCAGGCCACATTGTGAGACAGACCAACAACTACTCATATGCAAATTCAAACTGATGTTCAAGAAAATGAAATCAAATCCATGGGAACCAAAATTTGACCTTAAGTCTATCCCACTCAAATTTCAAAACCATCTCAGGAACAGGTTTGAGGCCTAGAGCACCAATGAGCATAGACCAAATGAGCTGTGGGAGGATATGAAGAATATCGTCCACGAAGAATACAAAAGATCATTACAAAGGCTGAGGAGGAAGAAAAGGCCAAGCTGTATGTCAGATGAGACTCTGAATATTGCATTAGAGTGCGAAGAAGCCAACACTAAAGAAAGAAATCAAGAAACTAAAGAGCTGAACAGAAAATTGCTAAGGGCAGCTCGGGATGACAACAAGATACTATAATGAAATGTGCAAAGAGCTGGAGGAAGAAAATCAAAGGGGCTGAACTTGCTCAGCATTTTATAAGCTGAAGGAATTGAAAAACAAATTTAAAGATGCTTTTGGCAGAGTGTTAAAGGGTCCAAGAAGGAGGATACAGAGTTATTGTACCAGAAGGAATTGGCTAACACAGAAGAATTTCATGAAATGACATATGAGCAAGAGCCTGTGGTGATGAAGGAGGAAGTTCAAGCTGCTCTGAAAGAATTTGCAATAAACAAGGCTCCAGGAGTTGACAGCACACCAATTGACATATTTCAACAAACAGATGCTGCTCTGGATTTGCCAAGTTGTGCCAAGAAATCTGGAGGACAGTCAGCTGACCAAATTACTGGAAGAGATCGTTATTTGTTTACATTCCAAAGAAAGATGTCCCTAGAGAGTGCAGAAGTTATAAAACAATATTATTGATATCACAGGAAAGTAAGATTATGCTGAAAATTATCCAAAAACGATGGGAGCAACACATCAGCAGAGAACTGCCAAATGTTCAGGCTGGGTTTAGAAGAGGTTGTGGCACTAGGGATGTTATAGCTAATGTTAGATGGATCTTGCCAGAAAACAGAGTACGAGAATAATGTCTGTGCTTCATTGACTATGAAAAGGCTTTTGACTGTGCGGATCACAACAAACTGTGGCTGACTCTGAGAAGAATGGAGATCCCGGAACATTTGATTGTGCTCATGAGAAACCTATACATGGACCAAGAGGCAGTCAGAACAGAGCAAGGAGACACTGCATTGTTCAAAATTGGGAAGGGTGTTGGCCAGGGATGTGTTTTATCTCCTTATCTTTTCAACTGATATGCAGAACAGATCATCTCGGAAGCTGAGTTGTATGAGGAGGAATGTACAAAAGAGGCATCAGGATTGGTGGTAGATTAATCAACAACCTTCATTATGCAGATGACACAACCCTGCTTGAAGCACTTGCTGCATAAGGTCAAGGACTACAGCCTTCAATACGGATTGAAGCTCAACATCAAGAAAACAAAGATTCTCACCACTGGGCCAATTGGCAACATCATTATGAATGGTGAAGAGATTGAGATAGTTAACAGTTTTAGTTTGCTTGGCTCCACAATCAACACTCTGGTACCAGCAGCCAGGAAATCAAGAGATGAATTGCAGCGGGAAAGTCAGCTGTCAGGGACCTCTCCAGAGTACTGAAGGCTGGAAACTAAGGTGCGCCTGATCCAGGCTATAGTCTTCGCAATTGTGTGCTATGCATCAGAGAGCTGGACAACGACTAGGGATAATAGAAAAGGAATTGATGCCTTTGAGCTTTGGTGCTGGAGAAGAGTATGGGCTGCTCCTTGAAGGCAAGGATTCTAAAGCTTCATCTGACATATTTTGGGCATGTTGCAAGGCGGGGCCAGTCCTTGGAGAGTGACATCATGCTTGGGAGTGTGGGGGGACAGCACACGAGAGGAAGACCCTCGAAGAGATGGTTCGATTCAGTGATTGGGGTAGTGGGAGTAGGTGTGTCAGAGATACTGAGGTTGGCACAGGATAGAGCAGGGCTTATGACTCTAGTACATAGGGTCACTATGAGTCACAGGCAACTCTATGGCACATAACAACACCAACAACAGCAGCAGCATCAAGATATTGCCTATTGGTCCAGTGCTAAGAGTTTTTTTTTCTTGACGTTGAAATGCAATCAATATTGATGTCTTTATTCTTTCATTTTCTGCAACAAATGCTTCAAGTCCTCAATTTCATCAAAAAAGATTGTGTGATCTTTATAATGTAAATTATTGACAAGTCTTCCTCTGATCCTGAGGCCACACTCTTCTTCACAGAATCCAGCTTATCATATAATTTTCTCAGCATATAGATTGAAAAGGTATGGAAAGCACGTAAATCCCTCGTGTACTTCTTTCTTAATTATAAACCAAGTAGTGTTCCCTTGCTCTGTTCATACAATAGCTTCTCTTTTGTAAAAAAAATTCAAAAAAATCTTTTATATTGATTTGCTTGCACAGTTCATATACCTTGTGTTTCACACTATTTTTCATTGACATTGTTTCATACAATCATTCCCATTATGTGTAATAAATTTAATCAACATTAAATTATGCCCACAATTATCCAGTCTTTTCAAGTCCTCGCTGGAACTTTCCCAATACCTTTACCTTTTATCAGTACCTTTACCCTTTTCCTTCCACCCAATAAAATTTACAACCCTGTGATTTAGCCTGATTCCATCCTTATCTCTGCTCCCAGACATTCCCCACTTGGATTCTCATACATGTTTTACTAGTTATCCTTCTATGTTTATAGCAACGGCCTTATGCTGTATTTGTGTTTATGAGACTGATTTAATTCACTCAGCGTAATGCTCTCCAATCCCTCCCAAGTTACATAATATTTTTCAAAATTGTTGTTGCTGAGTGCTGCATAGTATTCCATTGTATGAATGTACCACAGTTTCTCAGTCCATTTTATTGTGGTTGGACATTTGGGCTGTTTCCATGTTCTTGTGTTGGTGAGTACATTGCTATCAGAATTGGTGTACAAATCTCCATTTGTATCTCAGTCCTAATTTCCTTGGAGTATATTCTTAGCAGGGGACTATCTGGGTCATATGGAATTTCTATTTTCAGCTTTCTGAGGATACATCAGACTGCCTTCCAGAGCAGTTATACCATTTTAAAATCCCACCAACAGTGTATAAGAGTTCTTATCTCTCCATATCCTCTCCATTATTTATTACTGGCTATCCTCTTAAATTTTGCGACCACTACTGGGGTAAGATGGTATTTATTTATAGTTTTGACTTGTATATCACTTATTGCCAATGATTTTGAGCATTTCTTCATGTTTTAGTTGGCCATCCAAATGTCTTCCTCTGAGAAAAGTCTTTCCATGTCTTTTACCCATTTTGTAATGGGTTATCAGGTTTTTTTTCTTCTGGAGGCCCAGGGGTATTTTGTAAACTTTGGTTATGAGATCCTTGTGTGAGAAGTATTGCCAAATGTTTGTTTCCATTCAGTAGGCTTTCCTTTCACCCTATTGCAAAAAGGTTTTGAGGTGCACAGGGATTTAATCTTTAGAGAGTCCCACTAATCAATTTTATCCTCTCCAGATTGTACATTTGTGGCTACATTTGTTAGTCCATTTCTACCATAAACTAGGCCTTCTAAGCTTGGTCCCATTTTATCTCTTATGAACTTTATGGTTTTAGGCTTGAGTTGATTTTTGTGTATGGTGTGAGATGTGGATCCTGTTTAAGATTTCTGCAGATGGAAATCCAATTTTGCCAACACCGTTTGTTGAAAAGGTTGTCTTTTCCCCATTTGTCAAATATCAGTTGACCATAGGTTGTTGTTGTTGTTAAGTGTCATCAGGTTTCTTGTGATCCATAGCAACCCTATGTACCTTTGAAGCCTGCCCTATCCTGAGCCAGTCTCATTGACTCAGTACACCCATCCCCATTCCCGTAGTCACTCTATCAGTCCATCTAATAGAGGGTTTTCCTCTTCTGCACTGCCGTTCCACCCTTCCAACCGTGATGTCCTTCTCCAAGAATTGGTTCTTTCTGGCCACATGCCCAAAGTATGTAAGACAGAGTTTCAAAATCCTAGCCTCCAAGGAAAAACTTGATTTCACTCTCTCCAAGATAGACTTATTTGTTTTCTTGGTGGTCCACAGTATTTTCAAGATTCTTCTCCAACACTACAACTCAAAGACATCAATTCTTTATCATCCTTAGTCATTATCCAGCTCTCTCATGCTTAGGAAGTAATTTCAAAGACCATTGACTGGATCAGGCACACCTTAGTCTCTAGACTGTCATCGTTGCTTCTCAGTACTCTGGAGAGGTCCCTGGTGGCAAATTTACCTAATGCAATTTGTCTTTTGATTTCTTGATGACTGGTGCCAAGAGTGCTGATTGTGGAGCTGAGCAAGCTGTAACTGTTAACAACCTTGATCTCTTCTCCATCCATGATGGTGCTGACAATTGACCTAGTGGTGAGAATCTTTTTCTTCTTGATGTTTCACTCTAAATCCATATTGAACACTACAGTACTTGACCTTTAGCAGCACACGTCTCAGGTCTTCCTCAGTTTCAGCAAGCAAGGTTGTGTTATCTGCATGACGTAGGTTGCTGATGAATCTTCCTCCAATCCTGATGCCACATTCCTCCTCATAAAGCCCACCCTCCAGAATGAGCTCTTCTGCATATAGATTGAAAAGGTATGGAGACAGGAAGCATTCCTGACGCACTCCCTTCCTGATTTTGAATCATGCAGTGTTTCCTTGCTCTGTTCTGTGGACTGTTAGGTAGTTCAAATTTAGATTTTACATAAGCAAAATCATGTGTTCTGGGTGGGATTCCCATTCTCCTCAATGTTAACCACAATTTGTTGTGAACCACACAGTCAAGTGCCTTTACATAGTCAATGAAACACAGATAGGTATCACTCTAGTACTCTCTGCTTTCTGCCAAGATCCATCTGATATTGCCTCTTCTAAACCCAGCTTGTATTTCTGGTAGTTCTCTGTCAATGTACTGTTCCAGTCGTTTCTGGATAATCTTCAACAGGATTTTGCTTGCGTGCGGTATGAATGATACTGTGTTTCCACACTTGGTCAGGTCATCTTTTTGGGGGGAATGAGAATATGGATCTCTTCCAGTCATTTGGCCAGGTAGTTGTCTTCCAGATTTCTTGGTACAATCTGGTGAGCACGTCCAGGACAACATAGTCACTTGTAACTCATAGGGGCCCTATGTAAAACATCTCTGAAGCCTGCCCTATCCTGAGCCAGTTTCACTGACTATGATACACCTAGTCGCATTACCCTAGTTACTGTGTCAATCCAATCTCATCCAGGGCCTTCCTTTCCTGTGCTGTCCCTCCTCCCTTCCAAGAATGATGACCTTCTCCGAGGACATGTGCATTCTTACAGTGACAGTTTAACTATCTCTTTGCCAATTTGGATGCTTTTTTATTTCCCTCTCCTGTCATACTTTCAATACAATACTGAATAGAAGTGGTGAGAGTGGGCATAATAGTCTGGTCCCTGTTTACAAGCAAAATGCTTTTAGTCTTTCTCCATTGAGAATGATATTGGCTCTTAGGTTTGCATATATGCCTGAAACACTCTTTTTGTCTAAGTATAGGCTTCTCATTAGTTCAATTCAGTGTTGTGATGTACCATTTTTCTCACTGTTAGCCATAATTTGTTATGATCCACACAATCAAATGCCTTTAGATTATCAATAAAGCATTAATAGGCAGTCTTCTGGTATTTTTTATTTTTAGACAGGATCCATCTGACATAAGCAAAGCTATCCCTTATACCACAGTCTTTTCTAAATCCTGCTTGAACTTCTGGAAGTTCAACCCATTTTTAAAATTTTTGCCTGCATGTGACATTAATGATATTGTTTTATAGTTTTCACATTCTGTTGGATCAAGTTTCTTGGAAGTGGGCATAAATACGGATCTTTCTAGTCAGTTGGCCAGATAGCTATCCTCCAAATTTCCCAGAAGAGACTGGTGAGCACATCCAGGGCTACATCTGTTAGTTTAAACATGTCATTTGGTTTCCTATCAATTCCTGGGGCTTTCTTTTTTGCCAGTGTCTTCAGTGTAGCTTCAACTTCAAACAAGAAGTTGTGAAAAATGAAATAGGATGCATGAACCTCTATATTGTAGCCATTAGTGAGATGTGACTTCTATGAATCAGATAATCATATTGTATACCACGCTGGAAAAGAAAATAGAAAAATAATGTTGCATTCATAGTAAAAAAATTATTTAAAGGTCTATCTTGAAGTGTAATATTGTGAGTCATAGGTTATTATACAAGGTTATTATACTCATACAAGGAAGATCTGTTAATGCAACAATTATTCAAATGTACACTCCTACAGCTAAAGCCAAAGAGAAGGAAACTGAAAATAGTTACCAAATCTTGCAGTCTGAAATTGACTAAACATACAATCAAAGTGTGTTAATGATAATTGGTGACTAGAATGCAGAAGCTGGAAACAACGAAGAAGGAATGGTAGTCACAAAGTATGGACTTGGTGATAGAAATAAGGATGGAAATAAAATGATTGGATTTTGTATACTTAATCAGTAACTCATTACCAATACCTTTTTTAAAAAAAAACCACAAACATTGGCTTCACACACAGGTCTCACCATATGGACTGCATAGAAGTCAGATTGACTACATTGGTGAAAGAAATCTTTGAAAAAGTTCTGTATCAGTAGTGAAAAGCAGGCCAGTTGCTTACTGTGGAACAGAGTTACTCATGTGCAAGTTTTAACTAATGCCAAGTAAAATTTTTTAAAAAGTTCATGAAAACCAAAACATGACCTTTAGGCTATCCCACCTGAATTAAAAAAAAAAAATCTTAAAAGTAGGTTTAAAGCATTGAACACCAATCATCAAAGACTAGATGAGTTGTGGGATGACATAAAAAAAAAATCCATAAAGAGAGTAAAAGGTCATTATAAAGACAGAGGAAAAAGAAAACACTGACATTTATGTTAGAAAAGACTTTGCAAGTTGCACTACAGCATCGAGAAACCAAAACAAAAGGAAAACATGCTGATGTAAAAGAGCTGAACAGAAGATTTCAATGGACAGCTTGAGAAGACAAAGCAAAGTATTATAATGGAATGTGTAGAGAGCTAGAGCTGGAGAATAAAAAAGGAAGAACTTATCTGTATTTTTTAGGCTGAGAGAACTATACAATTTAAGCCTCAAAGCCACAATATTGAAAGATGCTATGGGCAGTGTGTTAAATGATCTAGGAAGCATCAAACGAAGATGAAGGAGAAGGTAATTATGGACAAGGTCAAATTGTGATTGATTTTATAAAACATAATGCATGAGAATGATTGTATGCAACACATTGTGAATAAATACTAGTGTAAAACAAAATATATGTGAACTTTATTGG
>NW_006399790.1:19030441-19031950 GCF_000299155.1 Elephantulus edwardii
GCCAGCATTTGTTGCTTGCTGTTCTGTTAAATTTTGCTAGTCTTACTGGGGTGAGATGATATCGCATATTCCTCTTGATTTGCATCTCTCTTAGAGCTAGGGATTTTGAACATTTCTCCATGTGTATGTTTGTCATCTGAATGTCTTATTTGGTGAAGTTTCTATTCATGTCCTGTGCCCATTTTTCAATTTGGTTGTTGACCTTTATTTTGTTGTGGTGCTCGAATATTCTATAAATTCTAGATATAAGTCCCTTATCAGACATGTCATTACCAAATATTTTTCCCAGTCTGTGGCTTCCCTTTTTACCCTGGTAGAGAAGTTTTTGGATGTGCATAGGGATTTTATTCTTGGAAGGTCCCAGTCATCTATTTTACCCACTCCTGGTTGGAAGTTTTTCAGGATGTTTGGAAGATTGTCTTGTTTATGTTGTACATAGGGCTTCTAGAGTTCTTTCAAGATTTTCTCTAATGAAGTTTATAGGCCATGGTTTTAGTCCTAGGTCCTTGATCCTTTTGAAGATTTTTTTTAATTTTTAGTTTGGTTTTTTGGGGTGTGTGTGTGTGTGTGTGTGTGTGTGTGTGTATGGAGTGAGGTGTGAATCGTGCTTGAGTTTTCTACAGATGGTTTTCCAATTTTGCCAACACCAGTTGTTTAAAAACCTGTCATTTCCCCACATAACTGATTTATTCTCCTTGTTAAAAATCAATTGAACATAGGTAGATGGGCTGATTTCCAGGTTCTAAATTCTACTCCATTGATCTGTGTGTCTGTCATTGTACCAGTACCACACTGTCTTGACCACCATGGTAGTGTAGTAGGATTTGAAATCAGGGAGTAAGATGCCTCCTACCTTGTTTCTCTTTTTAAAGAGTGCTTTGCTTATTTGGGGCCTCTTTCCATTCCAAATGAAATTGGAGATTGCCTTTTCCATCTTGTTAAAGAATGGAACAGATATTTATGTTGGGATTGCAATGAACATGTAAATTGCCTTGGTAGTATTGTAATTTTCACAATGTTAAGTCTTCCCACATATGAGCAAGGTATATTTTTCCATTTCTCTAGGTCTCTTTTTCTTTAGTAATTTTCTTTGACTAGATCCTTTGTGCTTCTGGTTTGCCTCTCAATAATCACACTGAAACTGAATGGTTTAAATGTACCCCTGAAGATAAAAAGAGTAGCAGATTGGATAAAACAAACTAAAATCCATCAATATGCTGTCTATAAGAAATATAACTGAAATATTAAGCTAAAGAAAGACTAAATAGAAAAGGGTGGGGGGAAAGTATACCAAGCAAATAACAACCAGAAAAAAAGCAGGAGTAGCTATATTAATCTTTAATAAAATAAAGTTCAATGCAGAAACTATCAAAAAGGACAAGGACAGTCACTACATAACACTTAAAGAGTCAATAGAACAAGAGGACATAACAATAATAAATATCCATGCACCAAATGAAAGACCTGGAAAATACATAAAACAAACATTAACAAAACTGAAAAAAAAAA
>NW_006399790.1:19032760-19034072 GCF_000299155.1 Elephantulus edwardii
CAACAGAACCAACTAAAATAAAAAGGCTAACATTGGAATATTATGAAAAACTCTACTCAAACAAATATGAAAACATAGAGGAAATGGACAAATACTTAGAAATTCACAAACTACCTAAACTGATACAAACCAAAATTTAACACATGAACAGACCCATTACAAACGAAGAAATTTGAAAGGTAATAAAACAATTTCAAGCTAAAAAAGTTCACGGGACTAGATGGTTTTACAAGTGAATTTTATCAAACATTCAGAGAAGAACTGTCACCAATTCTACATAAACTATTCTAGAAAATTGAAAATAGATGGAATTCTCCCAGACTCATTTTATGAAGTAAACATGTCATTAATACCAAAGCCAAGTAAAGACACCACCAAAATAGAAAACAAGAGGCCAATATCTCTCATGAATATAGATGCAAAAAATCCTGAATAAAATCCAGGCCAATAGAATCCAACAATATGTCAAAATTCCAATTCACCATGACCAAGTGGGATTCATAACAGGTAGCAGGATACAAGATCAGCAATACCCTTCACTATAGCTAATGTATGAACTTTGTAAGCAAACCAATAAGAAAAAAAGAGGGAATATAGAGTCACTTTATCAAAAAGAATTGATTGATACTGAAAAATTTCAAGAAGTACCATATGAACAAAAGCCAATGATAATGAAGGAAGAAGTAGAAACTGGCATAGTAGGTGCTCAATAAAGGTCTGTTTAATGGATAACATATTAATAGTAACATTTAATCATGAACATTTCCATAATTATATTTGGCACTAGGAACTATGAATAAGGTTTATTTGAGGTGTAGAATGATTGATTACATGGGTTATTATTGAAGGACAAAGCATTCACTCTAGCAAATTAAATGGCTGAACCAGAGGTCCTGGCATATTTTTTGAAACTTTCCAGTATGTTTTAAGCATATAAAATCATTTTTCTAAAATATATTTTGTAGACTAGTTTAGTTCTCAGAATCCTGAGAAGCAATAAGAGATATGTCATCTGCAAAGAATAAACAACAAAGATTTTGTTTGTTCATGTTTTTAGGTGCCACTGAGTCAACTACAACTCATACCAAACCTGCAAACAAAAGATCTGAATCATATCCCATCCTGCACCATCCTTATGAGCTCCATCATGCCCAAGTACACAATAGTAGTCACTGTATTAATCCATCTTCTTGAGGGTCTTTCTCTCTGTCTCTGACCCTCTATTTTTCCCATCATGATATCTTTCTCCAAGAATTGATTTTTATTTACAACCAGGAATAGATGAATGGGACCTTCTAAGAATCATTTCCCT
>NW_006399790.1:19037694-19043022 GCF_000299155.1 Elephantulus edwardii
TGCGGGTCAAGGACTGCAGCCTTCAATATGGATTGAGGCTCAATATCAAGAAGACAAAGATTCTCACCACTGGGCCAATTGGCAGCATCAGGATGAATGGTGAAGAGTTTGAGATTGTTCATAGCTTTAATCTGCCTGGCTCCACAATCAACATTCTTGGCACCAGAAGCCAGGAAATTAAAAGACATATTATGATGGGAAAGTCTGCTGTTAGGGACATTTCTAAAGTACTGAAGAGCAACGGTGTGTCTCTGGAGACTAAGGTGCATCTGCTATAGGTCTTTGCAATCACTTGTTATGCATCAGAGAGCTGGACAATGACCAGGGAGGATAGAAGGAGAATTGATGCTTTTGGGCTTAGGTGTTGAAGAAGAGTGTTGAGGGTACCACAGACTGCTAAGAAAACAAACATATTCACCCTGGAGAGCGTTAAACCAGGCTGCTCCTAGGAGGCAAGGATTCTGAGGCTTAGTCTGACATACTTTGATCATGTTGTAAGGAGAGACTGGTCCTTGGAGAAGGATATCATGCTTAGGAGGGTGGAGGGCAGGCACAGGAGGGAAGGCCCTCTGGGAGGTGGATTGATTCAGTCACTGGGGCAATCGGGATGAGTGTGTCGAAGACAATGAGATTGGCACAGGACAGAGCAGAGTTTAGAGCTGTTGTACACAGGGTCACTATGAGTCACAAGCAACTGGACGGCACATAACCACAACAACAACATCATCAAGATATTGCCTATTGGTCATTGGTGAGGTTGTTGTTTTTATGATGTTGACATTTACTCTTCTGCACCAAGTGCTTGAAGTCTTCTTCATTTTTTGCAATTAATATTGTGTCATCTGCAGAAAACAGGTAATTGATGAGTCTTCCTCCAATCTTGATATTTGTTAATTTCTTCATATTTGTTAATAGTGTCATGAAATCAAAATGACCACTCTTTGTTCTGTGGTTAAATAGTCTTACATACACTAAGATACATACCAGTTTGTGAGCTACTGTGTAACCACACAGAGTTAACAAAGGAAAACTCAATGGAATCACAAGTAAGAACAACTGAGATCACTTTAATGGGATTTTTGTCTAAAGAATGTTTTCTAAGAAATTGATCAGCTATGTGATGAACAATGTTTATTGATTGTCTATTTTATAAAGAGATCAAATGAACTGTCATCACAAGATTCTATCACTTTTGTTGAGTTTATTCTAATGTGTCCTAAGTTTGTGAGATAATAAGTCCTAAAGAAAAACCTGTATAAAAATTGTTGTAACAATTTGATAAATGGAGTTAAATTTTACACTTCTAATTCATATAACAAGACTGAAAGTTAAGCCCTGCCTTGCCTGCACTATATAATATGATCCCTCCCATAGAAAAAAGTTCTTTATTAGATTACCTTATTAGATGTTGTATTATATATATATATATATATATATATACACACACACACACATACACAAAAACAAAAGAAGATAAGTTAAACTGAGTCACTTCAAAACAGAATTGAACTCAGATTCCCAGTAGAGACACAGGGAGTTTTTTTATCCTCCATCCACCACTTAATGCTTGCAACCCTATTACCTGAAGGGTCATTAACTCAGTATCAAAAAAATACCTATATGTAGAATCCCCTAGTCCACCATTCAGCATGAGAAGAAAACTCATGTTCCAACAAAACCCCAGATGTTATGAGAAAGAGGCAAATGTAAAGTATATAACCTTTTGAGAAGTATAATAATAAAAATAAAAATTGTTAAATAGGATTAATAATAAAGTGGCAGTAGCAGTGAATTTAAAGAGAGATCAGTGGCATTTAGTCAAATCGAACAATATAAAGAAAATAGACTATAATAAATGAGCAAGGATGGTCATTTAAATGAATAGATCCATGAGATTATAGCAAAATACCTTTATTTGTATATTCAGAGTCCCAGAAGAGAGAGAAGTTGGAGCTCTTTTAAAAAAGACATTTTTAAGAAATAATGCCTAAAAACTTTACAAATATGATAAAAAGGAAACTAGCTGATTAAAAAAGCTAAGCAGACTCCAAATATTATAAACTTTTAAAAAAATCCAAGTGAAGTTGTGGTTGTTGTGTGCCAACCCTCCTCTATCTTGAGTCAATTTCATTGTCTTCAACACACCTACCCCCATTACTCCAGTCACTGAGCCAATCAATCTCATCCAAAGTCTTCCCCTCTTGCACTGTCTCTTCACCCTTCCAAGCATGATTTCCTTTTCCAAGGACTGGTCCCTCCTTGCAACACGCCCAAAGTATGTCAGATGGAGCTTCAAAATCCTTGCCTCCAAAGAGAAGCCTTGTTTCAGTCTCTCCAGGTCAGACTTGTTTATTCTCTCAGCAGTTCATGGTATATTAAAGACTCTTCTCCAGCACCACAACTCAAAGGTACTCTATCATCTTTAATCGTCATCCGGTTCTCTAATCAATAGCAAGTAATTGTGAAGACCATGGTCTGGATTAAGTGCAAATTAGTCTCTAGACTGACATCTTTAGCACTCTGGAAAGGTCCCTGACATCAGTTTTTCCAATGCAATTTGTCCTTTGATTTCCTGGCTGCTGGTACCAAGAGTGTTGATTGTGGAACCAAGAAAGCTGAAGCTGTTAACAATTTCAATCTCACTCCCTTCTATCATGACACCGCTAATTATCCCAGTGCTGAGAATCTTTGTGGTTTTTGTTTTTTTTTTTGGTTTGGTGTTTTTTTTTGTGTGTGTGTGGTGCTGGTGTTTTGTTTTGTTTTTATGTTGAGCTTCAATCCATATTGATTGGATTGAAGCTGCAGTCTTTGATCTTTTGTAGCAAATGCCTCAGGTCCTTCTCAGTTTCAGCAAGTAAAGTTGTATCATCTTTATTACACAGGTTGTTGAGGGGTCCTCCTCCAATCCTGATGCCACATTCCTCCTTATAGAGCCTAGCTTTCCAGATGATCTGCTTCACATATTAGATTAAAAAGGTATCGATGTGGTATTTATTCCTGGCATGCACAGTCACATCAAAATTAAATTATGAAATGTAAAGACAAGAAAACGAAACCTTGAAAGCAGCAAACAAGGAATTATCTATTATCTATTATCTAGAGGTGAAGATCTTGTTTGAGGGATAATAGATTTCTTATTTGAATTCATGGAGGTCATAGAAAAATTGCCAATAATAATAGTAATGATAAGCGGTAAAAGAAAAGGACTATCAACTACTATTCAGTGTCTACCAAAATGATCTTTCAGAAATGAAAAACAAAAGTATCTCAGATGAAAGAAATCTAAGGAAATTTGTTACAATTCAAACTTACCCTTAAAGAATGGCTAAAGTTTCAAAAAGGAATGAAACAATAACAGAAGACATGAAACTTCAAAAAAAGAATAATGGAATGGGTAAAAATTAATATAATGGAATATCCTTATACTCATGAGTTTTTAAATAATATTTGATAGTTGAAGTAAAAATTAGAACACCATTTGATGTAGCACTTAATGTAAGTAAAAGAAATACTTAGGATAATTGCATTTAAATGTGGGAGGATAACGAGGCATAAATGGAAGTAAGATTTCTATATTTCACTCAAAATGGTAAAATGGCATTTTAAAAAAACTGTAATAAGTTATATTTGTATATTGTTAAGCTTATAGCAACTAAAGGAAAACTGTACAAAGTGGCAAAGCAAAAAAACACTATAAAATCATCAAGGTGAGACTCTAAACGACATTCCAGAAACTCACAGAAAGAAAAGGAAGAGGAATAGAGAAATGAGAACAGAGTGAACAAATAGAAACTAAATAACAAAATGGTAGACTTCAGTCTTATCATTAATAGATAACTGATATATAAATGTTCTAAATATATAAGATTAACATAACTCATAGTGACCCTATGAACAAAAGATCTGAACCCAGACCTGTCCTGCACCATCCTCACTCTTCCTGACACACAAGAGCCCACTGCAGCAGTCACCATGTCAATCCACCTGGTTGAAGGTCTCCCTCTCCCTCCCCCACCCTCCACCCTTCCCAACATTATGTCCCTCTCCAAGTAATAGCACCTCTTAGTAATGTTTCAAAATTATATGAAGCAAAGCCTCATCATTCTGGCCTCCAAAAAGCATCCATGGAATGTTCAGTGCTCTTCTCTAACACCACACCTCAAAGGTGTCAGTTCTTTTTCTGTCATCCTTATTCATTGTCCAGGTCTCAGGTGCATAGCTAGTAATTAGAACAACTATGACCTGAGTCAGTCTTCAAACTAGCATCACTGTTCCTCAATAATTTGGAAAGGTTTGAAAACCATATGAACACTGAAGCAAAGATAAATACTAGAAACCAATTATATACTATCTACATTGTTGGGGAAAGATATATTATCCAAACACTGAATAAAAACATTCTAGACTGTTAGCAACAAATAAAACAGACTTCAGAGGAAAAAACTGCCAGGAAAAAGAATGTACTTCATAAAGGCAAAAGAAACAGCTTACTAGAACACAAAGAAACCTTAGATGTTCATGCACCAAATAAGTAAGTTGCAAAATATGTGAACTAAAGTCTGATAGAGGCATAAGGAAATAGAGAGAAATGCAGTATTATACCTAAAAACTTTAACACTTCATCCAACAATTACTTGAACTGCAAGAGAGAAAAATCAGCCAAGATACAGAAAAGACTTAGGCCATTACTTCAGGAAAATACCTGAGTGATGAAGATGTGTGACTTCACCGGAGACCAGACAGCAGAGTTTAAGGAGGCCTTAGAGCTGTTTGACCAAACAGGTGATGGAAAGATCCTGTACAGTCATTGCGGAGGTGTAATGAGGGCCCTGGGCCGGAACCCCACCAACGCCGAGGTGCTCAAGGTCCTAGAGGGCTGAAATGAATGTAAAGGTCCAGGATTGTGCACACTTCCTGCCCACGCTGCAAACTGTGGGCAAGAACAAGGAGCAGGGCACCTATAAGGGCTGTGTTGAAGGCCTTCGGGGGTTTGACAAGGAAGGGAATGGCACTGTCATGGGCGCTGAAATCCGGCATGTCCTTGTCACACTGGGTGAGCAGATGGCAGAGGAAGAAGTAGAGATGCTGGTGACAGGGCATGAGGACAGCAATGGTTGTATCAACTATGAAGAGCTCGTCCAAGTGGTGCTGAACGGCTGAGGGCAGCCCTTCCTGTGTCCCCAGAGCCCTGTGCCTTTTCCTGTGTGAGACTGTATGTAGCCCTGAGAGCTTCCTTGGCCATCACAGCTCCTTTCCCATCTTGTAGCTCTTGGATAATGCTTGCCAGCAGCATTCATCAAAGAAACTTGCTGTATATTTAAAAAAAAA
>NW_006399790.1:19043957-19060721 GCF_000299155.1 Elephantulus edwardii
GCTGGGTCAAATGGTATTTCTATTTGTAAATTTTGAGAAAGCACCATACAGCCTTCCACAGTGGTAGCACCATTTTACACTCCCACTATCAGTGAATAAGGGTTCCAGTCTCTCCACAACTTCACTAGCGTTTGTTGTTTGCTGTTCTGTTGAATTTTTCTATTCTTACTATTTTCTTTTTAATAAACCAACTTTTGTTTTTAATGCTTCTCTTTTTGATCATATTTTTCTGCTCTTATCCTTATGATTTCTTTCCTTCAACATGCTTTGAATTTTCTCTTTCCTAGATTGTTGAGGTTAGAAAGAATTTAGGATATTTATTTGAGCCCTTTCTAGTTTTTTATGATACACATTTATTTAGTACTATACATTTACCTCTCATCACTACTTTAGGGGCAAAACCTGCTTTTTTTTTTTAAGAAGAAGGGCCTTATTTGCTGGTGGAGCAAAAAGACTACTGTATAGAAATGGCCACATAGTTGTTTTGATTTGCATCTCTCTTAGAGCTAGGGATTTTGAACATTTCTTCATATGTTTGTTTGCCATCTGAAGTCTTCTTTGGTGAAGTGTCTATTCATATTCTGTTCCCATTTTTCAGTTGGGTTGTTTACCTTTATCTTGTTGTGGTGTTCGAGTATTTTATAAATTCTAGCTATAAGTCCCTTATTTGACATGCCATTACCAAATATTTTTTCCCCAATCTGTGGCTTCCCTTTTTACCCTGTAGGATAAGTTTTTGGGTGAGTTTAATACACTCTTTAACAGTTGTTTAACAACTATCAGTTAAACAGTTGCTATTTGATGCAAATTGGTGTAGAACTCACAGCTGCTCTAGAGCGACAGATTTTAATCTTGCCCTGTCCTGCAACCATCCTCATTATACATGCTCAAGCCCTTTGTTAGGTTCACTATGTCAATCCTTCTGGTTGAGAGTCTTATTCTTTTCCCCTCATCTCTCACCTCTCTCATTACGATGTCTAAGGGCTCTCATAAGCTGCTAAGGGCTGGCCTCACTTGATAACATGGCCAAAATACATGAAAGGAATTCTTACTATCCTTACTTCTAAGGAGCAACTTGCTTGTACTTTACTTCTACACAGAATTTTTTTATGCTTTTGACAGTCCATGGGTTATCAATATTCTTCACCAACACGACAACTCAAAGGCATGGATTCCTCTTTTGTCATTCTTATTCATTGTCCTACTTCCCTATGCATTGGAAGCTGTTGAAAAGACCATGGCTTGAATTGGGCACAACTTCGTCTTTAAACTGATATCCTTGTTCTTTAGCACTCTAGAAAGGTCCTTGATGGGACATTTCTCAAACATGTCTTTTGATTTCTTGACTGCTGTTACCATGAGTATCCTAAGTAATTTATTTTGTGACTATTTAGCACTTTATAGAGGCACTCTGCAGCAGGCTTTCCTAATGCAACATGTCCATGAATATCTTGTTACCATGGGTGTTGAATGTGGATCTAAGTAAAATAAAATCGTTGAAAACTACAATTATTTCTCCATCTATCATGCTGCTCTCTATTGGTCCAGTGATGAGAATTTTTGTTTTCTTGATGTTGAGACGTAATCTATATTGAAGGCTGCAATCTTTGACCTTCTGCAGCAAGTATTTCAAGTCTTTTTCACTTTCTGTATTCAAGTTTTTGTCATTGGCATAATGCAGGGTTTTTTTATGCCATTTCTTCAATCTTGATGCCATCCTTCTGCATATAGTTTAGCTTCTCCAATTATTTGTTCAATATTTAACAGCTATGGGGTTGTTGTTGTTGTTGTTATGTGCCGTCTAGTCGTTTCCGACTCATAGCGACCCTATGAACAACAGCCCTAAACCCTGCTCTATCCTGCGCCAACCGCACCGCCTCTGACACACCCATCCCGATTACCCCAGTCACTGAATCAATCCATCTCATAGAGGGTCTTCCCCTCCTGCGCTGTCCCTCCACCCTCCCAAGCATGATGTCCCTCCTGGAAAGGAAATAATTCTCACAAACACCCTGATTTTACACTATGTAGGGTTTCCGCTTTCTGTTCAGATAGCTGCTTCTTGGTCTATATATAGGTTTTACAGGAGTACAATTAAGTGTTCTGGGATTCTCCATTTCAACAGTAAGGACTTAAAATAATCTCTAATCATCTCTTCCTAAACGTATTTAACTCAGCTTATTGGAGATATTATTTCATATATCTATGAAAGCTGTCCAACCAAATGACTTCAATAACAAATAGCTACCTATATTTTTTCCACATAAATGTATAAAATTCAATTGTATAAAACTATTAAATATTATAAAAGTAATAGTATAAAAATAATTGAATAGCATAAAACAGTATAAAATTGAATAACGGACACTAGGCCTATATATGCAAACTGAGAAGGAGATAAAAAGTTATTAACCAACTAGTTTATGCCAAAACACTCATTTATCTCTGGAATCTGGTTGTTCAAGGTGAATATATTGGAAGGATAAAAATGCTTATGAATAATAATCATTTCCATTCTCTCCATTTCATTTTATAGATACATAACAACCTTAATGATCTCAGTTTTAGATGCCTGAAAGCTTTACATTTTTAGAAATGGAAAGAAAGCTACTTTCGCTTTATCTTAGAAAACCAATTCAAATCATTTTCAATGCGCATTTGGAATATTCTCAGCTCCAAAGATAAGATTGCATTTTGATGAACTGCTAGAATGTGTGCAGCAAAGGAAAGAATGAATGAAACTAACATCAGAGTTCAAAATGCATTTTTCAAATGCTCTGAAAAGACTTGTAAAGCATTTTAAGCAGCTATAAACAAAAGTAAGAAACATCTTTTACCAGAAGTTTTATTTGGTTATCCAAGAAATGCTTCTGTCTCTGGAGACATACATTTCATTTTCTCTGTTTAGTTACGTGAATTTTGCCCATGCATATGTATACTTTTATATTATCAAACTGCATAGAGTGTTTTCAGTGCTTTGTTTCCTTTCCTTTTATTTTTCATATTTAGTTAAGAATTGCATATCAAGGGACAATGTATTATTTTGTGTGGGGGAGAAAATACACCTAGAGGCAAAGCAGGAGGTAACATTTAAGCACAGTTGCTATGGATGGAAACTTGAAGCTGGCATTATTTTCTAATTAGAAGTTATCTCTGAGTCAT
Organism: Elephantulus edwardii; assembly: GCF_000299155.1. Taxonomy (NCBI): domain Eukaryota; kingdom Metazoa; phylum Chordata; class Mammalia; order Macroscelidea; family Macroscelididae; genus Elephantulus; species Elephantulus edwardii. Next base: position 19,047,120 of record NW_006399790.1, read on the forward strand.
CCTTTTAAAATCCATTAGGCTTTCAAACGCTAAGCTATGATTGGATTTTCAAATATTACTTTGAAATTGCTGTTAGTAAAAAGTTTTAAATCTGAATTATTATAAGCAACATGCTAATAGGAAGAATAAATATCTCTAGGTATTTCTGCCTAGATTATTCACAACCCCTCAACTCATTGCCATTGAGTTGGAATTGATTCACAGCTCACCCTCCCGAAGGTTTTCAGGAGTCTATACATTGCATAAGAAGAGATTGTCCTCCTTTCTCCTGCTGATAGATTGAAACCACAAAAGAGGTGCTGCCATTGGTTAATAGGGCAATTCCTTAAGGACTGTGTTACACCAGAGATCCTGAGATTATTCACAAGCTCCTCAATGTAGGCCTTTCCTCTACAGAACACCGAGGGAACCCTTAAGGCTTAGTAGTGAGGAATTGGGCTGACAAACCAAAGGTATGAGTTTCGAATCTACCAGATGCTCTGTAGGAGAAAGGTGGGCAATCTCCTCCTATGTGATCAAGTGCCCCTGAAAACCTGTGGGAGGGTAAACTATGAGTCAATTCTGACTCAGCAATACTTAACAACAAGAAGAACACAGGGAGCTGTGGTGGCTTAGTGGTAAAGATTTGCACTGTGAACCCAAAATATTCAATTCAAATCTACCAGATGCTCTATGGAAGAAAGATGGCAATCTACTCCTATAGTATTTTATTGCCTCTGAAAACAAACTGGAGGATCAGCTATTAGTCAATTCTAAATCTAAAGCATACAGCAACAAATAGAATTCCTAGCTTTGGTAGACTAGCGAGTAAAGAGTTATGCTGTAAAACCCAAAAGAAAGCAGTTCAAACACACCAGCTGTTCCACAGGAAAAAACTGGGCAATCTATTCCTCTATGGTTTAAAAACAAAATCTGCTGGACAGTCAGCTGAGTTGGTTTCAACTCAACGGCAGTAAGTTGAGCTTGAGTATATTTAGAATCTCATTGTTTTTCTAACACCACCAATACTTCAATGCTTGCTAATGTAATAAATTGCACAATATTTTCGACAGGTCCCAAATTATAAACTTTAATTCACTAGTGTGGCACCACATGTCTACATTAAGATAAAAAGAATTTCTTTTAAATGTGGATCACCAGGTCCTTGGACTCTAAATACATCAAAACCTTAGAAATGGCACCTGAGGTATTATATTTCTTTCCCCTGTGGAATAGTTGCATTTTTATTTGTCTTGTACATTCATGAGTTATTTTTCTTTACAGATTTTTAAATTATTATCATTATTATTTTCTACTATACTAGTTTACAAAGTTTGAATACATTGATTCTCACACCAATTCCTTCTCCTTTCCCTAACCCATCAAATTGTACGACCTCATGGTTAATTCCCATCCTACCCCATTCCTGCACCTCTTAGCTCCTCTGCTTCCACCCTCCCCTGTTTGGGATCTTGATGCTCATTCTATGATAATGATTTTACACAATATTTATCCTTATAAGACTGAATAAGTTCACTCAGGATAATGCTCTCCGGTCACTCCAATGTTAGGTAATTTGGTTGTTGTTGTTGTTGTTATGTGCCATCGAATTGCCTGTGACTCATAGCAACCCTATGTGCAACAACCCTAATCCCTGCTCTACCCTGTAGAATTTCAGTCTCTGACACATCTACCCCCATTACTCTAGTCACTGAATCAATTAATCTCATTGAGGGTCTTCTTCCCCTGCGCTGTTCCTCCAACTTCCAAGCAGGACATACCTCTCCAAGGACTCCTTGCAACTTGTCCAAAATGTCAGACAAAGCTTCAGAATCTTTGACTCCAAGGAGCAGCTTGGTTTCATGCTCTCTAGGATGAGCCTGTCATTCTCTTAGCAGTACATGGTATATTTAATATTCTTCTCCAAAATCACAGCTCAAAGGCATCAATTCTTCTATCATCCTTAGTCATTTTCCAGATTTCCAATGCATAGCAAGTGATTGCAAAGACCAAGGCCTGTATCAGGTGCACCTTAGTCTCCAGACTGACATTGTTGTTCTTCAGTATTTTGGAGTGGTCTCTAACAGCAGACTTTCCCATTGCAATAAGTGTTTTAATTTCCTATCTGCTGGTGTCAAGAGTGTTGATTATGGAGCCAAGCAAACTAAAGCTGTTAACAATCTCAATCTCTTCACCATCTATCATTATGCTGCCAATCAGCCCAGTGTTGAGAATCTTTGTTTTCTTGATGTTGAGCTTCAATCCATATTGAAGGCTGCAGTACTTGACTTTCTGCAGCAAACACTTCATATCCTCCTAAGTTTCAATAATATATTACAAAATTATTGTTCCTTCTATTGTATATTTAAAGCCTGCTCCTGTTCTTTTACTTGCTATGCAACAGAGCTGGACAATGACTAAATACGACAGAAGAAGAATCGATCGATACCTTCAAGTTGTGATGCTGGAGGAAACTACATCTCACACACTTTGGGCATATAACCAGGAGAGATCGGTCCTTGCAGAAGTACCCTGTACAAGATGGATTGATACCGTAACTGGGGTAATGGGGATAGGTGTGTCAAGATGGATTGATGCAGTAACTGGGGTAATGGGGATATGTGTGTCAAAATCAATGAAACTGACTCAAGACAGGGCAGCCTTCAGAGCTGCTGTACCTAGGGTCACTATGTGTCACAAGCCACTTGACAGCACATAACAACAACAACACACCTGCTACTATGATTCTTATCTGCAACTAGAGTGGGAAACTACTGCCTTAAAATAATCTTAAACTACCATACCGTTTTTAGTCTAATAACTCCTGGTGATGGGGGAAAAATGGGTCTTCAATTTATGAAGACTTCCTGTTACTCTTTTCTCCCCAAGTACAAAGGGTCTCCCCAAACCATAAATAACTTTCAATGTCTTTGAGTAGATATCCATGATTTTTTCTTTTTTTGTTTGAAATTTGTTTTTGTTAATTTTAATGAAAGTTTACGGAGACTTAGGGTTTCCAGTCATTCACTGTTGCACTTTTGTCCCTGTCCACCCCCTCCTCCCCAGGTCACTTTTCTCCTTGATGAGTAAAAGAAAAACTCTTTCATTGCTATGCAATCCCTCCCCGCAAGCCCAGTATGCTGTAGAGCCTTCAAGACTCTGTCATGACAATAATACCTAATCATATATCCCTTTTAAACAGTTTTCTGCCTCATCTGTTGCAATGTAGTATACATCATTCCTCCCCTTCTTCTTTGCCTTCCCTCAACCCCAATGCCAGTCCTACTTTATAATAGGGGCCCTATGCAATATTTGTTCTTTTGTGACTGAAATCTTTCACTCAGAATAATGTCCTCTAGGGACATCCACTTAGCATAGTATTTTATGAGTTCCTTGTTTTTCAGTGTTGCATAGTATTCCATCGTGTGAAAATACCAGAGCTTCTCTATCCATTCGTTTATTGGTGGGCACTTGAGTTGTTCCCAACTCTTTATTATTACATACAAAGTAGTAATAAACATGGGTGTACATATAATACATAGTGTCTTCTCATGAGATGTGGCTCTTCTTATGAGACACAGCTCATCAGGGACCTTACCATCACTCTACTGCAAGACACTAAGGCCTGTGTGGTATGGCCAGCCTGGGAGTGTCTTCCAATCACCACATTACCAACATCTGCTAAAGGTTGTGGCCTAACCCAGGAACACTCCCAACCTGGCCAGTGAGAGAACCACTGTCTGCCAAGGTGAGTGGCTATAGTTTCACCACTCAGCTGCCACCCCCACTGTCCAGCTCCAGGAGCACCAATATCACAGGCACTTTGGGGGAAACTACTGTCCAGCCACACCACATGAGACTCCCTAAGCTCAAGAAGAAGGGGCCGGAACACCTTGCTTGAACTGGGCAGAGATGCCATTTCTAGAAGGGAACATCAGGCTTCCTGGTTACCTATTCAGGTACATTGGAGAAAATACTGCCTTGGGCCAAGAAGGGAGTACAAATATACAGATCCTTCACAAAACATTGCCATTCTCTGAGTCACTATATATATAGTCACAACAACTTAATAACTTTAAAAATAAAGACTCAAAATGTCAAGAAAACATCAGTATGCCTCAGTCAACATGAAAAAACCCAATAACCCTTCTCTTAAAAAAGCAGACCCAATGACTAAACCAGACAGAGAGGACCAGAAGAAATATGTTTATGTGGAGTTATTTGAACAGCTAGAGAAGATGCAAATAATGGGAGAAACAATTAAAGTCATTAAGAGAGAAAATACCCCAGAGATAATGATCCAGAAGAAATATATAGAATATATAGATGAGAAGCAACTTGAACAGCTGTGGAATAAAATGGAAAAATGGAAGAAAGAATTGTTAGTATAAATAAAGAGGCACAAGAACTTAAAAAAATCATCACAAGACAGGTACAAACAATACAGTATGGGAAATAACAGAAAAGCATGAAAATGTAATCTAGAATATTAAGAACAAAATGGTAGATGTAACTAATATGGTGGTAGGTCAAAAATGTGTAATTAAAGAGATGGAACAGAGAATCAGTGAACTGGAAGACAAGAGCTTCACTGGAAACATACTAGAAGAAAAATCAGAGATGAGATGTAAAGAAAATGATTAAAAAACCCTTTAGAATCGTGGGATGACATAAAAAAGAACAAAATATATATGATTGGAATTCTAGAACAAGGAAATAAAAAGCACTGAGAAAATTGTGGAAGAAGTACTAGAAGAAAATGCTGGGATATTTTGAAGAACAGGGAAATTCACATTAAAGAAGCACGATGAACACCAAATAGACTAGGCCCCCCAAAAAGAAAAGATATTAAGACATATCATAGTCAAATTTTCCAAATTAAAAGATACAGAAATAATTCTAAAAGCAGCACAAGAAAAACAAAGGGGAAACGATTAGATTAAGTTCTGATTTCGCAGCAGAACCTGTGCAAACTGGAAGACAATGGATGGCATATACAGAAAATTGAAAGCAAACAATTTCCAGTGAAGGATCTTACACCAAGCAAAGCTCTACATCAAATATGAAGGGGAAATTAGATGCTTTGCAGAAAATAAGGAACCTACGGAATTTGTGAGGACAAGACCAAAACAGGGAAAAAAAAATATTTTAAGTCCTTCATATGGAGACACCAAAGGAAAGTGGATGGACCATTGATTGTGGTTGTTGCTGCTGTTATGTGCCATCAAGTCCTCTGTGACTCATCATGATCCTATGTACAACAGTTCTGAAGCCCGCCCTTTCCTGAACCAGTCTCACTGAACCAAACACACCTAGCCCCCATTGGCCTAGTTACTGTATCAATTCACCTCATTCAGGGTTTTTCTCTCCTGTGCTGTCTCTACATCCTTCTGAGCATGATGTCCTTGTCTGAGGACCTCCTGGTCACATGCCCAAAGTATGGGAGATGGAGCTTCAAAATCCTACCCTCTAAGGAGAAACTGTGTTTCATCCTCTCCAATGTTTACTTGGCATGCATGGCATGTTTATTACTCTTCTCGGGCACCACAACTCAAAGGCATTAATTCTTCTTCTGTCATCCTTAGTCACATTGTCCAGCTCTCTGATGCATAGCAAGCTGTAACTGTTAACAAACTCAATCTCTTCTCCAGCCATCATTGTGCTGCCAATTGCCCCAGTGGTGAGAATCTTTGTCTTCTTGATACTGAGCTTCAATTCATGTTGAATACTATAGTTCTTGACCTTCTGCAGCAGTGCTTCAGGTACCCAGTTTCAATAAGCAAAGTTGTGTCATCTGCATAACATAGGCTGTTGATGAGTCTCTTTCAACCCTGCCACCACATTCCTCCTCTAACAACCAAGACTCTCAAATGATCTGTTCTGCATATAAATTGAAAAGGTATGGAGACAGGACATGTCCCTGATGCACACCCTTCCTGATTTTGAACCATGCAATATTTCCCTGCTCTGTTTTAACTGCTTCCTGGTCCAAATACAGGTTTTGCATAAGCACAATTAACTGTTCTGGGATTCCCATTCTCCTCAAGGTTAACCATTATTTGTTGTGATCCACACAGTCATATGCCTTTGCATAGTCAATGAAACACCGATAGATATCACTCTGGTACTCTTTGCTTTGTGCCAAGATCTGTCTGACATTGGTATTAATGTCTCTAGTGCCACAGCCTCTTCTAAATCCAGCCTGTATTTCTGGTAGTTCTTAGTCAATGTACTGTTCCAGTAGTTTCTGGATAATCTTCAGCAGGATTTTGCTTGCATGAGTGATATTGTGCAATAATTTCCACACTCTGTTGGGACACCTTATTTTGGAATGGGAATAAATATGGATCTCTTCTAATCAATCATTTGGCCAAGTACTTGACGTCTAGATATCTTGGCATGACCTGATGAGCACACCCAGAGCAGCATTTTTTATTGAAATATGTCAAATGGTATTCCATCAATTCCTGGGGCTTTATTTTTTACCAAGTCCTTCAGAGCAATCTGAACTTTCTCCTTCATCACCATTACCTCTTAGTCACGTATTGTTTCTTGAAATTCTTCTTTGTTAGCCAGTTCTTTTTGTACAATGGCTCTGTATACTCCTTCCATCTTCTCTTAATGCTTCCTAGAACATTCAATATTCTGCCCATAATATCCTTAAGTATTGAAACTGGAGGCTTGAATATGTTCTTTGATACCTTCAGCTTAAGAAAAGCTGAGTGAGTTTGGCCCTTTCGATTTTCAGACTCTACTTCTTTGCACATTTCATTATAATACTTTGCTTTGTCTTCCAATGCTACCCTTTAAAATCTATTCAGCTCCTTAACTTCTTGATTTCTTCCCTTTGCTTTGGCTTCTTGGCACTTTAGTTCAATATTCAGTCTTTTCTGACACCCATTTTGGTCTTTTCTTCTTCTTCTTTATAATAATCTTTTGCTTTCTTTGTGAATGATATTCTTGATATCCTTCTACAGCTCATCTGTTCTTTGTTCATTAGTGTTTAAGGCCTCAAACCTATTACTGAGTTGTTTTTTAAATTTAGGAGGGATAGACTCAAGATCAAATTTTGCGCATCACGGATGTATCCTGTCTCCATACCTTTTCAATCTATATGCGGAATAAACCACCTGGGACGCTGGCTGTACGAGGACAAATATGGCATCAGGATTCGAGGTAGACTCATCAACAACTTAATGTTATGCAGATGACAAAACCTTGCTTGCTTAAACTGAAAAAGACCTGAAGCATTTACTGATGAAAGTCAAGGATTGTAGTAGCCAATATGGATTGAAGCTTACCATCAAGAAGACAAAGATTCTTACCACTGGGACAATTGGCAGTACCATGATAGATGGAGAAGAGATTAACTGAGGTTGTTAATAGCTACAGCTTGCTTAGCTCCACAATCAACACTCTTGGCACCAGCAGTCAGGAAATCAAAAGAAAAATAATACTGGGGAAAATCTGCTGTTAAGGACCTCTCCAAAGTACTGAAAACAATTATGTTGGTCTAGAGACTAAGGTCCACCTAATCCAGGCCATGGTCTTCACAATTACTCTTTATGTTTCTGAGAGTAGGATTATGACTAAGGATGACAGAAGAAGAACCAATGTCTTTGAATGGTGGTTCTGAAGAAGAGTCTAGAACATACCATGGACCGTGAAGAAAACAAATGTGTCTGTCTTGGACAGGGTGAAAGCAAGTTTCTCTTTAAAGGCTAGGATTTTGAAACTCTGTCGCACATACTTTGGGCACATGGCCAAGAGAGACCAGTCCTTAGAGAAGTATATCATGCTTGGAAGGGTGAAGAGATAGCACAGGAGAGGAAGATCTTGGATGAGATGGATTTATACAGTGATTGGGGCAATGGGGTTGATGTATCAGAATTAATAACACTGATTCAAGACAGGGAAGGGTTCAGAGTTGTTGCACACAGGGTCGCTGTGGGTCGTAGGTGACTTGAAAGCACATAACAACAACAATCTATGGTCAACTGATATTCCACAACAAATAAAACCTATCAAATGTCAAAATTACAACCTCTTTAACAAATGGTGCTGGCCAAATTGGACTGCTTCCTGCAGAAAGCTGAAACAGAAGCCACATTCTACACCACACACAAAAAATCAACTCAAGATGGATCAGAGACCTAAAACTAAAGCCCAAAACCATAAAGTTCATCAGAGACATACTGGGATCAAGCTTAGACAGCCTAGTCTATGGTATAAAGAGATTGCCAAATAAAGCCAGAAATGCTCAATCTTGAGAAGATAAAATTGTTAATGGTCCCTTCTAAAGATTAAATCCCTGTGTACATAAAATTTTTTTTTCCCAGCAGAGTGAAATGAAAACGTCCTCAGTAAAACACTTGACAATATCATTTCAGAGAAGGGTCTCATACAACAGTTTACAGAGTCCTACAAGGTTCCCACAAGAAAAAGATTGCTAACACAATCATGAAATGGGCAAAAGAGATGCAAAGAATTTTCACAGAGGAGTATTTTTGGATTACCAAGAGACACATGAAGAAATGCTCAAAATCACTGGCAATAAGTGAAATGCAAATCAAAACCTCAGTGTGATACCATCTCATTCCAGTAACAGTGGCAAAGTTTAACAGGAACACAAGTAGTCAATGTTAGAGAGGATGTGGCGAGATACAAACTCTTTTACACTGTTGGTAGGTTTGTAAAATGATGCACTCAAGGAATGTGGAAGGCAGTTTTATGCTTCCTCAAAACCTGAACATAGAAATTCCATATAACCCAGCTATTCCACTGCTTGGAATATATCCTGAGAAAATGAGAACTGGGACACAAATGGAGACTTGTACACCAATGTTCATAGCAGCAGTATTTCCCATTGCAAAACATGGAAACAGCCCAAATGTCCAACCACAACTGAATGGATTGAGAAATTATGGTACATTCACATGATTGAATAATATGCAGCACATTGGCGTAATGATTTTGTAAATTACTACCCAACTTGGTTTGGACTGAAGAGCATTATGGTAAGTGAACAACTGCAGTCCATTAGGAGAAATACTGCATAAGACAAGTATTTTAGAATGAATATGAGGATCCATGGTGGGGAGGGTGGGAGCATAGGTGTGAGGATGGGGTGGGCATAAAACATAGGGTTGCACAATTTGATGGGTGGAGGTAGGGGGTGAAGGAAATGGGAAAGATCCAGTGTGAAAAACCATGTATATGAACTTTGTAAATAAATCACTATAAAATTTTTTAAAAGGAGAAAAATAGGAATAGAAAAAAATTAGTAGTCATAACAACATTTCAGTGTAAGAATTATATTGTCAAGCTCTAGCTATATCTAAAGAAAGTTCCTAAATTCCTAAATGATGTTCCTATATTCCTATGAAGGCCCTCAGTATTACAAATGTTTACAGTCATGTTCTGTTGAAATACTTAGGGTCAAAAAACATTTCCATGTCACAGAGGGAGACATTTGGATGGCCAACACACACATGAAGAAATGCTCAAAAATATTGATAATAAGAGAGATGCAAATAAAAAACACAATGAGATACCGCCTCACCGCAGTAGCAGTGGCAAAGTTTAACAGGACAGCAAGCAACAAATGTTGTAGAGGGTGTGGAGAGATTGGAACTCTCATACACTCACTGTTGGTGGGACTGTAAAATGACACATCCACTCTGGAAGGCAGTTTGGCATGTCCTCAAAAAGCTGACCATAGAGATTCCATATGACCCATATTCATAATTGCAAGAACATGGAAACAGCTGATGTCCATCAACAAATTACTAGATTGAGAAACTGTGCTGCATTCACACAAATGACTACTATGACACACTCAGGAGCAAATTTGAAAAATTCAGGAGCAACAATTTTGAAAAATACAATATAACATGGGAGAAGCTAAAAAGCATTATGCTGAGTGAACTAACTTGGGCACATAAGGACACATACTGTAGAGGACAATTATTTTAAAATCAGAAGGATAAACCAGTGTGATCTTAATGAACATACAGAGAGGGAAGGGGAAGGAACAGGAGTGCTGAAGGTGAGCTGGGGAGGAAATCATGGAGTTGAAGAGTTTGGCAAGTGGAGAGAGGAAGAGGGTAAAAAAAAATACATGAATGAAGCATAATCATAATTTAATAAAAAACCCACACAAATATTTCCATGGAGTTCTTTTGTTTCATGAGATTGCAGCTTCTTTTCCGTATCTTGCTACTGCCATTTTCTATTTATTCTACCTCTTCAACGTCTTCCACATGTTGCTCTGTATCTCGAATGCTCTTACCCTTACTTCCATGGTCCAGATTCTCTTAATCGTCTATCTCAGTTGGCATCTCACTATAAATAAAAATTTATACATACATATACAGTTCAATTTACTTAGCAAGATGTGAAAATTTTTGTAAATATTGTTCTTGTTATGTCCATTGTGTTGACCAATAACTCTAAACCCTGTCCTATGACTCAATCTCACTATCTCTAACAAACTGCCCCCATTGCACAGTCACTGTGTCAAACTATCTCTTCGAGGGTCATCCTTTCCCGAGCTGACCCTCCATCCTTCCAACCATTATGACCTTCTCCAAGAACTGGTCCCTCCTACCAACATGCCCAAAGTATCTGAGATGGAGCTTCAGAACACTTGCTTACAAGGAACAATAGGTTTCACCTTCTCTAGGAGAGATTTGTTTATCTTGGTAGTCCATGATATGTTCAGTACTCATCTCCAGCACCACAACTCAAAGGCATTGATTCACCTTCTGTCATCCTTACTCATCATCCAGTTCTCTGATGTATAGCAAGTAATTGAGAGGACAATGGCTTGGATCAGGTGCACCTTAGTATCTAGATTGACATTCTTGCTCCTCAACACTTCCTAACAGCAGAATTTCCCAAAGAAATTTGTCTCTTGATTTCTTGACTGCTGGTGCCAAGAATGTTGATTGTCGACGTGAGCAAGATAAAATTGTAAACAGCCTCCATCTCTTCTACATTTATCATGATGCTAATAAGTAGCTCAGTGGTGAGAGTATTTATTTTCTTGATGTTGAGATGCAATTCATATAGAAGACTGCAGTCCTTGAACTTCTGCAGCAAATGCTTCAAGTCCTCTTGAGTTTCAGCTAGCAAAATTGTGCTATCTGCAAAATGCAGGTTGTTGATGAGTCTTCCTCCAATCTTGATGCCATATATTTTATTCAAAGAGCAAAATGAAATGATTTATAAAGGATAATGTTTAATCCATATATGTAATAAGGCATTTGAAAGCTAAATATACTAGATATAAGATCATTGTTCTGTTCCTATCCCCAGGATATAAGTCCCCAAAGACAAGACATGTAGTCTTCAATGACCACCCTTAGTTCATTACTTAGAATATATCAATCTCACATCTCTCCATTATCTGAAATCCAGTTTTAATAAGAGACAATCAGAGAGCAGCTGAATATTTAGCCACTGTATCATTAGGGCTCCTCAAGAACCAATTTTACTATAAAGTTTAGCATTTGTAAATTTCAGGTTGCTTTATGAATATTAATTGCATCTCCTCAGGGAACATATATATTATTTGAATGCATGAATTCTTAATTTTGTTTACATGGTATGCCTATTAGAACTAAACATCAGTCTGACCACACAGTAAATATTCCCAAACATTTTCTATTGTTGTTAGGTTATTGAGTTATGACTCATAGCAACCCTACGAAGAGCATATTGAAACATTGCCTTATACTTGAACCATCCTTACCAATTGTTTTGGGTACCAAAACATTGGTTATTGTTGTTAGGTGCTGTTGAGTAGAGTTTGACTCATAGCAACCCTATGAATAAAGGATCTGTACTCAGTCCTATCTTGTACCATCCTCACACTTCCAGATACACAAGAGGCCATTGTGGTAGTCATCATGTCAATCCACCTGGTTGAGGGTCTTCTTCTCTTTTGCCAACCCTCCATCCTTGCAAGCATCATGTCTTTCTCCAAGGAAGAGGACCTGTACAAAGTATGTGAGGTGAAGTCTCATTACGCCTGCCTCAAAAGAGCACTCCAGCTGCCCTTTAAGAAATATGTGATATATGTGAAGAATACAATCTTTTGAAGGAATATATGAAAAATAAGATTTTTTTTAAAAAAAGAAGATAGCTAATCCTACCATTCCTATTTTCCTATAACCTAAAACCAAACTCACTATTGAGTGAATTTTGACTCACAGCCACAAAATTTAAACACTTAACACAATCCTAAAATTATATGTAGTGGCAGATGAAATGTCAATTAGCTGATAATCTATAAATTAGGCAAAGTAATAAATTTTTCCTTTCAATTGGCTGTTAGGATCTCATCATGCTATGTTGTGTATTGTGTTCTGTACCGTAGAGTCAGAACTGACCCATAGCTGATCATCTGGAGGGTTTTCAGAGGCAGTTAGTAGCATGAATGGAGATTGCCCATCCTTCTCCCACGGAGCAACTGGTGAACGGATTCAAATCATGTGCGTTCAGGATTGCAGTCCAGCTTCCTGCCACTAGGCCACCAGAGCTCCTTCATAATGAGTGTTGTTATTGTTATGTGCCATCGAGTTGCTTGCAACTCACAGCAACCTTATGTATAAGAGTCCTAAACCATGCTCTATTTTGTGCACAGTAGCAACTGGTAGAATGGATGGAGCAGGGTTGAGCAGTGTTTTGTTCTGCTATACATAGTATCCCTGTGAGTGGGAGCAAACTCGATGGCCCCTAACAGTAATAGCAATATAATCACTCTGATGTACGAACTCAACCTTAAAGGAGCCTTTTTCCCCTTCTTAGGATTAAGACTGACTTCATCTCATATTAGAGTACAACAGAGGTTCTGTCTTTTCTCTCTCTTTGCAAATCTCAAAACACAAAAACTTATACTCACAGCCACCCAGTTGGAACCAATTCATAGCTGACCCTCCAGGTGGTTTTCAGAGGCTAAAAACTGCATGGGAGGAGACTACTGGTTTGTCTTCTATGGAGCTGCTGGTGAATTTGAACTGCCAGATAAGAGTCACTTTTGTAACACAACCCTCTACAGATTGCACTACCAGAGCTCCTGTCTGCAAATCTAGGGAATAACATCTTCCTAACAGGCCAAACAATCTCTATATACTATGCTTGAATTTCAGAACCTGTAACATTACTTATTTTAGGTAGGCTATTAATATTTTTGGAATAATAATTATTGGAACGCAAAAATTGGGAACAGGGAAGAAGGATCAGTAGCTGGAAAACATGGACTTGGTGACAGAAATGAAGCAAGAGATAGAATGATAGAATTCTGCAATGATTTATTCATTGCAAATAACTTTTATAAGAAACACAAACACAGGCTACACACATGGATTGCACCTGATGGTATGCATAGGAATCAAAGAGATTACATCTGTGAAAAGAATTGCTGGAGAAGCTCAATATCAGCTATGGAAACCAGGCCAGGTGCTGATTGTGGGACAAACAGATCACTCCAAACCATCTCAGGAACAGGTTTGAGGCCTTGGACACCAAAGAATGAAGACCAAATGAGCTGTGGGAGGATATCAAGAATACCATCCATGAAGAATGCAAACAATCATTACAAAGGCAGAAGAGGAAGAA
>NW_006399790.1:19061720-19086871 GCF_000299155.1 Elephantulus edwardii
AAAGAGATTGAGATAGTTAACAGTTTTAATTTGCTTGGTTCCACAGTCAACATTCTTGGTACCAACAGCCAGGAAATGAAAAGACAAATTGCATCGGGAAAGACAGCTGTTAGGGACCTTGCCAGAGTACTGAAGAGCAATGAGGTCAGGCTGGAAACTAAGGTGCGCCTGATCCAGGCAATAGTCTTCACAATTGTGTGCTATGAACCAGAGAGCTGGACAATGAGTAGGGATAATAGCAGGAGAATTGATGCCTTTGAGCTGTGGTGCTGGGGAAGAGTGTTGAATATACCACGGACTGCTAAGAGAAAAAAAAGGTTCATCCTGGAGAGGGTGAAATCAGGCTGCTCCTTGGAGGCAAGGATTATGAAGCTTTGTCAGACATACTTTGGGCATGTTGCAAGGAGTGCCCAGTCCTTGGAGAGGGAAACCATGTTTTGGAGGGTGGAGCACAAGAGAAGAACAGCACAAAAGAGGAAGACCCTTGATTAGATCAATTGACTCAGTGATTGGGGTAATCGGAGTAGGTGTGTCTGAGACAGTGAGGCTGGCACAGGATAGAGGAGGGTTTAGGGCTCTTGTACGTGGGTCGCTATGAGTCGCAAGCAACTCGACAGCACATAACAACAACATTAATATTTTTAAAGCTTTCATACACAACCAGTAACACCCTTCTAACTGATACATTGTGGAAGGACAGCTGTGAATGGATTATTCATTGAAGCAACAGTCTTAGTATATGCTGAGAGCTCCTTGCTTGAAAAGTTTTTTGTTTAAGAAAAAATGGCTTAGAAAGAAATCCTAACCTATACATATTCCAGAACACCATTATGGTTTATTTAATGTCTCAGTAAAAATTGATGACTTACCTGCTAGAACACATTAAAAATCTTTTTTTTAAAAAAAATAGAATAACATTCACAGATTCTATGTTGCACAGAAATATCAACATGGAAGAAAATTTAAGAAATATATTAAGTATCTTCTGTTTACCCCTCAAATCCATATGTTTATCATCTACTGTTTATCTGGCAAGTTGTGGTTTGTTTATGGAAACTTTATGGTATTAAAGTTAATGAAAATTATTTTAAACACACAAGCAGGTTTGAAATTTAAAAATAACTTCAGAGATAACCCCAGGGAGTTAAGCTTAGTCAACTACTTCCATGGATAAGTTCTCTGATTAGGCTCAAAGGGTGATTTAAATTAACAAGTTGTTTTTGAAACTGATTTAAAAATGGGAGAATATTTTTTGACTTTAAAAGTGTTATTCCTTCCTTCCAAAATTATCTCATATCCATCTTTAGCTATAAAGAAAAATAATCAGAAAAGCAAATGAGATGAACTAAGTATATTTCACATCAAAGATTATAAAAACAAGGCATAGTCAAAGTCAAATTTAGAACAGATATAGAACTACTGAGAAAGGACCTTGTTGCCAAAACAGAAGTTGGGTTTTCCAATATTGCAAATTATAGAATCCCCACCACTCTGCATTCTAATTCAGCATTTCTATAACTTTAAGCCCAAACCATATGGATTGAATAGGTGTGAAGAAAGGATACAATCCTAGTGTAGACCTTTCTTGATTTTAAACCATGTTGTTGCTGTTGTTATGTGCCATCGAGTCGCTTGCGACTCATAGTGACCCTATGTACAACAGCCCTAAACTCCGCTCTGTCCTGTGCCAATCACACTGTTTCTGACACTCCCATCCCAATTATCCCAGTCACTGAATCAATCCACCTCATAGAGGGCCTTCCTCTCCTGCGCTGTCCCTCCACCCTCCCAAGCATGATGTCCCTCTCCAAGGACCGGTCTCTCCTCACATGTCCAATGTCCAAAGTATGTCAGACGGAGCCTCAGAATCCTTGCCTCCAAGGAGCCACCTGGTTTAACCCTTTCCAGGACAAATCTGTTTGTTTTCCTAGAAGTCCATGGTTTTCTCAATATAGACAACTATTTCTTGGTCTATGTATAGGTTTAACATAATAAGTACAGTGAAGTGTTCTGGGATTCGTTTTCTCCTCAAAGTTAGCCATAATTTGGTATGATCTACAGTCCAATGCCTTTGCATAATCAATAAAGTACAAGTGAACATCTTTCTAGTACTTTAGTTTTCAGCCAAGACTCACCTGATAACAGAAATAATTCGAGGAGTTTCTTCTACAAGAAGAATTTGGCGTCAGGACTGGAAGAAGACTCATCAACAACCTGCTTTATGCAGAAGACACACCCTTACTTGCAGAAAGTAGGACTTGAAGCACTTAATGTAGAAGATCAAATGCTACAATCTTCAATACAGATTACATCTATATTGTGAAATTATAAATCCTTACCACTGCACCAACAGACAAAATCATGATCAATGGAGAAAAGTTTGAAATTGTCAATTATTTCCTTTTACTTGTATCCACAATCAACGCCCACTGTAGCAGAGGTCAAGAAATCTAATGACACATTGCTTTGGGAAAATCCGCTGTCAATGATCTCTCCAAAGTGCTAAGGAGTGAGGATGTCAGTTTAAAGACTAAGGTAGGCCTGATCCAAGCCATGGGGTTTTTCAATTGCTCCCTATGCATTTGAAAGTTGAACAATGCCTAAAGATGGCAGAAGGGGGGAAAAAAGAGATGCTTTTAAATTGTGGTGTTGCCAAAGAGTATAAGTGCTGAAAACCAAATAAATCTGCCTTGAAGAAAGTTCAACCAGAGTGCTCCTAAGAGACGACAATGGTGAAGCTTCACCTCACTTATTTTGAGCATATTTTCAGAAGCAATCCGTTTTGGAGAGAGACAACATGCTGGGAAATATAGTGTCAGTTAAAGAGTGGAAGACTCTAAACAAGAGGGATTGACACAGTGACTATCACAGTAGACTTGAATAGGACAGAGATCATAGAGATGGCACAGGATAGGTCAAGGTTCTAATCTGTTGTTCATATGTTACTACGAATTGCGGTAGACTTGAGAGCACCTAAAAACAGCAACAGCAAATCCAAAGCAATGATGAAATTCCAGCCAGTTTTTTTTTAAATGTCCACTTTCTAGGATAAGGGGGAAATTACTAAAAATCTAAAGAATTTATACAAAAGTCCTTTGGAAAATTATGCTAAAATTTTCATTCATATGTATCAGTGGGTATTTATTTCTTTTCTAAAAAGGTAAAGTCAGTGAATTGCTGCTTGAACAGATAAGGACATTTTTATGAGGCTTGAAAAATGCAGTCCTATTTATGCAACATATTTTATGAGACCACAACACTTTTAACTTGTATGCCAAACAAGTCAGTGCTTTCTCTAGTTATGTTTACACTACTAAGATCACCTCTTTGCTTTGCATGTATTGTTATTGTTGTTATGTCCTGTTTAGTCAGAACTGACCCATAGCTGGCCCTCCAGCAGGTTTTCAGAGGCAGCAAAACACACTGGAGGAGATGTACGTCTTTCTACTGTGCAGTGGCTGGTAGACTCGAACCACTTATCTTTGTATCAGCAGCACAATTATTTTCTACTAAGCCACCAGAGCTCCTTATGTGTATACTCTTTTCTAAATTGTAGATTATGTTAATTTACACTCACTTGATAGTAGGGAATTATGTTGTTTTAGTCACAGACTCACTGCTTAATCCAAAATGCCAAGTTCAGTGTTTCCTGTAACTTACAGAGTGATCTGCACAGAATAGACATTCATTAAATATTTGTGTCTAATGCAATTATCAACATTAAAAAATGACCATCCAAGAAATACTGTTGATTGACTAGTGTCATTAGTCTAAACACTTTCCTAAATGTCATTTGGAAGGCTTATTTTTCAAATCAGTCACTTCTTTGGTATCATTTATCATGTTTAAGTAATGGAAGGCAAAATGGCATATTAATTTATTTTGAAATATGTCTCCCAGCTTATCACAGTCAAAATTCTATCCCAAATGATTGTTGCTGACCCTATTATTATCTAGCATTATTTTTAGTGTGCTCTCTTTTGTTCAAATTCAATGAACAATCTCATTTCAAATCTAATTATTTTCTCAATTTTGATATGTCCTAAACCTGTTTCTCTTCACCTGTACATGGGACAATAGATGAAAAGAAACTGCACAAAAGTATTTCATGTCCTGTCTAACTAGAGTTTAATATGATAAATGAGTTTCTATGAGGAAAGGAAAAAGGTTCTATTTAATAAAGCTCAAATTTAATTTTGATATAAAATATTTTAAATTAGTTAAATCAAGGGTATGTTAGCTGAGATAAATAATTTGGTATTAGTGCATACAATTATAAGTAGTCTAGTTTAATATTCTGAGTAACTTAATAGAAAGTGTGCCTGAACAGAATAAGTCATGCCTAATAGAACAAATTTTACAAAATTGTAATAAAATACCACATATTTACTTCTGAATTAGTCTCTCCTTAGAAATTGGTATCATCAATCTCTGACTCTCATCTTAGCTGTCAGTATTTCATCTGAATATAGAATAGCTTAAGTATTAGTTGTACATAAACTC
This sequence comes from Elephantulus edwardii, assembly GCF_000299155.1. Lineage (NCBI taxonomy): Eukaryota > Metazoa > Chordata > Mammalia > Macroscelidea > Macroscelididae > Elephantulus > Elephantulus edwardii. The sequence goes on from NW_006399790.1 coordinate 19,066,224, forward strand.
CAAAGTGGTTCTTTCTGTTAAAGTCCCTTGATTGATTTTATGATGCATTCTCTCTAAATGAAGGTTAGTTTATCTTACCTAAGAATATTCTACTTACAGAAACTGTCATTTCTCTAACAAAGGCACTGTCAATCTTCCAATTCTTTCTGTAGTCTCCCTCAGACTGCCCCCTGCAGCTCACTAAGTGGATAAGCATTCCGCCATGATAAGACTATCCAAAGAGTTGACTCATATTAGAGTTACACTTGTTTACATGTAATTAAAAAATATTCTAAAAAATAAAAAGCAGTACATATTTATAGGGTGAACAAAATTTAGGTTCTGAAAATATCACCCAAGGCAATTACAGAATCTAAATTATAAGATCACCAGAATCTTTCTTGAAAACTGAGACTTACCTTCTAAAGTAGTCAGAATGTCTCTATGGGCCTTATTCCCAGACAGAACTCAGATGACATGTGATCTATCAATCTTCAAACCACTAAAAAGCACCTGGTAATCAGTCTGTTCCAGAATGAGTTGCAACAGCCATACACGAATTTCTCCTTATGCATTTAAATTGCATGTCTAAAAAGCTTCTCCTTTTGTGCTTCCACATTTTCCTAATTATTTTAATTGCCCAAGCAATTATCATTTGTCAGTTCAGAAATTAAAGGAAAACAATGATAAATACAAGACTTTAGGTATTTATTCTTGGCACTAATATCTTTTTGCTTATTATCCCTATTTGCATGGCAATATTTTACTTTAGTTGAAAGTTATTTTTTATTCAACAAGGAACGAAAAGATCTTTTATACTTTCCCCAAATGGTGTCTCTCAGATGAGATGACCTACATGTGGAAAATACCACATTAGATATTTTTTCCCCTTTTTATATAAAAATACAGTGTCATAACAGCACATTTCTTTTTAGTTTCTTTAGGAGGTAGGTAGAGTAAGGAATGTAAAAAATAATATGAGAGCAAAGAAACCCTAATGATAAATTATCTAAATTCCATAAAGGCATGAGCTTTTTCATAGACACATACCTGTCATCTTCTGTCAAGCAAAGTAAGAACAGCAAGTATTTCACAAACAAATGAAAGTGTAAACCAATCTACTGATTAATCATTCATCTATTGATTAACACTACCACATGTAGCCTGGTATGGTGGATTAGAAGCCTACAAATTCCTAAATACAGAGTAAGTTTGCATCAATTGATTAGTTCTCATTAGACATACACTTAATGAATGAATAGTGGAAACATACCAAAGGCTGGTGGCAGGCCAGGATAACTAAGAGACTTTGAAAGGACATAGTACCTTCACTGACATAGCAAAGGTTGGGATAATCAAATAAAGGGTCTTGAGATATAAAATTCTTCAACAAATACAAGAAATGGCCAACCAAATGCTATGATATATGCATTGCCATTAGGTGCCTTCAGGTCATCTCTAATTAATGATGACCCTAGGTACAGTAAGACAAAATGCTATCCTAGACTATGCCATCCTTACAATCTCTGCTGTACTTGAGCCCATTATTGTAATCACTGTGTTAAACCATCTTGCTAAGAACCTTGCCCTTTTTCTCTGATCCTCTATTATGCCAAGCATGATGTATTTCTCCAAGAAATTTTCTAAAACCTAAAAACAAACAAAAAAATGAAAAGCTCATTACTATAGGGTTGTAGCCACTCACAGCTGATCTTCCAGTAGAATTTTGGAGTAAACTGCCTGGGAGGAGGAGGCTATCTATCCTTCTCCCTCAGAGTTGCTGGTGAAGTTGAAAAAGAGGCACTGGCTTTGTGTTAGCACTGCAATGTTCTACCCATTAGGCCGACAGAGCCTCCTTTTCCAGGGACTGTTGTTGTCAGGTGCTATCAAGTTGAGTATCACTCATAGCAACCCTCCAAACAACAGATCTGAACCTTGCCCTAACCTGTGCTATCTTCATCATCTCTGCTACACTTTAAACCATTGTTACAGTCCCTGTGTAAATCTCCCTTCCAGGAGGGTCTTCCTCTCTTTCACTGACCCTCCATCTTTCCAAGTATGAAGTCCTTTTCCAAGGAGCACTGACTGCACTTTCTCTAAGACATATTTGTTCATTTTTTGGCAGTCCTTGGAATATTTGGTTTTCTTTGCTAACATCACAACCCAAAGGTGTTGATTTTTTCCCTGTTATCCTTATTCATTGTCCAATTTTCAAATGCATAGCAGGCAAAAGCCCAGAAAAATTTTTGAGACAATTTTACTGTGCCATATTGAATAAATACGAGTAAAAAGTTGACTCAAAAGCACCTAATCACGACAGCAGTTATTCATACAAGTTAAAATAGTTGGCAATTTTTCATAGGGTGTGAGTTTTGGGGTTTTTTGTTTGTTTTCTTTTTCAGAAAATAAAACAAACAGCAAGTTCTTGAAGAGCTGTGCTTTATATAGATCTATAATAAAAGTCAAGGGCAAATCATTAAATTGTAACTCAAGCAAAAACATTTCCTCTGGGATTTAAGCAAATAAATCCCATTTCTATTTCACTTTGTAGATTTACTTGTTATAAGAAGAGAACGGCCAGAATTTTTAAATTTTATAGTTAATGTAGCTCAGACATTCTCTCAAAATACCAATTGTATCAATTGAATTTTTGGCAGGGGCTGTGCAACAGTCACTTCAAGGTTGAGCTCTTAGAAATATATTCTGCAATTCTGATATTCCAGGTTATTGAGTAAAGGAAAACCACTGTTCTATTGTTAATTGATGAACTAAATACAAAGCTTATATTGTGTTATATGGCAATTCAGAGACTGAACTTATATTTTTGCTGAGGCAGGAAGTAAGCCAGCCACATATAGTACTGGATGTTTAAGTACCTTCAGTCATATTTAAATGTTTTCTTAAAGATAAAATTTTAATCTATCTTAGTGCTTGAGTAGGAATCCTATTGGATTTTCAGAGTTCAGAAACCTAGGTCATGCAAAGGGTTATTCTGACCTTTTTAAAAGTTAAGGGGGAAAAAAACAGATCATATATAATCCCAGTTATAACTCTCTTGTAGACAATCTGATTTCTAGTTGGGTTGAAAAGGGCCAGCCAAGATGACTACTGCCAAAGAATTGAACAAATTAACTTGCTGGCTAGAGTTACTGTAATTTTCCATTTGAAAATACACCAAAACCACAAAAATTATATTTTAGCATTACAGAGTAGTCTTGAAAAATTAGGAATAAGTTCCTTTTCCTACATCAGACTCTTAAAAATAAAATATCTCATTATTGTAAAACAGATACATTGTGTGAATATACCAGTTTTTCTATCCATTCATTTGTTGATGAGCACTTGGGTTGTTCCCATTTCCTTGCCATTGTGAATAACACTGCTATGAATATAGGTGTACATATCCTATATCCATACCTTTTCAATTTATATTCAGGACAGATCATCCAGGAGCCTGGCCTCCATGAGGAGGAATGTGGCATCAGGATTGGAGGAAGACTCATCAACAATCTGCGTTATGTAGATGACACAATTCTGCCTGCTGAAACTAAAAAGGAACTGAAGTGTTTGCTGTAGAAGGTCAAGGACTGCAGCCTTCAATAGGGATTGAAGATCATCATCCAGAATACAAAGATTCTCACCATTGGGCCGATTGGCAGCATCATGATAGACAGTGAAGAGATTGATATTGTTGACAGCTTTAGTTGGCTTGGCTCCACAATCAACACTCTTAGTACTAGCAGCCAAAAGACAAATTGCATTGGGAAAGTCGACTGTCAGGGACCTCTCCAGAATACTGAAGAGTAACAACATCAGGCTGGAAACTAAGGTATGCCTGATCCAGGCCATAGTCTTCACAATTATGTGCTATGCATCAGAAAGCTGGACAACGAATAGGGATGATAGAAGGAGAATAGATGTCTTTGAGCTGTGGTGCTGGAGAAGAATGGTGAATATACCATGGACTGCTAAGAGAGCAAACAGGTTCATCCTGAACAGGGTTAAACTAGGCTGCTCCTTGGCGGCAAGGATTCTGAAGTTTCATCTGATATACTTTGGGCACGTTGTAAGGAGAGTCCAGTCCTTGGAAAGGGGCATCATGTTTGGGAGGCTGAAGGGACAGTGCAGGAGAGGAAGACCCTCGATGAGATGGATTGACTCAGGGACTAGGGTAATGGGGGTAGGTGTATCAGAGATAAGGTTGGCAGGGTTCAGAGCTGTTGTACATAGTTTCACTATGAGTCGCAAGCAACTCAATGGCACATAATGACAAACAACTTTCCAGTTGGAGTGCGCTCTGGTGGCCTAGTGGCAAGAAGCTGTACTGCAATCCGGAAGGCACACAATTCAAGGTCACCAGCTGCTCTGTGGGAGAAAGATAGGCCATCTCTTCCAGTGTGATTAAATGCCTCTGAAAACCCACTGAAGGATCAGCTGGGGTGGGTTTCGACTCTACGGCATATAACAACAATAACAACATCATCATCCCAGTTTGTGTCTCAGCTCTGATTTGCTTAGCAAATCATTTCCAGCAGTGGAAATGGCCGAGTCATATGGGATTTCTATGTTCAGCCTTTTGAGTAAATGCCTAACTGCCTTTCATAGTTGTTGTATATTGCAGTCCCACCATCAGCATATGAGTGTTCCAAAATCTCTGTATATTCTTTACTATTTATTGCTTTCTGTCCTGTTAAACATTGCTACTAAAGTGAAATACAACATGGGAGAATCTAGACAGCATTGCACGGAGTGAAATAACTCAGGCACAAAAGGATGAATACTGTGATTTGTACACTGATGTTAAGAGTAGTATTGTTTACAATGGCGAGAAAATGGAAACAGCCCAAATGCCCATCAAGAAACAAAGAATTGAGAAATTGTGGTGCCTTCACACAATAGAATACTATACAGCACTCAAGAGCAACAATTTCACAAAATATTATATGGCATGGGAAAGAATAAAGAGCATCATGCTTATTGAACTAACTCAGTCTTATAACACAAGTAATGCATATGGCCATTATTGCAAAAATAGAAGGATAACTAGCAAGATGGATGTGGATAAAAGTCCAAAGGAGAGGGGAAGGGATCAGGAAAAGAGAGTGGGGAAAAGGGAAATCATGAGGTCACAGAGTTTGGTGGGTAGAGGAAGGGGAAGGAATTACAAAAGATCCAGTGGCAACCCAAAAAGATGGGTTGATAGTGGGCACAGATCAATGGTGATTAATTTTTATAAAACAGAATATATGGGATTGATCAAATGAAACACAATGAAAAGAAAGGACTGTATGAAACACAATGCACATTATTTTTTATACAAATAAATACAACATTTTAAAAAGCTTGCATAAGACCACTACTGTGACAATAAGAGAGTAGAAGGGGAGGAGGGGAAGAACAGAAATGTAATGGGTCGACAAAGAACACAAGAGGACCAGTACAAGGGAGGAAAACCAGGGAAGAATTGAGATATAGTTAATGGGGCTATTGCAATTAGCAAATAGAAATAAAACCTACATAGTTGTTTAAAAGGGGAGAAGGAAGAGGAAATCACTTAGGACAGTAGAGATTAGCAGGGGCATGGGGGAAGGTATAGATATGGTGCAGTAGAGATTTGAGAAAACAGGAAGATAAAATAATCAACAGTAATTAATTACATAAAACAATGTGCAGAAATGACTATATAAAACAAACTGCATATGAATGAAACAATGTATATGAATAATTGTATAAATGTGAATGGTGATATAAAAATGGATTTTTTTAGAAAGGCAACAAATACTTAAGGAGGCATGAAACTGTTTATCTATCAACTGAAATGCCCAAAGAACATCCAGATAATACCAATAATACTTCCAGTACATAACACAACAGTGGTAACAAAGTTATAAATCAAAGTGTTGGCACTATTCCATTGGTGATTATGAGGTAATAAAAATTTCCTTACAGTTCCCAGTAGTACCAGTGTTAGATTACAAAACAGTTATTTCATAAAACATAATGCTGGGAATGATTTTATGAAATACAATATGAATTAAGAATAGTGTGAAACATAATGTATATGAACTTTGTAAGCAAACCAATATCATTTTTTAAAGTGGGGGAAGGATTGGATACTGTTTGCATTTGTAAATTTCCATAGGAATAAGAACACATAATTTCAAATATAAAGAGCACAGTGTCTTTAGATTTCTCTTCCTTACAGTTAATGCTCAAAATCTTTAAAAGTAATGTTTCCATAAGAACAAATTTGTGCATAATATTTAAACTTATTAATACATGCAACAAAAATCATATGATGATAGAGAAAAATCATTTTGCAAAGTTCTTAAATCCCTTCATAATAAAAGTCAACAATCTAGAAATTGAAACTTTATCAAAGAACATCATTTTAATAAAGAACATCTGGAAATTAGACAGTTAAAACTTAATGCTAAAAATCTAGATGTGTTCAAACAAAATCAAGAATAAGACAAAGTATTCTGTTCTCACAACTTCTGTTAAATATTGCATCTGACTGAGGTTCCAGACAGATCAGTTATGTAAGAAAATGAAATAATTAGAAATTAAGAAATAAAATTATCTCTTTGCAGATAACATGATTTTGTAAAATACTTAATGCAAAGAAATAGGAGAGTAACTAAAATCATTAACAGGATTTCAGGACACAAAAGAAATATTTTTAAATTAATTTAATTAGTTAACTAATTAATTAACAATGAATATTACAAACAAAATTAAGCAATTCAAGTCACAGTTGCATCAAAAAAAAGAAAATATTTAAAAATACACTTAACAAAAGAAGAATAAAACTTATACTCTAAAAATGTTAAGGTATTGCTCAAGTCAAAGGACACCTACAAGCTAAAGAACAATTGTGTCAGTCAAGAAACTAAGGTGTGACTGATCCAACCCATGGACTTCTCAATCACTTGCTATGCATCTGAGAGCTGGACAAAGGAGAGGGCAAAATAAGGTTGCTTTTTGGAGGCAAAGATTTTGAAACTTTGTCTCACATACATTGGGCATGTTGTCAGAAGGGACCAGTCCTTGGAAAAAGACATCATGCTTGGAAGGGGGGGCAGTGCAGGTGAGGAAGATCCCGGCTGAAATGACTGACACAGTGACTGTGGGAATGGTGTCAGGTACATCAGAAATGGTGAGGCTTGCTCAGGAACCTTGCAAGGTTCATAGTCATTGTTCATAGGGTCACTATGAGTCATTGTTGACTTGATGGCACATAACAACAACAACAGAAATGAACCTCATGGTTATTGATCAGAAGGCTTAATAATTCTAATAAATCAATACTATAAAAATTGATCGATAACCTCAATGCAATCACCATGAAGATTCTACCTTCCTTTTTTCAGTAACTTAAAAACAGATCATAAAATTTGTATGGAAAGGAATGTGGACCAAAATAGTTAATATGTCTTTAAAAAGCATGAATAAATTGCAAGATGCAGACTCTAGATTTAAACATTTACTGCAGAGATACAATAATCAAGAAAGTATGGTCTTATTCTGCCCACAAAATGCCCCTCAAAGAACTTCCAATCATACAACTGAAAATTTCAAGAGCGTTTATTAATTCCACATGTGGAGACTTTCTCCCTCCACGAGACGGTGGCTAGGGGAAAAGCCCCTAGTCCCCCCTCCCAATTGCTTTTATAGCTTTTTTTGGGTGCCCTGTCGGGGCAGCGGAATTGAGATCATGGTTGGGAGGTAGGGGGATCAGTCATGTGGGTCGGCTTCTGACGGGCTGGCTACTTTGCCTGCCTTTACTCCCTCTTTGTCAGGTAGACACTAGTTAATTCTTTACTTTGCAAAGACAGACAAGACTTTACCCAGGGCATTCGTGTTTGCCTTAAGTTAAGAATTTTTATGGCCTGCTTCTGCTTCTGGCATTAATGGGGGTTTATAAAAAAATGGGGTTTTTGCTGTCCCTTCAGTCTTACCATATGAACAAGAATAAAGATAAATAGAATAAAGTAAAAAAATCCAGAAATGGTATTAATATATGTATTGGTGGTTAGTTTTTTTACAAGAATACAAAGAAAATGTAATAAAAAAAGTCTTTCTTTTAAAAATAAAGTGGTTCTGGGACATAAGGATGGTGTTGTTACTAGGTGCTAACAAGTTAAGTATGACTCCTAGTGACCCTATGAACAACAGATCTGAATCCTGTACTATCCTGTGCCATCCTCATTATCTCTGACACGCTTGAGCCCATTGCCGCAGACACCAAGTCAACCCATCTTGTTGAAGGTCTTCCACTCTCTCACTCTCTCACTGACCCTTCACCTTTGGAACCATGATGTCCCTTTTCAAGGAATAGCCTTTCCTAGCAAAATGTCTAAAATATGTGAGTTGAAGTTTTGTCATCCTCTCTTAAGAGCACTCTGGCTATACTTTTTGCAAGACATATCTGCTTGTTCTTTTGGTAGTATATGAGGCACTCAGAACTCTTCTTCAACACCATAACCCAAAGGTATCAATTCTATCTTCCTTATTTATTGACCAGCTCTCAGATGCATAGCAAGTTATTGATAAGACGATGGCCCAAATCAAGTGCAACTTAGTCTTCAAACTCATCATTGCTCCTCAGTAATTTGGAGAGGTCCCAAATAGCAGAATTTCCCAGTGAAACATATCTCTTGATTTCCTGACAGTTCCTCACAATCAAGGTAGTTGATTGTGGATCCAAGGAAGATGATATCAATGACAACTTCAGTCTTTTCTCCACCCATCATGATGTTGCTTATTGATCCAGTGGCGAGGATTTTTGTCTTGATGTTGAGATGTATTCTATATTGAAAGTTGTGGTCTCTGACCTTATGCAGGAAGCCTTGAAAGCCTGACTCAGATCCTGATGCCACATTCTTCTTCATAAAGTGTAGTTTCTCAAATTATTTGGTCAGCATACAGAATGAATAAGTATGGAGAAAGGATACAATCCTGACGCACACTTATTGTCAGGTGCTGTCAAGTTTACTACTCATAACAGTCCTATGAAAAAGAGATCTGAACTTTGCGCTATCCTGTACCATCTACATGATCACTGATATATTCAAGCAAATCGTTGCAATCATTGGGTCAATTTATCTTGATAAGAGACTTCGACTCTTTCTCTGACCCTCTTCCTTTCTAAGTAAAATCTCCTTTTCCAAGAATTAGCCTCTGCAGACAACAGGCTCAAAGTGCATGACACCAAGTTTCATCATTCTTACCTCTAAGGAATACCCTGCCTGTACTTTCTCCAAGACAGATATGTTTGTTCTTTTCAGAGTCCATGGGATATCCAGTTCTCTTCTCTAACACCAAAATTCAAAGGAATCAATTCTTTGAATATATGTTGTTGTGGTTTATATGTTCCTTCAACTTGGAATTAACTCATATTTGACCCTTCTATAGGTTTTCCGTTTCAGCAAGCAGGGTTGTGTCATTTGCTTGATGAGTCTATCTCCAATCCTGATGCCACATTCCTCCTCAAAGAGCCCAGCCTCCCATATAATCTGTTCTGCATATAGATTGAAAAGGTATGGAGATAGGACACATTCCTGGTGTGCACCCTTCACAGTTTTGAACCATGCAGGGTTTCCTTGCTCTGTCCTGATGACTGTCTCTTGGTTCAAGTATAGGCTTCACATAAGCACAATCAAGTGTTCTGGGATTCCAACAGCAGCATTATTAACCACCGCAAGAACATGGAAATAGTCCAAATTTCTTACCACAATCATATGGATTGAAAAATTATGGTACATTCACATGATGGAATGCATCATGCAAAGTATGCAGTAGCAATGATTTTGTAAATCGCTACCTAACTAGAAAGGGATTAGAGAGCATTATGCTAAAATTAAATCAGTAATAACATAAGGACAAATACTATATAATACCATTATTGTAGAAATAGATTACTAGTAAATGAGTATGAGGATCCAAGGAGGGGAATAGAGGAGTAGATGGGTGAAGATGAACGGGGTCACACAATTTGATGGGTAGATTAAGGAAAAAGGAATAGGAAAGTCCAATGTGAAAAAAAAATAATAAAATGAACTTTGTAAGTACACCAGAACAAAATAAAAATTTTCTTTTTCAAAAAAATGTGTCTTCTCTTTAACTTAGCTCTCCCTTGAATGTATGAGATTCTTCATGTAATACGGATGCATACCATACTGTAGCAAAGAAGCATGAAAAGAAAATTGAAGAATTAAAAAAGGTGGAAGAAATCTACAGTAAATATATCAAAAAGAATTGGTAGGCATGGAACCATTTCAGGAAAGTTGCATATGATCAAGAACAAGTGGTAATGAAGGAGGAAATAAAACCTACACTGGAAGCATTGGCCAGGATCAGGTCCACCTGAGTCTCCAGACTGATATTGTTGCCCTTCAGTACTCTAGAGAGGTTCCTGACAGCAGCTGTCAGCAGACTTTCCCAAGGCAATTCATCTTTTGCTTTCCTGACTGCTGGTCCCGAGAGAGTTGATTATAGAACCAAGCAAGCTAAAGTTATCAACAATCTCAATTTCTTCTCTGTCCATCATGAGACTGCCAATTGGCCCAGTGGTGAGAATTTTTGTTTTAAATCCATATTGAAGACTACAGTCCTTGATCTTCAGCAGCAAACCTCATGTCCTCTTTAGTTTCAGCAATCAAGGTTGTATCATCTCCATAACACAAGTAGTTGAGTCTTCCTCCAATCCCGATGCCACACTTATCCTAAAGCCCAGCCTCCCGAATGATCTATTCTGTGTATAAATTGAAAAGGTGTGGAGATAGGATGTATCCTTGATGTACACCTTTCCTGATCTGAATCATGTTTTGTTCTAACTACTGCTTTCTGGGTCAAGTATAGGTGCCACATGAGCCAAACCAAGTGTTCGGGGATCTCCATTGTTCTCAAGGTTAGCCACAGTTTGTTGTGATCCACACAGTCAAATGTTTTTGCATAGTCAATGAAAAACACAGACACTCTTCTGGTACTCTTCTAAACCCAGCCTGCACATCTGGCAGTTCTCTGCTAATGTCAACTTTGGTCCAGTTATTTTTGGATAATCTTCATTAGGATCTTGTTTGCATGTGTTATTAGTGATATTGTTCGATAATTTCCACAGTCTGCTGGGTCACATTTCTTTGGAATGGGAACAAATACAGATCTCTTCAAGTCAGTTGGCTTGGTAGTTGTCCTCCAGCTTTCTTGGTGTAGTCTGCGGAGCCATGTCCAAGGCAGCCATCTGTTTGTTGAAATATATCAATTGTATTTCATCAATGCCTTGGGCCTTGTTTTTTTTGCCAATTCTTTCAGAGAAGCTTGAACTTCCTCCTTCCATAGGCTCTTGGTCATATGTTTTTCATTTGGTATAGTGCCTCCGTGTTCTCCTTCCATCTTCTTTTAATGCTTTCTGGGCCATTCAACATTCTGCCTTCAACATCCTTAAGTATTGCAACTCAGGGCTTGAAGTTGCTCTTCAGTTCCTTCAGCTTAAGAAATGCCAAACTAGTTCAATACTTTTGATTTACCAACTCCAGCTCCTTTCACATTTCATTATAATAATTTGTTTTGTCTTCCTATGCTGCCTTTTGAAAGCTTCTGTTCAGCTCCTTAACTTCCTGATTCCCTCCATTTGTTTTGGCTTCTTGGTGTTGTAGTACAATATTCAGTTTCTTCTGACATCCTTCTTGGTCTTTTCTTTCTCCTGTGTCTTCTTATATTCTTCCTGAATGATATTCTTAATATCTTCCCACAGCTTGTCTTGTCTTTGCTCATTAGTGCTGAAGGCTTCAACCTTGTTCCTTAGATGATATGTGAGGCAATTTATTTATTTGTCCAATACATCCAATGTTTGGGCTTCCTCAAGGATAAGTCTTCTTAATGCCAACTCCTCCATCCCTTGTGAATGAATTATTATTTTCTCGTTTCTTTAATATGCTTTATGGTGGTTTTAATTTGAGGTATTTTTAGAATTATGAGCCTGTAACTATGGAAATCATATTTTCCTCTCCTCCTTTATGACAGTTTGTTACTTCATTTTACTATGGTTGCGGGTGTTTATAACTCTTCTGAAATAATTTTGTAAAGACTGTATTCTTTGTCATTAGTGGCCAATGAAGCTTGTTAGCTTAGTGCTTAGTGAGTCCTACTTTTGTTGTTGTTGATTATGTGATTTGCCCAAATTCCTGAAGCAATAAACACCTTTTCCAGCTTCCTGTGTTTATGATTTCTCTAAGGTATTTCTGCATTGATTGTATTTTTTGTCATTAGTGATCAATGAGATAGTCAGAGAGTAATTTCATAGAGATTTTCTTTTTCTGACAAAATAAATACCACCCCCCCAAACCCCTTTTAGTCTTTGCATATTGACTCTGATGTGAAGTAGTCCTTCAATGTGCAGTCTGTTTGAAATTCTTTAACTTCAAGGCCTAAAGTTTAGAGTCTTCTGTGGTAGGCTTTTGGGTGGGGTTTTTATTAGCATGTCTCTAGTCCTTTCATAGGCACAGTCATTTTACATTCTGAAGACTGCAAGTGGTGCTTTTCACAGCCGTTATTCTTCTTTAATGCCTCCATCAGCCTTTTCTTTCTTGCTTTTTTGGTCTATCTACTGTTTGCCCTCTGTATTATCCCTTGTCACAGGTGGCCAGGAATTTTAAGTGCTTTTGATAAAAGCCATCCAGCAGGCTGCTCTAAGTCATAAAAGAGTTCTGAAGTAACAAAACAAAAAGAAGCTTATCTCTCAAGGAGCCACTAGACAGATCAAAACAAATAGCCATAATTCTTTCACAGCAAGGTCTCTGTTACTCCCTTTGACATTACCAGACCAAACAAGGAGAGGAATGAGTGATGGTAGCAGAGAAGGTATATATGCCACATTGCTGTCTTGATAATATTTATTAGCTTCTTCTTCCCTCCCCCCATTTAGCACTCTTCTTGAGTTTATTTTTTAGATTGTAATTTCAACAGTTGATTCAGATAATTTTCTTTGTTTAATTATTGTTTTGTTGGAAGGACCAATCCTTAGCTACCTACTCTTCAATTTTTGGTGATAGCTTTAAATAAGGACAGTTCGGTAAAATAATTTTGAAAAGAGCATTGAAAATGGATTCTTCCTGACTACTACTAAGTTTACTAACTTGCTTTAGATAATAGCTCTTAATTACCAAGGGCTCCATCTTTATTTTCAATCAGCTCCTGAGTCAGAGGTGAAGCATTTGATACATGTAATTTAATCAGTTTTTCCCATTCTTGTAGCTCCAATAATTACCCATGGTTGGGGTTTTTTTTTTTCATTTGTAAATTGAGTTATTTTAACAAATTCAACCCTCAAGGCAGATACAGAAGAATCTCATGGGCAAAATATTGAATAGCATGTTGTTGTTGTTTTGTTGTTATGTGCCATGAAGTCACCTTTGACTCATAGCAACCCTATGTACAACAGTTCTGAGCTGGGCCCTATCTTGAGCCTGTCTCACTGACTCCAACACACTTACCCTATTGCCTTAATTACTGTATCAATCCATCTCATGCTGGACCTCCCATTCCTGTCCTGTCCCTCCACCCTTTCAAGCATGACACTCTTCTCCAAGGATTTGTTGCTCCTGGCTACGTACCCAAAGAATGTGAGACAGAGCTTCAAAATTCTAGCCTCCAAGAGAAACCTGGTTTCACCCTCTCTAAGCAGACCTATTTGTTTCCTTGGTGGTCCATGGTATGTTCAAGACTCTTCTTTAGCACCACAACTCAAAGGCATCAAAGGTATAAAACCTTCTTCTGTCATACTTAGTCATTGTTCAGCTCTCTGATGCAAAGCAAGTAATTGCAAAAACCATGGCCTGGATCAGGTGCACCTTAGTCTCTAGACTGACATTGTCATTTCTCAGTACTCTGGAGAGGTCCCTGAGAGTAGATTTACCTATTGTTAATTTGTCTTTTGATTCACTGACTGCTAGTACCAAGAGTGTTGATTGTGGAGCCGGGCAAGCTTTAATTGTTAACAACGACGAGCTCTTCTCCATCTACCATAACATAAGTAATATCAAAAGAAAATGGAAGAAATACAATCGCTGCACACGCCAAAAAAGAGTTTGTTGATGCTCAGACATTTCAAAAACTTCAGAAAGCAATGGCAATAAAGGAAGATATCCAGTCTATACTAAAGACATTGGCAAAAGATAAGGGTCCAGAAACTGATGGAGTATCAGTATTTCAGCAAACACATACAGCCCTTGATATACCCACTCTTTTATGCCAAGAAATTTGGAAGAGAGCTACCTATTCAATCAATTGGGAGAGCTCCATATTTGTACCTGTTCCTAAAAAGAAGATCCACTAGGACAGAAATTATCAAACAGTATCATTAATGTAACATGCAAGTTCATTCTTAATGAAGAAAATTCAGAAATATCTGTAGCAATACATTGACAGGGAAATTCCATAAATTTAAGCTGAATTCTGAAGAGGCCATAGAATAAATGATATCATTGCTGATGTCAGGTGGATATTGCATGAGAAGTGACAATACAAAAAAGATACTGAATTGCATTTTATTGGTTGTGAAAAAAATTTAATTGGGTTGTTGCTGTTATTAGGTTCCACTGAATCAAAACCAGATGTGAACCTTGCCCTATCCTCTGTCATCCTGACATCTCTAATATGTTTGAACCTGTCATTACAGTCATTGTATCAAGCCATACTGTTGTGGTTCTTCCTTTCTTTCTCTGACCCTCCACCTTGCCCAGAATGATGCCTTTTTCCAAGGACTAGTTCCTTCTGACAACATGCCCAAAGTACATAGGAGGAAATTTTGCTATCCTTGCCTCCTTGGAGCATCCTGGTTGTACTTCCTCCAAGACAGACTTTTTGTTCTTTTACCTTTCATGGGGCATTCAGTACTCTTCTCCAATACCACAATTAAACAATAAATTTTACATGCTATTAAGAAGAATGAGAATTCCACAACACTTAATTGTGCTCATGCAGAACTTGTACATAGACCAAGAAGCAGTGGTTTCAACAGAACAAGTGAATATTTAATGTTTTAAAATCAGGAAAAGTAGTAAGGGGTTGCATTGTGAACCCAGGAGTAGGTAGTTCAAAGTCACCAGCTGCACAACAGGAGAAATATGGTCAATCTCCTCCCATGTGATTTATGCCTCTGGAAATCTGCTGCTATAAGATAGTTGTGACTTGAGAGCATCTAAAAACAATAAGCCATAGTATTTTCAATTGTTTTGTATATATCTGAGTTTTGAACAATGAATAGGGATGATTGAAGAAGAAACAATGCCTTTGACTCAATGATATCTACTAACAACAACAATAACATAATGATAATAATAATAGGATATTATTGAGCTATAAAAAGTAATGATGTTCTGATACATGTTACAACATAGATGGACTTTGAAAACATTACCCTAATTGATAAAACAGAAAATACAAATGTACAACAATGTAATAATAATAATAATAAAAGAAAATGGAATAGTCCACAAGGGGAAGGGGTAGGGAGAAGAGGAAATCACAAGGATAACAGAGGTTGGTGAGTGGGGGTAGAATGAGGCTTAGGGATGAAGGAATTAGGAAAGATCCAATAGGGATCGGAAAAGATACAGTAATAGTAGGCATACATCGTTGCTGAATAATTTTTATAAAATACAATGTACATGAGTGATTGTTTCGAACACAATGTGAATTTATAAATGTGTGAAACGCAATGTACATGAAGGATAGACAATGCCTACGAATTTTGTGTGCAAACCAATATAAAATAAAAAGAAAACGGAAGAAATATACTTTAAATATATACGCAAAACAAGATGAAGAAACAAACCATTGAAATTCTAGTGTAGAAAGAATAAGAACCTCGAAGCTGCCGCATCAGCACAAGCCACCGCGTAAGTAAAAGCTGTGGGTGGCTATTAACTAGGAAAAAACTAAATTTATACCACCTTCAAAAAAAGTGAACTGAGTTGAGAGCGACACCAGAGCCGTGACCCAAAGAGATTGAATGAAGACTGTAGTCTTCAATATGGATCGGAGCTCAACATCAAGAAAACAGAGATTCTCACCACTGGCCAGTCAGCAGCTTCATGATGGATAGAGAAGAAATTTAGGTTTTTTCAATAACTTCAGCTTGCTTGGTTCCACCATCAACATTTTGGGCACCAACAGTTAGGAAATCAAAAGACAAATTGCACTGGGAATGTCTGTTGTCAAGGACCTCTCTAGAGTACTGAAGAGCAACAGTATCAATCTGGATATAAGGTGTGCCTAATCCAGGCCATGGTCTTCGCAATTACTCGCTATGCAATAGAGAGCTGGATAAAAAACAAGGATTATACAAGAAGGATTGATGCCTTTGAGCTGTGGTGCTGGAGAAGAGTGTTGAACATGCCATGGACTGCCAAGAGTCCAAAGAAATCTGTGTTGGGGAAGGTGAAACCAGGCTTCTCTTTGGAGGCAAGATTTTTAGGCTCTTCTCACATCCTTTGGGTATATGGCCAGGAGGGATCAGTTCTTGGAGAGCCACATCATGCTTGGAAGAGTGGAAGAACACCTCAGAAGAGGAAGTCCCAGGATGAGATGGATTGACTCAATGACTGGAGCAATGAAATCAGGTATTGCAGAGAATGAAATTGGCTTAAGATAGGGCAGGTTTCAAAGGGAGTGCACCTGTGGGTTGCAGGTGACTTGATGGCACATAACAACAACAACCTAGCTCTTACATTCCCTGAATAGCAAGTGGAAATAAAGATCATAATTACCAAAACAGTTTTAAGATTAAATTTTAAAAAGTACAGGTAAAATCATAGCTGAAGATCCAGTATCATATTAAATACTGAATAAATTTTTCTGGTTATTGTCACTACTCAGTTGATTCTAGAAATAAATAGCCTGTGATCACCAAATATTTGTTAAGCATAGACTATGTGTCAGATAATCCTCTCATGACTAAAGATACACCAATTTAGAAAACTGTATTTATCTAGGGGGATACAGATGCAAAATACAATAAATGAGTATAGCATGTACAGTGAGAAGCTGAGAACTGGAAGCAGAACAGATAATGAGTTGGCTACCACCCAGTAGCATAAAAGAATAAAGACCTTTATTAAGATTACAGTTAAGAGAACCCCATAAGCAGTTCTACTCTACAGCATGTGAAACAGCATACTTCAGAGTGGATTTGATAGCAACAGAATGTCTAGTATTACAAATCTGGGCTCTTGTTCCTTCCTTTTTGAAAGAATCACAGCTCTATTTAGCAGTGGCTTTACAGGTTTATCTCTAGATAGGTGTGGTTATATCACTTTGCTTTTCAAGTGAATCAATATGAACTGTGCAAGGAAAGAGAAGGAGACAATCACAACAATCTCTTTTGATTCTTTCCTATTTTCTAGAAATTGCAGTATGACTGTTACTTGACATTTCCAAGATCATCATGCTTTATCTTTCTTCTATATTGTTGAAATTTTAAAGAACAAAGCATTTCATAGGAACAGAAAATATTTTATTGCAATTTCTACAGATGCTTTTTAATGCATATTTTCCACACACACTTTCCTTCACTGATATTATGTTTCATATAATATGTTTAATAAATTAATCACTATTGAACTATGCCCAACATTACCCCATCTTTTCAGGTCCCCACCAGATCTTGGTATTTCCTTTACTCACTCCCTCCACCCACCAAATTATGGAACCCTGTGATTACCCCTCAACCTATCCTCACCCTTCTGCCCCACCAATCCCTCCCTTGGACCCTCATACATATTTTACTAGTTATCCTTCTATTTTTGCTATAATGGACTTATGCAATATCTGTCCTTAGGAAAGCATAATGCTTTCCAGTCTCTCCCAAGTTATGTAGTATTTTTCAAAATCATTGTTCCTGAATGTTGTATAATATTCTTTTGTGTGAATGTGCCACAATTTCTCAAACCATTCAGTTGTGGTTGGTCAGTTGGGCTGTTTCTATGTTCTTGTTATTGTGAATAATGCTGCTATGAACATTGGTGTACAAATATCCATTTGTGTCTTGGTTTGAATTCCCTTGGGGTATATTCCTAGTAGTGGAATAGCTGGGTCATACGCAGTTTCTATATTCAGCCTTTTGAGGAAACAACAATCTGCCTTCCAGAGTGTTGAGTATTGAGTAAACAGAAAAATTTCTCTGAGATCCAGTCAAAAGATGACCTGAATTGCTATGCATCTGAGAGCTGGGCAGTGAATAAGGATGACAGAAGAATAATTGCTTTTTGAGTTGTGGTACTGGAGAAAGGCACTAAATATCCCATGGACTGCCAAGATAACAAGTTAGTATTGGAGAGGGTGCTACAAACGTGCTTCTTAGAGGAAAGAATGGTTACATTTTGTCTCATAATTTGGGCATGTTGTTAGGAGGGGCCATTCTTTGGAAAAGGATATCAGGTTCAGAAAAGGAAAATATCAGCAAAAGTGGGGAAGACTCTCAACAAGATGGGTTGAAACAGTGACTGTAACAATGGCTTCAAGTGTGGCAAATATGATGAGGATCGCACAGGATATAATTGGGTTCATATCTGATGTTTGTAAGGTCACTATGTGTTATTAGCTTAGGAGATTATACCCTTCAGTCATGAAAGGGGATAATGTACAACAACCACTATAACCATTTTCCCTCCATTGCTGCACTTATATTTAACACTGTAAAGGATTGCTTTGTTATTTGAAGATATGAGAGAAGTAGCTCCCACTACCAAAAGTAGTTTACCAGGATATTCTATGAGAAGGTGTACTCGCTGAGTAAATCATGGCAAAATTGCATAGTAGTTAAGGAACTTAACCTATAAGTTTAAGTGACCTGAGTTTTCATTCCAGCATTGCCACTTTTCTTTGTAACACAGGTGGAGGTAAATGAGAAGACTAAGTTTAGTTAGCTTTATCTGTCAAATAGTACTTATAGGAGTATCTTTCTCATGAGAATTTTGTATGGCTGAAGTGAGAAAATGCACATAATGTGCTTATGCAAGACTCACAGTAGGCACTTTATAAAGGGCAAGTTTTACAATTGTTAAGTGCTGTTACAGACTCATGATGACTCTATGAGCGAAAGACCTGAACACTTGCATAACTTTCATCGTTTCTCTAAATTCATAGTTTACAGAGGCAAGCTATTTCGAAAGTAGATGCTCCTCCTGCTTCCAAGCCTGTTTTAATCTGGGAGCTCCACTAAACACTGTCCACCACGGGTAACCATTATTGCATTTGACACCACAGTGTCACAGTGTTGAGCATCACAGCAGCCATGCGTTACCTCTGTACAGCAAATGGACAGACCAGTGCTATACCACTTAGAAGACTGCTTGCCCCAATCGAATTAAAACTGGGCCTGAGGGCTGCAGGTTAAAATCACCCACCTTTGGCTTGGTAGCATCACTTTCTATCCAGTAGGCCAACAGAGCTCTCTCTATGACTCACAGCAATTCTTTGAACAACAGATCTAACCCTGGCCCCGTCCTACACCATCCTCACAATCCAAGACATGATCGAGCCCTTTGCTACAGTCACTGAATCAATCCATCACAGTAGGCACATTATAGTCTTCATAAAGTACTGATAGGATAGTCTATAGCAAGTTACACTGCTAACCCAAAAGCTGTTTTTCTCTGGCGGTTTGACTCCATCAGCAGTTTTGTGGAAAAAAATGTACAGTCTCCTACTATGTGATTTACTGGGTCAACTATGAATTTAAACCAATGTGAGGGCAATGAGCTTTGCGTTTTCTAAACATTAAGGGGTAATGTTCAGATCTGTGAAGTGCAAATTATCACATTTTAGAATTTCCTTCACTCAACTACTGTTTTTGAAGGTTCAAAATACATTATTTTAAAAAAGATAGCTCTACTAAGATAGTCACATAACATAAAATCTACTTCTTAAAAATTACCATCATTTTCTATGTAGTGAGTTTACTAGGTTGCAAAATGGTCACTTTAATGCAAATTTAGAATATCTGCATCACCCAAAAAAGAAACTTTATGCTCAATAATATTCACTTATCATCTTCCCATCCCTTGACAAATGATAATCTTTCTCTAAGGACTTACACACTCTGAATATTTCCTATATATTGAGCCTTACAATGTGTAGTCTTTAGCAACTGAGTTCAAGGTCCATCCATGATGTAACTTAGATCAATACTTGATTCTTTTCTAAGGCCAAAAAATACCACGTGGCATTCATTCTGGCCCGAGGGCCGGGCCAAGAAAAACCTATCTACACACCAATTCTACAGGATGCATCACCTTTGCTCGGGAAACATTACGACTAAACTGCAGAGATATTGGTCCCAACATAAGGAACTATAAAAAGCTGATGTATTTGGAATCACAGAAGCCAAGGAAGCTTCATATATAAGCTATTAGATCAAGGGCTGGTCAATGGGAGATAGATGTAAAGGGAGGGGGTAGAAGTGGATAGGTATCCTGGTGGATGGTGGAGCAGGGAAATAAGTGGGTAAAGACACGTGTGCAAAAGGCAGGGACAACAATGACACTAATGGTTAACTCCATGATAAGGGATATATCATTCATTGTTGCACGCTTCTCCCCGCACAAACCCCTCCCCCCCCCATTTGCTCCTCTCCTTGAAAAGCAAAAGAAAAACTCCCTCATTGGTAC
>NW_006399790.1:19090166-19145646 GCF_000299155.1 Elephantulus edwardii
TAGGATAATCAGGATGGGAGTGTCAGAGACAGTGAAATTGGCACAGGACAGAGCAGAGTTTAGGGCTTTTGTACATAGGGTCGCTATGAGTCGCAAGCAACTCGAGGGCACGTAACAATAACACCATATCACATGTTGTTTGTCAACTAATCAATTGTTGAGCATTTGTATTTTTTTCTCATTTTTACTATTAGGAATAATACTGATATAAATTATCATCTACAGTTTTGTTTGCCCATATATTTTAAATTCTATTGAAAACAAGTGACTGAAATACATAGAAACTTAATGCTTGCTTTTTTAAAAAAAAAAGTGAAACTATTCCCTAATGTGTCTGCAACATACTACATTCCCACTAACTACATATGAGAGATCTGAGAGACATCTATTTTGTTGATTATAGCCATGCTAGTGAGTACAGAGTGTTATCTGATTGTGGTTTGATTTGCGTTATTTTCCTAATGAATAAAGATGTAGAGCAATTTTACAACTGTTCATTAACCATTTGTATGATCTTTTCCATCATTTGATATGCATCTGAAAGCTGACAATGAGTAAGGATGACAAAAGAATAATTGATGCCTTTGAACTGTGGTGTTGGAAAAGGATACTGAATATCCCATGAAATGCCAAAAGATAAATATGTAATATGTTTCAGAGACAGATAAGAAATGAATATGTCTTGGAGACCTTTGCAGCCAGAGTGCTCCTTTGAGGCAAAAGTGACAAAGCCTTATCTCACATACTTTGGACATGTTGCTAGGAGAGCCTATTCCTTAGAGAAAGACATCATGCTTGCTAAGGTAGGGGAATGGCAAAGGAGAGCAAGACCTCCAACCAGGTACATTGACACAGTGACTGTAGCAATGGGTTTGAGTGTCTCAGAGATTATAAGGTTGGCACAGGAAAGGACAGAATTCAGATCTGTTGTTCATAGAATTGCTATGAGTCTTACTCGACTCAATGATACCTAAAAACTCTGGTGCCTTAGTGTTAAGGAGTTGTCCTGCAAATCCTAAGGCGCAAGGTTTGAATCTACCAGATGTTCTAAGGGAGAATGATGGGCCATCTCCTCCAGTGTGATTTACTGCTTCTGAAAACCCCCTGGAGCATCAGCTATGTGTTGGTTCTGACTCCATGGCACATAACAATAAAAGGAATCTATTACATGATGGCTGAGTAGTAAAAAGTTGTACTGCCAACACAAAGGCATGTGGTTTGAACCCACCAGCTGCTCCATGTGGCTCAGAAATTATTTTGATTCAATAGTATATAGCAACAACAACAAACTTTTTTCTGTCTCTATGTATTTGCTTCTTTTGAATATTTTCTATAAATAGAATCATGCAATATTTCACTTTTTGTATCTTATTTTTTTAAAAAAATATATTTTTATATGAATGAAATTTTATTAATTGTGTTAGGCTGTTCCACAGATAGCTTATTTAGTTTTTATAAAAAAATCAGTAAGATGACAATTTTTAGAAATCGTAACGGTATGGAAGCTAAACAAAACTAAACTAAATTAAAGTTAGTATTCATAAGCACATTAAATTGTTGAGTGCAACAGTATTTAAACTCAAATATGCCAGGTCTTAAAGGAAATATTATGCTCTTTAAAGTAAAATGAAGAATTATGGAGAAAATATATAGTTCCCATGTATAGTTGCAAGAACCATGCATGGTTGCAAATCTAACATCAAAGAAACGAGGATAAAAATTGATAAAAGACTGTGGAGTAGATTTAAGAAAATGCCTCTTGCTTGGAAATTTGAATTGAGAAATGGAAAGTAGAACAGGTAAATTTATGCACACTGTTGTCCAGTAGATCGTAGTTCAAAGGTTTCCAAGTTTATCAGTCTTTATAGAAGGAGTTTGCCCATCCGTCTTCTGAAGAACAGCCAGTGGATTTGAACTACTGACTTTTCATTTTGCACAATGCTGATAGTGACTCCTACACCTAACTACTTACTCATCTCCGAGGAGCGCTGGTGGCAAAATAATTGCTGTGGCAATCTGCTACTGTAAGAATTACAGCCTAGAAAACAATATGGTGTAGTTTTGTTCTGCCACAAAGATTATTATGAATCAGAATCAACTCAATGGATTATAAAGAACTTGGATTTTCATCCATTCATGGTTGCACAATTTTCTCCCTACCCCCCCTCCCACCATGTTTACTTTTTTCTTTGGGGGGGAAAAAGTTCTTTTTATTCCAGACTCTTGTCATGCCAAGAATACCTAATCATATATTCCTTTTACACAGTTCTCACCCTCATCAGTTTCAATGCAGTATACATTATTTATTCCATGTTTCTCAGTTTCCCCCAACTCCTTTGTCAGTCCTATTTTACAACAGTGATACTATGCCGTATTTTTTCTTTTGTGACTGAGATATTTCACTCAGCATAATGTCCTCCAGGGTCACTAATTTTGTATACTATTTCATGAGTTCTTTGTTTTTCAGTGCTGCATCATATTCTTTTTACTATGTTGAGGAATTTCCCTTCTATTTCTATTTTGTTGAGTGTTTTAATCAGGAAAGGGTGTTGGATTTTGTCAAAGACCTTTTAGGCATCAATTGATAGGATCATGGGGTTCTTGTTCTTTGCTTTATTAATGTGATGAATTACATTGTTTTTCTTATGTTGAATCATCCTTGCATACCTGTTATGAATCCCACTTGGTGAAGATTATTTCTTTTAATCTATCATTGGATTTTATTGGACAGAATTATATTCAGGATTTTTGCATCTGTGTTCATGAGAGATATTGGCCTATACTTTTCTATTTTAATGGTATCTTTACTGGGCTTTGGTATCAACGATATGTTTGCTCCATAGAATGAGTATGGAGAATTCCATCTTCTTCTAGTTCCTGAAATAGTTTATGTAGAATTGGTGACAGTTCTTCTCTGTTCACTTGTAAAATCATCTGACCCAGGGGTAGTTTTTTGGCTGGAGGTTGTTTTATTATCGTTTCAGTTTCTTCTTTGGTAATGATTCTGTTCAGTTGTTCAATTTCAGTTTGTGTCAGTTTAGGTAGGTTGTGATTTTTTAAGTATTTGTCCATTTCCTCTAACTTTTCATATTTGTTTTAGTTTTTCCATAACATTCCATTGTTAACCTTTTTATTTTAGTTTGTTCTGTTGTGATATTGCCCGTGTCATCTCTTATTCAGATTATTTGTGTCTTCCTTCTTGTCTTTTGTTAGTTTTGCTAGCGGTTGTCAATTTTATTAACTTTTTTGAACTAGGATATAAAATATTGTCTTTTAGACAATATTATGCTAATTGACCCCTTGCTGTCTTCTGAGACTATGGCCTTATGTCGTTCAACGCAGCAAGATGCTTGGTTTTAGCTAAAAGGTTTTACCGATTTTGTAGTTGTTGTAATCTGAGAAAATTATTTGTATTATTTCAATACTTAAAAATTTATTGTGATTCAATGTGTGACCTAACATGTTCTATGACCTATGTGCACTTGAAAAGAATATATATTTTGCTTGTATTGGGTGGAATGCTCTGTATACATTTATGAGATCAAGTTGGTTTACTATGTTGTACAGACTATATGAAAATAAAAACCCTCTCTACTGGTCCAATAGACAATTTAATGATAGATGAGGAAAATATTAAATTTGTCAATTGTTTCATTTTACTTATATCTACAATCAGTATCTGTGGTAGCAGGAGTTATGCCATCAAAAGGCTTGTTGTATAGGGAAAACCTGCTGTCAGAGACTTCTCCAAAATGCTGAGGAGAAAGATACCAGTTTAAAGACTAAGATCCACACTTTGGTATTGCTTCGTATGTATTCATATGCATCGCTTCATGTGCTTGTGAAATTTGAACAATGAATAAAGATGACAAGAAGAATCTATCCCTTTCAATTGTGGTGCTGAAGAGTATTGAATATATTGTGGACTATGCAGACAAAAAACAAATCTATTTAGAGGAAGTGTGACCAGGGTATTCCTTAGGATGGGGAAACTTTGTTTCACATACTTTGAGCACGCTGTCAGGAAAAGCCATCCTTGGAACAAGACTTCATGCTAGGAAATACGGAGAATCAGTGAGAGGGAGGGAATTTTCAATGAGGTGGATTGACACAGTAACTTTAACAATGGTCTTGAGCATGACGGAGATTGTGAGGATGGAACAGGATACGACAAGTTTCAGAGCTGGTGCTGCACTGGGTTTGGGGGGAAACTAAGAAAAGAGGGGATAAATGTTGAATACTGCATTGAAACAGATGAGGAAGAGAACTGTTTAAAAGGGATTTATGATTATTTGCATGACAAGAGCCCAGGATAAGAGCTGCAGAGTAAAGTGGACTGGTGGAAGGGGATTGCATAACAATAAAAGATTTTTTTTTCCAAAGAGAAAAAAGAACTGGGAGGGGGAGGGGTGGGGAGGGAGGAAAATGTGCAACAGTGATGAATAGAAATCCAAGTCCTCTAAAATCTTTCCTTAAAATCTCAATTAGAAACAAGAAAGGGTCACTATGAGTCATAACTGACTCAAAATCTTCTGACACCAACCGAGATATTAATGAATTTAATCAGTAAATTAAACAGGTTACATTGTCTTATTAGTGAGAATGCTAGAATGAAAGAAGATAATGATCTGAAAGCAGAATATGAAAATTTAAGTTCTAAAACTTTTGACAAGGCTCAGATGTTACAGAATTGTTGAGAAATTTTGAGGAGACCACAGGGACATGAGGAGTTCAATGATTCAAGGATTTAGTTTGGCTAATCCATAAAGTTCTTACAATACTCCAAAATGATGACAGGATTTGTGCTAAAAAGAGACTATAAGCCAGATGCCAAAATCTTTAAGAAGGAATGGAATAAGGGTTCATCCAGATGGCTTGGGTCTTGAATGAGCAAGTGTTTTTACATGAAGCTAGAGGCATAATGATTTGGAAATGACATCAGAGAATAAGAGATACGTGTTATTTATTTCTAAATCTTTATAGTACGTGGAGGTTGTGAGCAATTTAGCCACTTCTACTTGAGAGTTTTGTTGTGGAAATAAGTGGTAAATTCAAACATTGGCAGTCCCCTTGAGGAATGACACTTCTTAGCTTAAATTTTATGAATGTGTATGATTTATGGTATAATGGCAAATTTTTGACATGGAAAAAAGAAGCAGTTTAGGGTCAGATGGTAGGAAAAGCACTCAATTAGGAATTTTATTTTGGAAAGAAAAAGCTATCAAATACTTTATTTATAATCTAGCTATTATAAGATGGGTAAATCATATGGAACTTGTTATGTTGTTGTTGGGTGCTGTTGAGTTGAGTTTGACCCATAGCAACTGTATGAACATCAGATCTGAGTCCTATACTGTCCTATGCCATCTTCACACTAGAGTCCAATATGGTAGTCACTACATCAATCTACCTGGTTGAGGATCTTTCTTTCCTTTGCTGACCATTTGCCTTTATCAAGTTTGCCTCCAAAGAGCACTCTGGATTCACTTTCTCCAAGACAGATTTGTTCTTTTTGGCAGTCCATGGGATGTTCAGTACTCTTCCTCAACACCACAGTTTGGAGGCATCAACTCTTCTTCTGTCATCCTTATTCATTTTCCAGCTTTCAGATGCATACCAAATGATCAGAATGATCATGAAAGACCTGAATCAAACACACCTTAGCCCTCAAACTGACATCACTATTTCTCAATAATTTGGAGAGGTTCCTAACCACAGATTTTCCCAGTGCAATGTGTCTCCTGATTTCTTGACTGCTGTTACCAAGGATGTAGATGGTGGATCTGAGTACGATGAAGTTGTTGACAACTTCAATATTTTCTCCATTATCATAATGTTGCCTATGGGTGCAGTGGTAAGAATTTTTGTTTGTTTATTTGTTTGTTTTGACGTTAAGATATAATCCATATTGAAGACTATTCTTTGATCTTCCACTACAAGTGCTTCAAGTCCTCCTCATTTTCAGCAAACAAGGATGTGTCATCTGTATAACATAGGTAATTGATGAGTCTTCCTCTCATCTTCATGTCATATTTTTCTTTATAGAGTCCAGCTTCTCAAATATATTCAATATACAAATTGAATAGGTATGGAGAGAAAAATACAACCCTGATACATTCCCTTTTCCCTTGCTCTGTTTGTACAATAGCCTCTTGGTCTAAGTATAGGTTTCACATGAGCAAAATTAAGTGCTCTGGGATTCCCATTCTTCTAAATATTAGGTATAACGTGTTACGATTCACACAGTCAAATGCCTTTGAATAGTCAATAAAGCATAAACAGACATTCTTCTGGTATATTTATCCTCAGCCAGGATCTATCAGACATCCATGGAAGACTATATAAATTTTCATTTAACTTCTGTATCCTCTTATTCTCTTTTCTCAATCCAATCTGTTCTGAGTTTAATGCCTTTCTTTATTTCTTAAACATTAAAAAAAATTCTTTGAGCTTACTTGAGAGTTTGGGTGGGTGGCAGAACACATGAGGTTAAGGCTTTTGCTTTGCTGAGAACTGCACATGTTTTTATCTAGTTTCTAAAATGTTTGTGCTTAATTTCAAAGTGTGTGGTTCTTACCATCCACCTGCTTTAATTGCAGTAAATAAAATCAGCTCCATAGAAATCAAACCAGCACTTTCTTAAGGTCTGTACAAAAAATATTTTTTAAAAAAATCCATTTTATCTTCTTAATAGAGGATATTTTTCCCCCCAATTCAATTCTAAGGTCCCTCAAAGTGACTCTAACATTTTTTACTTAAAAGCAGAGATATCAGAACTTGGCACATAACTTGTCTTGAAATATGTTTTGAGAAATGGATTATATTTTCTGGAATGTATCACACAATAGTACTATCTTTTAATAAATATTCTACTACATTGTTACTTTTCCCCAAAGAAACTTGGTTGGAGTTAAAATTATTTGACTTATGACACAATGTAAAAATATGGGCATATAGAACAGCATCCCAAAATATCTAAATGTTAACATCATGTCATCTGACATCAGTATAATGATATATTTCTTGGAGAATGAATTTGCCTTTTCAGTGAAACTGGAAAACATTTTTACATATCAAGTTTACAATTAGAGGATGTTATAAATGTTTGATATTATGTTGGAGGCTTATACACTAGACTCAAATCAAATAATATCATTGTTGTTTATCATCAAGTGAATAGGACAATTTATTATCACTGGTAGTTATTTCACTCTTCCATAGCAGTGCTATAAAGTCATATGAATGGAAATGGGTTAAGTGCTTGCCTTACATGACATTTATCTATAAAAATGTTTATTTTGTACTTGTTTACTTTCAAAGGTCACATACACGGTTTTTTTCACACCAGATCTTTCCCATTTTCTTTACCTGCCCCTCCCTCCACCCATCAAATTGTATGACCCTATGTTAAGCACTCCCCACCTCACTTTGTGCTCTTCCTCACCTCTCTGTTCCCACTTTCCTACCCTTGGATCTTCATATATATTCTACAATAATAGCTTTATATAGTATTTGGCCTTATACGAATGAATTAGTTCATAATGCTCACCAGTCACTCCCAAGTTAGGTAGTGATATACAAAATTACTGCTCCTGGGTGCTGAATAGCATTTCATCTTGTGAATATGCCATAATTTCTCAATCCATTCATTGTGATCGGACATTTGTGCTGTTTCCATTTTCTCATGATGGTAAATAATGTGGCTGTGAACATTGGTGTCATGTACAAGTCTCTGTTTGTGCCTCAGTTCTCATTTTCTTGGGGTATATTTCTAGCAATGGAATAGCTAGGTTATATGTAATTTCTGTGCACAGCTTTCTGAGGAAGAGTTAAACTGCTTTCCAAGTGGTTGTACCATTTTACAATCTCACCAACAGCATATAAGAGTTCCTATCTCTCCACATCCTCTCCAACATTTATTACTTGCTGTCCTGGTAAACTTTGCCACTGCTATTGGAGTGAGGTGGTATCTCACTGTGGTTTTGATTTGCATCTCTCTTATTGCCAGTGATTTTGAGCATTTCTTCACGTGTCTGTTGGCCATCCAAATGTTTTCCTTCAAGAATATTCTTTCCATGTCATTTACCCATTTTGTAATTTTGTTATCAGTCTTTTCCTTATGGAGGCCCTGTAGGAGTCTGTAAACTTTCTTTTATAACCCAATCTTATAGAGAGTTATTCAGTTTCCACATGGGTGATTTTGTAATCTTTACCTTTCTGTGGTTACTTTCTAGTTTTATGGCATTGTGATCGGAGAAGACACTGCATTATTCCAATGTTTTTTTAATTTGTTGAAGCTCGCTTTGTGTCCTACTATGTGACTGATGCTGGAGAATGTAATATGTGCACTTGAGAAGGAAGTGAATTGAGTTTTATTTGGGTGCAGTACCTTGGATACATTCCCAAGGTCAAGGTGGCTGATTGCATAATTTAGAACTTCTGCATCTTTGATAAGTTTCTTTTGAGCTGACCTATCCTTTGGTGATAGTGGTAGGTTGAAGACTCCTACCACTATTGTGGTGCTGTCTGTTTCTTTCGTCAATTAACCATTGTTTTATGTATTTTGCAGCTCTATCATTTGGTGTGTAAATATTGACTGAGGTTATGTCTTTTTGATCTGTTGTGCCTTTAAACAGTATTACATGACAATTTTTTTTCTGATTTTCATATTAGTTCTGAGACATGTTTTTCTCAAACACAAATGATTTTCTTGAACTCTTCCTTTAATCATATGGTTGAAAAGCAGTGTAGTCAACAAGATAGTAAACCATGAAGCTGATAAATCTGGTCAGGAAACAGTAAAATAAATGCAAGGGAAAACCAAATGAGCATGTATTTAATTATTTTCTAAAATTGTTTAGACTATTCTTAATGGTGTAATGGATATCACTTATAACTTTCTTTCTTTCACCTATACACTTCTATCACCTCATATTAACATCATAAGTTAGAAAACTGCTTGTGACTTCTTTTTCATCTCCCCAAAGATTTTCAATTTTAAATGAGATCGCCTTTATATTGTACAGTGAAACATCTTCAAGTTGTTGTTACATGCCATTGAATCTATCACAACTCATAGTGGTCCTATGAGCAACAAATCTAAACCTTGTCCAATCCTTCCCTATCCTCATGATCTCCTTCATGATCATGCCTATCGTGGTGGTCCTTGTGTTGTTCCATCTTTTTGAGAACTTACTCTCTTTCACTGACCTTCTACCTTCCCCAGAGTGATGTCCCTCTCTAAGAAATTATTCTTTTTGACAACATGCCCAAAGTATGCAAGACATAGGGAGCTCTGGTGGCTTAGTAGCAAGAAGCTGTGCTGCAATCCCAAAGGCACACAGTTCAAATCCATCAGATGCTCCACTGGAAAAGGAGGGGAACTCTCCTCCTGTGCCAGTCATATTTGATTTGACAGTATACAATTGAGGGGAGGAAAGATTAAAAAAAAGTATGCAAGACAAAGTTTTGTCATCTTTGTCTCCAAAGAGCACTATGCATTCTGTTCACAAGACAGATTTATTTGCTCTTTTGGCACTCCATGGTGTATTCAATAGTCTTCGGCAACACCACAATTAAATGGTATTGATTCGTCAATATTCTGATGCATTGTCCAACTCTTAGATGCATAGGAAACAACTAAAAATATCATGGCTTAGATCAGGCTCATCTTAGTTTTTAAGCTGACATCCTTGCTCTTTACCTCTTTGGAGAAGTCCTTGACAGCAGATTATCCCAAAGCAACAGGCCTTTTCATTTCTTCACTGCTGTTAAGATAGGTGTGGATTGTGGATTAAAGCGAAATAAAATTGTTGACAACTTCAATCTTTTCTCCACACATCATGATTTTGCCTATTGATCTAGTGATGAAGATTTTTGTGTTATTGATGCTGAGACATTACCCACATTGAAGGATGCGGTATTTTATCTTCTTCAGTAAATTAGTCAAATAATTTTACCTTATGAAAGTAGTGTTGTATCATTCTTGTTCTTTTCTGACAACTATTTCTTGGTCTGTGCATAGGTTTTACATGAACATAATGAAATGTTCTGGAATTCTTCTTTTCACAGTTACTTTTAATCTGTTATGAAACATAAGAGTTAAATGCTTTGGCCTAGCCAGTACAACACAAGTAATCAGCTTTCTGGTATTTTCTCCTTTTAGCCAAGATCCAACTAACATTAGCAGTGATATCTCTCATACGTTATCCTCTTCTAAATCCAACCTGAATTTTTTACTGTCTTCTGTCAGTCATTTTTAATGATTTTCAGCAAGCCTAGTGGCAAGAAGCTGCACTGCAATACTGAAGGCACACAGTTTAAGGCCACCATCTACTCCACGGGAGAAGAATGGGCAGTCTCCTCCTGTATGATTAACTACCTCTGAAAACTCTCCAGAGAGTCAGTTATGGTTCGGTTCTGACTCAACGGAACACAACAATAACATGGTCTTAATAGTATTGCTGGGCAATCTGTGCACTCTGTTGGAGCACTTCTTCATTGCAAAGACACTAAATATGGATTATGGATCTTATCCAGTTAGTTGGTTCAGGAGTTGTCTATTGACTTTATTGACAGTGACTAAGGACCATATACAAGGTTATATCCGTTTACTGAAACACCCCAGTTGAGATTCCACCAATTCCTGGGGCCTTACTTTGTGCCAATGCCATCAGGGAAGCTTGAACTTATTCTTTCATTATTTCTTAATTCTTACATTCCTTTTTAAAATGTTCAGTGTTGATCAACTATTTTTGGTTCGGTGAGTCTGTGCATTTCTTCAACTTTCTTTTGAAGCTTTCTGCATCATTAAATATTTTGCCCAGAGTCCTTCTGTGTTGCAGCTCAAAACGTTAATTTATTCTTCATGTTTTTTAATGTGAGTAATGCTGAGCATGTTCTTTTTTTATTTTCCAACTCTACTTACTTGCACATTTCTTTATAATACTTCATTTTGTCTTCTTGAGTTGCCCTTTGAAATATTTTGTCAACTCTCTTCAACATTTCTTGTTCTGTCTTCTCTATGTTCTCATGTAGTTTTAAGAGTCTCTTCTGATGCACATTTTGATCTTTTTTTCTTATCTGCCTTTGTATTGACTTTTTACTGTCTCCATGTCATCTCACAATTCATCTGGTCTTTGGGCATTCGTGTTAAATACAATAAATCTATTCTTGAGATAATTATTAAGTTCAGGTGGGACAGATTCAAGGTCATATTTTGGTTCTCATTGACTTTTAAAAATTTTTTTCATCTTCAATTTTAGCCTGCATGTAGGTAGTTCCACAGTTAGCTCCTGGTATTGTTTTGACTGTTGATATTGAGCTTCTCCACTGTTTCTTTCCATAAGGCAGTCATTCAGATTTCTCTGTAACTCATCATGTGAGGTCCATGTATATAGTCATCATTTATATGTTTCTAAATGACTATTTGCAATGAAGGAACCATTTATTGTACAAAATTCTGTTCTAATTTTTTCACAAATGCCATATTCTTTTTGAATTCAAACTACGCCTTCATTTCCAACTTTTACATCCCAGGCACCAATTCTTATTATTAATGCATCCTTCATATTTTATCAATTTCAGACTGAAAAATATGGTCTATTTTAAATTTCTTAATCTTTGATTTTAGTGGTTGGTATCTGTATGCAAACAGTATTTGTATCAACAAGTATTCTTTGTATCCAAATGGGAATTATTGTATCAGTCACAACACTCAAGAAAGATCTTGAAATGTTCTTTTTGATGATCAATGTAGCACCCTTCTTCTAGTCTTCATTCCCTTCATAGTGGACTATATGATTGTGTGATTACAAATGACCAACATCAGTCCATCTCAACTCACTAATGCCCGGGATATGGCTCTTTACGTATTCCATTTCATTTTTAGAGCTATTCATTGTCCTAGCTTCAAACTTTGTACAGTCCATGTTCTAATTATTTGTGGGTGCTTGCAGCTGTTTGGCCTTATCTTCAAACAACCACAATAATTGTGTTTGCATCTTTATATTTAATGCGATGTTTGAACCCATTTAATAAGAGGAAAATTAACCACTATATTAAATGTCATTCACTAGAGATAATTTACGAGATCATATTTGTACTTTACTAAGTAATTGGCTATGTGGTTTTAAGCAAATTACATAACTTACCTGTGTTATGTATAAATAGGGGTAATAGTAAAACCTAACTTATACTTAAATGTTCTTAAGTTTCCAAAGTCTTAATCCATGTAAATCTCTTCTATAAATGTCTGCTACATAGTAAATACGCATTATTGTTGTTGTTATATATTGTTGATTCCAAATCTACTCATAACCAACCCTCTAGTCGGTTTTCAGAGGCACTAAACGACACAGGAGAGATTGCTCATCTTTTATCTGCAGAGCAGCCAGTCCATTTGAACCAGGTACCTTTGGGCTGGCAACACAGCTTCTTATTACAAGGTCTAGGAGGTCTCTAAATATTCATTATTGTTGTGGACCATTGAGTCTGAACCAACCCAGAGCTGACTTTCTGATGGGTTTTCAGAGGAGGTTAATTGTACAGGAGGAGACTGCACATCCTTCTGTAGAGCAGCTGGAAGATTCGAACCACGTGGCTTTGGGTTTGTAGCACAACTTCTTACCACTAAGCCACAGACTTACACTATCATTATATTGTTGTTGTTGTTGTTGTTATGTGTCGTCGAGTCGCCTGCGACTCATAGCGACCCTATGTACAACAGCCCTAAACTCCGCTCTGTCCTGTGCCAATCGCACTGACTCCGACACTCCCATCCCGATTATCCCAGTCACTGAATCAATCCACCTCATAGAGGGCCTTCCTCTCCTGCGCTGTCCCTCCACCCTCCCAAGCATGATGTCCCTCTCTAAGGACCGGTCTCTCCTCACAACATATTGTTGTGAGGTCATTATATTGTAAGTAAAGAAAAATCTGATGCAATCTTTACTTCATCTATCCCACAGAGCTACCTCACCACTCCTACCATCACTACCATGACTAGTTTCTTCTCTTCTTTCATGTCACTCATCCAAAGTTTTCTCTATGACCCCATATAAATTTGCCTAACCTCATCAATGTCTATGGTATCGTACTGTTATTTCTTTTATAGCATTTATTACAATTCATAATGATAATTTTTACTTATTAATTTAGCTTGCTAATATATGTATACTTTTTGCTTATTCTTAAGCATCTGTGATCATTATGTAGTAGACGGCATGGTAGCATTTGGTGGAGTTTTTAGGACAATGCAAAAATGAAATGTTTATCTCCATTTCCCAAAGGTACGGCAGTTATAAAATACTCTCTCTACATCTCTTCTAGTCTGTCCTTTTGTTATTCTTCCTTCCTTTTCTTGTCTACACCAGTACTCATTCTTCCTCCTTTTACTTCAGATGCAACAGGGAAGAAGCAAAAATCAAAACAAAGCAAGATCATCAGCAAGAGTTTCTAAGGACTACAATGTTGAAAATTAGGAGGAGTCATTTTAATTCTCATGTTTCCATCCTCACTCTAGTTCTGTGTGATTTGAAAACTGGAGTTTTAGGTAAAAGGATAAACTACACCATGGCCTGCTGGTAGTTTCTTTAAAAATACTGCTAACTGACTCAGTAGCACAGGGACAAATGCTGTATAAAACCATTACTGTAGAATGAGTATGAAATCCAGGCGGGAGAAGGGCAGAAGAAGAAGGATGAGGATGCATGGGGTGGGGGGTTAATCATGAGGTTGTACAGTTTGATGGGGGGATGGAAATTGGAAGATTTTGGTCTGAAAAACAATGTATTCAAATTTTGTAAATAAACTAGTATGTTAAAAAAGCCCCACCCTTCAAAAAAAGAAACACAAAAAATTTCAAAAAAATGGTTGTTACCCTGATCTTCATAGGGAAATTAAGCAGTACATTTTTTAAAGCAGTGCTTTTTTTAAAAAAAAAAAATTTCACTAATAGGATCTATTAGACTCTGAAAACAAAAGGTTCACAGTTTAAAGCAATATTTGTTTAGGGTAAGAACAGGGACAATAAACATATTCATCTGAAGAAATAATTGAAATGATCTGCCTTGAGATTTTCTGTGCAGGAGGTCAGTGAATTGGAGAATTTCCCATCCTCTTTTCCATGCTCTGTCCAACTCCTAAAAGCTGCCCATGAGGATGTCCTTCCTTTGTGTTCTGCAAATATTTGATTTGCATGAGAGAAAAAAAAATTAGATTCTTCATCTCTTTTAGATGGATCTTATGTATTAAAATTTAGTTAACATAGAGACTATTTATCTTTGTGGAAATTATGTAGAAAAGGAAAATGTAAATTGATTTATAATTGTAAAGCTGATTTTAGCTGCAGTGACTCTACTCCCATACACACAGTGCAGTAAACTTCAACCTTCTAACTCCACCACAACTCCCATTTATCAAGAGGTTAAATGTTGCTCTTTTGCAATGCTACATATGGCTGGTTCTGCTGCTTTCCACACCTTAATGTCTGTGGGTGTTCTGATACCCCATACTATTCTCCTAGGTGTTCAGTCATTAAAACCAGATTCCCTCCTCCTTTCTTAGAGTTTTCAGCTTTCATAAATCAAATAGGACCAATTTACTGTATATCCTTCTCTTAGCTAATAGGTTTCTCCACAGTTCCTGTGTGAAATATTGCCCAAGAAAGTTCTTGCATAAGCAGCTTCTCTGGAGCCCCAAGAAGTCTGTGATATAAATGTTTCCATGGTAAGGGAAAAACTTGGGCTGTTTATTTATTTATTTTTTTAAGAGATCAGAAATGTATAAATGTAGGTTAAGATATTAATTGTCCTTGAATCTGGTAGTTTCACTTTGAAATGACACTAGCTGGCTAAGATAATTAGTTTCACATATTTTGTAATTATGGGAGTTCTAGTTATCTGATAAAATTGATAGAAATAAATGTTTTATTTATATCTACTTTAGCTCATTGTGTTAGAGTTCTTTGACTCAAAAGGTGAAGCAGCAATGTTTCAGGGGAAATGATATGTCATGTATTTGAATTGATTATTATAGATAAATTGAATGAGATAAAGTTTGTAAGCTCTATAGATTAATTTATTAAATCCAAGACTAAGGGAAAAGAAAATTTTAACTGGAATAAATTTTCAGAGCAGTAAATACTAGCAATAGGAGAAACATAAAGATGAGGGAACTTGTGTTAGTGAACTACAGAGTAATTTGCCCTTTCTTCAATTTCATCTGTCAGAATTGAAATTCCTCAGGAACTGAATGAAACTTAGTTATTAAAGAGATAGACTTTGTGGTCAGGCAGCCTTGGACACAAAACCTTATTCTATGAGGTTTAAACCTATTAGGCCTTAGGTGCCATTTAGTCAACCATACTCCTACGTAACCTATGAATAACAGAGCAGAAGCTTGCCCTATGTTGCATCATCTTCATTCATTCATTCATTCATTCATTCATTCATTCATCTATCTCTGTCATATACAAGCTATTGTAAAAGTCACTGTGTCAGTTTATCTTGTTGAGAATCTCCCTCTTTTTTTCTAACTCTCTCTGCCTTTCCCAGCATGATGTCTTTTTCTGAGGACTGGCCCCTCTTCTTAAATATGTGAGATAAATTCTTCCCTGGCCTTCAATTTTGCCAGTCCAGCACTTTTTTCCAACATCACAATTCCAAGGCATCAATCTTTTTTTTTTTGCAATCCTTATTCATTGGCCGAGCAATTTAAAATAATGTAGTTTGGAAGAGGTGTACTTTATTCTTTAGACAGGCACTGTTGCTCTTTGGTACTTTGGAGAAATCATTGGAACAAGATTATCCCAACGCAATACATTTTTTTTTTATTTCTTGACTGTTGCAGCCATGGGTGTTGATTGTAAATGAAATTGTGAGCAACTTCAATCTTTTCACTTATTGATCCAGTGGTGAGGATTATTATTTTCTTGAGGTTGAGATGCAATCCATATTACAAGACTTTTGAACTCGGGTGAAAAAAGACATATTAATAGCAACGCTGTTGTACACAATGAATGAAAAGTAAAAAAAAATTAATAATGCACGTAACATGTTGGACAGTGTCTGAAAATAGTTGCTGTTAGGTGCCATTGAGTTCAGCATGAGTCATAGCAACCCTATGAACAAAAGATCTGAACCCTGTTCTATTCTGTGCCATCCTCATACTTCCTGACACACAGGAGCCCATCACAGCAGTAACTGTGTCAATCCACCTAGTTGACACTCTCCCTCTCCTTCGCTGGCCCTCCACCCCACCCCTTCCAGCTTCATGTCCTCCAATAGTAAGCATTAGTTAAAATATAGTTATTATTGTTGCACAATCAATACTGATGGTAACAGCAGTTAAGAATTAGTGAACTGGGAAAGGAGAAGGGAGGGAGAGGGAGTAAAACTGTGCAACAATGAATGAATGAAAAAATAACTTTTCTGTAAACTTTTGTTAAAATTACAAACTTAAAAGAATTATTTTTTTAAAAAAATAGATGTGTTGCATTTAGAAAATCTGCTATCAAAGTCATCTCCAAAGTGCTGAAGAACAAGGATGTTGGTTTAAAGACTATGGTACACTTGATCCCAGCCATAGTTTTTAAAATTTCTTTATATTCATCAGAAAGTTGAGTGGTGAATATGTATGATAGGAGAAAACTGCTTCCTTTGAATTGTGGTGCTGAAAAAGAGTACTACTGAATATCCTTTGGACTGTCAAAAGAACCAACAAGTCTATCGCGGAGAAAGTGCAATCAGGGTGCTTCATGGAGGCAAGGTTGTGAAACTTAGTCTCTCATATTTTGAGCATACTGTTAATAGGGATTGGTACTTAGAAAAAGACATCATGCTGAGAAGGAAAGAGGGTCAGAGAACTAGAGAAAGACCTTCAACAAGATGGACTGACATAGTGACTGTAACAATGGGCTTTAGATATCAGAGACCATAAAGATGGAATAGGATAGGCCAAGGTTCAGATCTGTTGTTCATACCGTGAGCTGTATGTAGTTGACTCGATGACACCTAACAACACATTGTTGTTACTACAATTATAAGATGGCCAGACATAGAGGATTCATGTGTACGCCTTCATATTAAAAATAGTGAAAAGTGGTCCTATCACTTATTTGCCTACATATTTTGGGGCAAATTCAGGACTCATTAGCAACCTGCATTATGCAGATGACACAACCTTGCTTGGTGAAACTGAGGAGGACCTGAAGCACTATATTAAAAGCACTTCATTAAAATATCAATTTTTTAAAAGTTAAAGAAAATATTTTTTTAAAATTATTTTTGTGTGCGTGTACCGTCAAATCAGATCTGACTGGTACAGGAGGAAACTGTCCCTCCTTCCCCGGCAGAGCATCTGGTGGATTCGAACCGTGCGCCTCTGGGATTGTAGTTGCAGGTCCTTGCCACTAGGCCACCAGAGCTCCCCAAAGAAAATATTTTTAATGAAAATTTACAGAAAAGTTGGATTTTCATTCATTCATTGTTGCACATTTTCCTCCCTCCCTCCACTCCCCCTCCCTTAGCCCTCTCAGCAATTCTCCTCTTATTGACTGTTGTCATACATAAAATGCCTATTCATATGTTCCTTTTAAACAGTTCTTTCCTTCATCTGTTTCAATGAAGTGTTTATTATCTATCTCTTCTTTTCCTAGTTCCCTCCCAGCCTTTCATGCCAGTCCTGTTTTATAACTGTGGTGTTAAGCCGTATTTGTCCATTTGAGACTGAGATATTTCACTCAGCATAATGTCCTCTAGGGTCACTCATGTTGGATAATGTTTTATGAGCTCCTTGTTTTTCAGTGCTAAACAGTATTCCATTGTGTGAATATACTAGGGCTTCTTCTTCTTTTTTTTTTTTAACCCAATTCTCAATCCTATTTTTTTTCTCATTCATTCATTGTTGCACATTTTCCTCCATGTCCACCCCTCCTCCAAGTTCACTTTTCTCTTTGAAAAGAAAAAAAAATATTTTAGTGTGTTATAATCCCCTGCCCTCCACCCCCAAGTCCACAGTCCACTTTGCTATGCATTTCTTTTTCTGGGATCTTGTCATGAAAATAATACCTAATCCTATAATCCTTTTAAACAGTTTTCTCCCTCATCTGTTTCAATGCAGTATATATTCATTATCCTCTCTTTTCTTAGGTTTCTCCCAATCCTGATATCAGTCCCATTTTACAACAGTGGCCCTATGCAGTATTTGTCCTTTTGTGATTGAGTTATTTCACTCAGTATAATGTCCTCCAGGGTCACCCATTTTGTATAATATTTCATGAGTTCCTTGTTTTTCAATGTAGCCATTGTGTGAATACCACAGCTTCTCTATCCATTCATTTGTTGATGAGCACATGGGTTGCTTCTATCTCTTTGCTATTGTGAACAACACTGCAATAAAAGATGGATGTGCATACATCTGTTTGGATGGTGGCTCTGTTTTCTTTAGGATATATCCCTAGTAGTAGAATTTCTGAGTCAAATGGTATTTCCATTTCCAACTTTTTGAGAAAGTACAGCAGACCACCTTCCATAGTGGTTACACCATTTTATACTCCCACCAGCAGTAAATAAGTATTCCAATCTGTCCACAACCTCACTAGCAAGTATTGTTTACAGCTCTGTTGAATGTTTCTATTGTTGCTGGATATATAGCACTTTTAGTGTGGGAACATGCTGATAAGATGTGTAGACTCCTATAAAGGAGATTGGTCAGTATGCCATTCCACCAGGCTTATGTTGAGTCTAAATTAAATTCAGGGGCAGAAAACAGCAATCTCACTATCAATAAGAAAGTAAAGCACACAGAGAGAGTTCAGTGCATTCTATTGGGCCAGAGATTTTGCTCAAGACTGAAACCAGCAGAAGCATAGGTGGTAGAGAATCAGAGACCAAGAAGACACAAAGTTGAACTAGACCTGCCATGCCTTCATGAAGCCAGAGCTGGGCTATTACCTAAGCTCTCTGGAGTGTCAAGGGAAGATAGCATAAACACTAGCATTAAGGGAGTTTAAAACTGGCTCAAAATCGCAAGCCCTTTCCAGAACAGGTCAGTACTTCCCCTACAGTTGAAAGAGCAAGCCACAACCAGAAGCTACAGGACCTCGTGCTCAGTCTGTACAAGGCACAGGCTCAAAAGGCACCTACTCTGAGAGGGCAGCTGGTCCTGCCACTTGGAAATCGAGGAGATGGGCAGCCAGATGTAGACTGTGAGGCTGATTGAGGAGGGTCTACCCCTGGGGCCACCTGCCTGCCAGTCACCTACTCAAGGCCCTGCCTACAAGACCACTCACATCTTCTCTTTGCATTCATAGTAGAAGAGATTGTTGGTGATCTTTGCTCAACTCTGGCAGGAGAGCACATGGTCACAGGGAAGTTGCCGCAGGAAATGAGATCGCTCTGCTCTGGGCCACCTCCTATCCTCATGTAAAATAAAAGAGAGTAAAGGAAGTAAAAGATGCTTACTAACAGGTATCTGAGTATTTCAAATTACTAATAGATGACATTGGAAGTAGGAATGGCTTCCTCTTCCTAAACAACATACCTCTGGCAACTCTATGAACTTTGAGAAATGACGATAGTTATAGAAAGGCTTCAGGTCTTTTGTTCACAGGGTCACTATGAGTAATGCTCAACTCAATGGCAATCAAGAACAACAATAGATGATACAAACCACAATCCCCATAAGCCTAACAGTAGAACCAGCTACCACTTCCATCTTCTCTGACAGGGTTCATAATAGAAAGTTGTGGCTTCGATGAAGTAAACTTGAAAATCATTAAGAGACAAAGCTTACAGATCTTACCAAGTGATGAAAACCCCTGAGACTATGACCTTAGGCATCCTTCACGCCTCTAATAGATAAAGTACAGAATTAGGAATTCAATGGTATGTTCCTGAACCCTCTGTGTACTTACTGTCTCTGAAGCTGAGTTAATATATACCCAAAATTCTCTTTATAGCAGGTCTAAAATTATACCCCAAATAACTTTACATCATCTAGTACAGAGTTCAGTTCAGAGTAGATACTCTATAAAATATTTTTCTAAGTAGCTTGACCAACCATTTAACCTTCCAAGATTTTTATATCTACACACATTCAATGATAAGTTTTAAAGTAAATGATCAGTAATGAATTCCTCTGGAATGATTAAGAGATACAAATGTTAGCAGTAGGGCACTCAGTGCTACCTAGTTTATACATTAAATCCAAACACTGTCTTCATGATTTAGTTTATAAGGAATCATTTTTTGAACTGTAACAAGCCCATCATTTTTTAGTAGCCCACTGGTTCACGCTAGACACATTCTCAGGGTACCCACAATTCAAAAGGAAAAAATAATAGGCTCAAGACTGAATTTGTTAAAGGGATAACAAGTATATCTTTTGCAAAATATAGGGAACAAGAAAATGAATTCAATGAATCATTGAAATAGCAGCCTACATCTTGAGGGAGCCATTCTCTATACTGTAATTATGAATGTGTTACACTGAGCTTTTCAAGAGTCCTGTTCAAGATGAGGAAAAGGGACAAGACTTGGGTGTGTCAGGGCTGGAGGATGGAGTAAATTTCTATGAAGTTTTACTAGTAGAGGATGAATAAAGGTCATCTTTGTTTCCTCATAGAGTTGACATTACTGACCTACTTATTTAGTACAGTATGTCTTATAAAAAAATAGCATGCACCTATTTATCCTTTTGGGTTGAAACACTGGTCTGATATTGATGTGACAGTGTTGGAATAGGGAAAAATATATATAAAATAAATGAAAATTATTTGTATTCTCACCTCCCAGGGATAATTAGGGTTAATATTTTAATGAATTTCCTTATTGTCTGCTTTCAAATTTTAGTTACTTTGCCTTAAGGCAGGAATTAGGAAACATGCATTTACTCACACAATTTCCTATCTGCAACAAATGTGGCCAGACTAAAGAGTGCAATTACGGTTAGATGACAGAGGCTGAAAATAAACAAAAATTATGCTCAATGTCAAGGCCAAAGTTGTGACGTACCTTTGAAGAACACTATCTTCTAAGCCAGTTGTTCTTAGGTTGCAGGCTGACCATGACTCATAGCATAGCAAC
The DNA here is from genome assembly GCF_000299155.1 of Elephantulus edwardii. Classification (NCBI taxonomy): domain Eukaryota; kingdom Metazoa; phylum Chordata; class Mammalia; order Macroscelidea; family Macroscelididae; genus Elephantulus; species Elephantulus edwardii. The sequence continues at coordinate 19,111,253 of NW_006399790.1, forward strand.
CCTATGAAAAACAGACCTGAACTCTCTCATAACCTGTGCCATCTCCTTCATCTCTGATACACTTGAACCCATTACTGTAGTCAAGGTGTCAATCAATTTCACTTAGAGTCTTCCTCTCTTTCCAAGCATGATAACACTTTCTAAGGAATATCCTTGTCTAGAAACATGTTCATAGTTTGAGAGATGAATATTCGTTATCTTTTCCTCCATGGAGCATTCTGGCTGAACTTTTTCCAAGACATATCTGCTTTCTGTTTTTTCTTTTGGCAGTCTATAGGATATTCAGTACTTTTCTCCAACACCAAAACTCAAAGGCATCAATTCTTCTTCTGTCAGTCTTATTTATTGTCTAGCTCTCTGATGTGTAGCAAGTGAATGAGAAGACCATGGCCTGAATCAAGTGTACCTTAGTCTTCAAACTGACATCATTGCTCTTCATTATTCTGGACAAGTCCCTGAAAGTGGACTTGCCCAATGCAATATATATCCTGATTTCCTATGGTACCATATGGTGTTGCTGGTACCAATGGTGTTGATTGTTGATCCAAGAACTATTAAAGCATTGGAAGCTTCAATCCTTTTTCCATCTATCATGTTGACTCTTGTCCCCATGCTGAGGATCTTTGTTTACTTAATACTGAAATGTAATCCATACCAAAGACTATAATACTTGATCTTCTTCAGCAAGTGTTTAAAATCTTTCACATTTTCATCAAGCAAGGTTGTGTCACCTGCATAACGTAGGTAATTGATGAGTATTCCTCCAATCATGATGCCACACTCCTCTTCATAGTCCAGATTCACAAATATGCTCACATACATATTTAATAGATATGAAAAAAGGATATATCCCTGACACACACCATTCCATTTCATTTGGACAACACCTTCTTTATCTAGGTACAGATTTTTCATGAGCACACAATTAAGTGTTCTGGGATTCCCATTCTTCTCACTGTCAGCCATAATGACTGACTAAGCCAGTAGGGAGTTCTAACTCCCTTACCAGTTGTGCTAATGGTTAGATAAGCAATCTCTTCCTTTGTGATTCACAACCTTTGAAATTCAATGAAGGGTCAGCAATGAGTATATTCTCACTTGAAAGCAATGAGTTTGAGTTTTGTTCATTTTTCTAGTCAATCAACTCCTTTTTGATTGATTTACTGCCTTTGAAAACACACTGAAATGGTCAGCTGTGAATCAGGTCTCACTTGAGGGAACATAACAAGAACAATACCTATGTATGCATGTATGTATGTATGTATATGTGTGTGTGTGTGTGTGTGTGTGTGTAGTAATAGTTATTGTTGTTTTTGATAGGAGATTTATTAGTATAAGATCTAATTTTCCCTGATTCATTATAAAATCAACAGGTTCCTAATTGTGGAAGTTGTGAGGGAAAATCTGGAGATATGAACAATGGCTACGAAAATGGAATCCAAATCTAGTACTCCACAATTAACTAACATTTAAACTTATTTAATTTTATTCTTGAGGTTACTGGGGGGGAAAACTGTATTCTTCTTCTTGGAAAATTATAGCAAAAGCCAGCGAATTGGAACAGAATTTCATTACGAGATTAACAGAGTGGTTTCAGTGATGGGAGCTTCAAATACCTTTGTTTTGGAGTTTAAGAGAAATTATGCAGTGCTTTCTCCAGTCCCCTGGGAACTCTGAACCAGCAGAGCATTAAAAATCTGACAATTTGGCACTTCTTTATATGCTGATTTGTACTAGTTGTATATGATAAATTTAACTCCCCAACAAGATTACAAATTTCTTGAGAGTAGGAACCTTTTCTCATACAACATAGAATTAAACATATGCTAAAGACCTAATGCTCAATTAGTTCTCATAAATATTCATCATTAAGCCCCAATTATATACTAGACACTCACTAGATGATATACACACGTTATGTTTAATCCACAAAAGGAGGCTGAAAGCTGACTCTGGAGGAAAATAGAAGCATGAGCAGCTGTATTCTCCCTTTCCTGGACAAATACACATGCATACAGGCAGAAACTGGCAGAATTCACTTGGTCAGAGTTCTAGAAACCACTCAAAAGGTTGTAGCAACTAAGCAAATGCTGAATCAAGACAAAGGCCACATATAAATAATAGCAGGATAGCTTTTGTTTTCTTTTCATCTGTGCTCCATCAAGACAGAGAAGAGCACAATCAATAAGAGTGCATCTGAATTCCAAAATCAATCTCCATAATAGTCTATGTGTTTCCTACTGCCAAAGGGGCCCTTTAGAGTAGTGAGAGAAGATCTTCACCCTGAAACCCACAGCGTCCCTTTTCAGCAGGAAGTAGCTAAGAGAATACGCCATCCCCTTTTTCTTATGACTCAGGGTGAAGTCTCTCTCAGGGAGGAGTGATAGGGAATGGCAAAGGACACACTGACAAAGAAGATTAATCAGAACTGGCTTTGACAAGCACTGTGGCATTTGGACAAGAACAAACTGGGAGGAGGGTAGAGAGAATAGTGCAACAATGAATGAGTGGAAGCCCAAAATCTCTGTAAATGTTTATGAAAATTAATAAAATATAATTCTAGAAAAAAAAAGACAGAGAAGAGACAGTCAATGGAATGGGAGGAAACATTTGGTAACAGCACAGCTGATAAGGTCTTAATATCTAGAATGTACAAATATAAAACTCAACAACAACAGCAAAAGTCCCAAGCAGCTCAAACGAAAAAAAAAAAAAAATGGGTCAAGGACTTGAATAGACATTTCACCAAAAAGAAATGCAAAGGCCCCAAAACCCCATGAAAATATATTAAAACTCATTATTTATTAAGGCCAAGATAAAACCCACTGAGATGGAGTTGGTTCTAGCTTATTATTTATCTGAGTGACAGAAAGGCATTTATAGTGTATTTCTAAAAACAGCATAAATCAGTCCATGAAGTATACAACCGTAATCCTATAGAACAAAGTGTTACACCACTGTGAAGTTCTCCATAAAGAGGAATACAGATAAAAATACATAAATATGAAACATAATATTCCATTTCTAGGAATATACATTTGGATTCTAAACCACCAGTAACCTGTGTCTCTTCTCTTTTAGTCCATACAATTTTCAATTTAATTTGACAAACAATAGTATTTGTTTTCATGTAAGAAAACAATTTAAATAAAAACTTGAGTTTGTAAATGGATTTATTTTAGTGTACCCAGTTTCCCACGGAAAAACATACACTTATGTGTAGAATATAATTTTTTAAAAACAAATTTCAGTATTAATATATTGACATAGAACTATCAGAAATTCAAGCTAGATTCAGAAGAGGCATTGCTGACGTCAGCTGGCTCTTGTCTAAAAGCAGAGAATAAAAAATTAAGTTTATTTGTGTTCTATTGTATATGAAAAGACTCATTAAAATCTATGTTATACAATTAAACAAGCTTCTTTTTGAAAATCACGAGCACTTGAAGTCCTTACTAATGCAGATAAAAAACAAAAACTGTAAGTATGGATTACACCTTCATACAAAGAAAACAAAATTTTCACAACTGGACCATTTATGCAACATCATGAAACATATATATGGATTAATTTTATTGGATACAAAATCAATGCTCACGGAAACAGTAGTCCAAAAATCAAAGGGCGTACTACATTGGACAAATCCACTGTAAATTACTTTGTTCAAGTGTTCAAAGATATAAAAGGAAGGACTAACGGGTGCCTGACCCAAGACTTGGTATTTTCAATTGCCTCACATACATATAACCCAATCAGGGTTGTTGTGAGGATTGAAATAATCTGTATATATACTCTCAACTAGAAAAATACCCTCCATTAGATGAGTTGATTTTGCAAGGTTGGTGCAATACTGGGCAGGGCTTCTTTCTGTTGTATATAGGGTTGTTATGAGTAAGTGCCAACTCCAGGACATCTAAAGATATACATATGAAATCTTGACATTTACTAAAGAAGACTGGAGAATTACTTCTTTGGATTGTGCTGGTGAAGAATATTGAATTGACTACCAGAAGAATGAAAAATCTATTTAGAAGTAGTCACAGCGCACCTTAAAAGCACAGATTGTGAGACTTAGTCTCACAAGGAAGGACCAGTTCCGAAAGTAGAATGTCAGACTTGGTAGATTTGGGGGGCAGGGGAAGTATATTGACCCAGGACATAGAACCCTGGACTAAAACAATCAGTGATTGTAAGAGTGACACAGGATCTCATAGTCCTTTCTTGTATTGCATATGATGCTACTATGAGTGGCATCTAAAAATCATATCTAGTTTACAAAGTTGTTGTCAAGATTGAGCCATGGGTCTTCTCAATTAGTTGCTATTCATCAGAGAGCTGGACAATGACTAAGGATGACGGAAGAAGAATTGATGCTTCAAATTGTGATGCCAGAGAAGAGTATTGAACACACAGGGGAGTGCCAAGAGAACAAACAAGTTTGTCCTGAAGACAGTGAAATCAGGCTATTCCTTGGAGGCAAGGAAGGTGAAGTTACAACTCACATACTTTGGGCAGGTGGCCAAGAGGGACCAGTTTTTGGAGAAGGAAATCATACTTGGAAGGGTAGATGGTCAGTGCAGTAGAGGAAGACCTAAGACGAGATGGACTGATAGAGTAACTATAGCAATGTGGGTGGGTATGTCAGAAACAGTGATACTGGCTTGAGATAGGGCAGGGTTCAGAGCTATTTTTCAAAAAGGGTCACACATAGCAATAACCCTGTTGTTGTTAAGTGTCTTCAAGACTACTACAACTCATAGCAACCTTATGACCTTGAAACTTGTCTTACCCTGCAGCTTCTTTACTCAAAACCCAATTTTAGAGTCATTGTGTCAATCCATATTTTCTCTGATTCTCCACATTGTGTCTTTTCCCAAGGCCTGCCACTCTTGACAATATGCCCAAAGTATGTGAGATGAAGTTTCACCATTGCCTCGAAGGAGCATCCTGATGGTCCACATCCTAACTCCAGGACACACTTGCTTATTCTTCTGGCAAGTCACGGCATATTCAATATGCTCCTTCAGCACCACACTTTAAAGGTCTCAAGTTTCTTCTGTCAATCTTATTCTTTGTCCCAATTTTAAGATGCATTGAAAGTAATTAAAAACGCAATGGTGCCTTAGTCTTTAAAGTGACATTGTTGCTCTTTAACCCTTTGACGTTCTTGGCAGCAGATTTCTTTCCCCAATGCAAAGCATCTTTTGATTTCTTGGCTACAGTTTTTCCATGTTGTTTATGGATCCAAGTAAAATGAAACTGTTGAAAACTTCAATCTTTTCTCTATCAAGATGCCAAATGAACTGATATTTTTTTAAAAATAAAATTTTTACTGTATACTGGTTTAGTCACAAAGTTCATGTACATTGATTTTCAAACCTGAAATTTCCCCTTTCCTTTACCCTCCCTTCCCTTCACTCAACAAATTATGTGACCCTGTGATAACCCTCCCCCACCACCCTCTTGGATCCTCATATACATTTTACTATTTATCTTTTTATTTCTACAATAAGGGTCTCATACAGTATTTGTTCTTACAGGATTGAGTTAGTTCACTTAACATAATGCTATCCAGACCCTCCCAATTTAGACAGTGATTTTCAAAATCATTGCTCCTACATGCTGTATAGTATTCCATCATGTGAATATACCATAATTTGTCAGTCCTTTCAATTGTGGTTGGACATCTAGGCTATTTCAATGTTCTTATGATGGTGAGTAATGCTTCTATGAACATTGGTGTACAAATCTCCATCTGTGCTTCAGTCCTAATTTTCTGGAGGTATATTCCAAGCAGTGGAATATCTGGGCCTTATGGAATTTCTATGTTCAACTTTTGGAGGAAATGTCAAACTGCCTCCTTCAATGGTTGTACCATTTTACAATCCCATCAACAAAGTATAAGAGTTCCTTTCTCTCCACATCCTCTCCAATATTTATTACTTGCTGTCCTGTTAAACTTGGCGACTGCTACTGAGTTGAGATGGTATTGAGACTGAAATGGTATTGAAAGATGTAGTGTTTGTTCTTCTGCAGCTAGTGTTTCAAGTCCTGTTCACTTTCAAAAGCAAGGTTATGTCATCTACATAATACAGGTTGTTGATAAGTCTTCCTACAAGCATATGTCATATTCTTCTGCATAGAGTTCAGCATCTGGGATTATTTTCTTAGTATACAGATTGAATCGGTATGGAGAAAGGATACAGCCCTGAAGCCCTGATATACTTCTTTCCTGATTTTAAAATGTCCAGTTTCCCCTTGTTCTGTTCAAACAACACTTTCTTAGTCTGTGTATATATGTGATACAAGCATATATTAAATATTCATTCCATTGATAAAAATATCATTACTGACATGCAAATTGAGATGGTTGTTGTTGTTATGTGCCATCAAGTCACCTGCAACTCATAGTGACCTTATTTACAAAAACTCTGAACCCTGCTCTATCCTGAGTCAACCTTATTGTCTCTGACACATCTACCCCCACTACCCCAGTCACTGAGTCAATTCATCTCACCAAGGGTCTTCTTCTCCTGCACTGTCCCTCCACCCTCTCAAGCATGATGTCCCCTTCCAAGGACTGGTCCCTCCTTGCAACATGCCCAAAGTATGTCAGACACAGCTTCAGAAGCCTTGCCTCTGAGGAGCAGTCTGGCAGTTCATGGTATATCCAGTATTCTCCTCTAGCACTGTAGCTCAAAGCCATCAATTATCCTTCTATCATCCCTAGTCATTGTCCAGCTTTCTGATACATAGCATGTAACTGTGAAGACCATGACCTGGATCAAGTTCACCTTAGTCTCTGGACAGACATCATTGCTCTTCAGTAATTTGGAGATGTCCCTGACAGCAGACTTTCCCAATGCAATTTGTCTTTTGATTTCCTGGCTACTGTTACCAAGAATGTTGATTGTGGAGTCAAGTAAACGAAAGCTGTTAACAAACTCAGTCTCGTCACCGTACATCATGATGCTGCCAATGGGCCCAGTGATGATAATTTTTGTTTCCTTGATGTTGAGCTTCAATCCATATTGAAGGCTTCAGTCCTTGACCTTCTGCAGCAAACACCTCAGGTCCTTCTAGGTTTTGGCAAGCAAGAATGTGTTGTCTGTATAATGTAGGTTATTGATGACTCTTCCTCCAGTCCTGATGCCACATTCCTCCTCATAAAGACTAGCCAGCCTGAGATTGCGACAGTAAAGAGGCTAAATTCCAATCAGTTCTTATGTGTGTGAGCTATTTGGTTAATTATTTGAAAGGAGAACAATCTAAAACTAAGGATTTAAATGAGAAAGATTATATATTAATTCCAATTAACCTTGTCTTTTTGTTCTTCCATACTCTTTCACCATTCATCTTTCATAATCTTAATTATTTTATTAATTTTCAGTTAATAAAATTTTCCTATGTCCCCAGAATTAGGTGATTTTAACTGAACTGTTGCTTCAACAATATAAAATATAGCTCTTACCAAACACAGTAATACTTTTCATAGGTCAGATATAAAATAGCATGCAGAATTACACATCAGATTTGCAGTTTACATTAGCTCTGTAGTTTTCATTTTATGTCTGTTTTTCTTTTAGGTACTGCAATGGGGGTAGTAAGATACTTTCATGTACAACCAAAGAATATATTTCAAGTTATCTTTCTTCTGAACTGACTATTATTGCTACAATTTCAGACTTAATACACTTAGCTGTCTGAATCAAGCCTTCTATCCTTTATGCCTCATGCTCATTTCAAGGGATAACGGTTTTGTGCTTACTATTGCTTACGTACCTTCTCTTCATATATGTCTACTTCTTAACATGCCTCTGGAAACTCTATGAACTTTGATGCATGTTGGTAGTTATACAGGGGCTTCAGGTCTTTTGTTCATAGGGCCACTATGAGTTGTGCTCGACTCACAGGAAACCAACAACTACATACATACATCTATCTATCTATCTATCTATCTATCTAGCTATCTATCTATCTATCTATCTATCTATCGTCCACAATTTGAGTTTTAGATTATGGTGCCATGCTGTGTGATCACAGAGAGCCTAATTAAAAGAAAAAATTATAGAGGATAAAAGTATTAGCTACTAAGATGATTTTAAATACCAGGGACCCTGAAATTCTTTAACATGTGTCCAAACCACTTCCCGTATTACAGTATCAATGAGGATACAGGTAATTAAAATAAATTACTATTAACAGAAAAATATCTTTTCTTTGCTTTCATCCATGTAGTAGTGAGATATGCAGTGAATTAAGTAGACTCGGTAGATTGTTACATTGTTGTGAAACAAGAGATTACATGCTGTATTACTGAGTCTACTAGAGTTTTGCAGAAAATGTTCCCATTTCAGAATATTGAGAGAGTCAATATAGTCAAGTGCAATTTAAAGATATTTCCAGAGATTTTTCTCTTGAGAAAACTTCTGTTTCCCCAAACTGAGCACCTAGAAACTAGAGGTAGCAAGTAGCTTTCATATGATTTGACGAGCACCAAAAGGCTCCAAAATATTTCCTCCACAGAAATTCTCATACTATTCATCCATTAGGATAGGTTTTTTAAAAAGATATGTGTGTGTAAATGTATCATTCAGATATATATATATTTTTTCTATTTCTTTATTTCAGATTATATATATTTCAGATTATATCTATATTTCAGATTATATATATTTATATTTCAGATTTTATATATGTATTTCAGATTAGATATATATTTCAGATTATATATCTACTTCAGATTATATATATTTCATATTATATATATATATATATATATCTTTTAGATTATATATATTTCAGATTAACGAGAATTGATGCCTTTGAGCTGTGGTGCTGGAGAAGAGTATTGAGGGTACCATAGACTGCTAGGAAAACAAACAGATTCATCCTGGAAAGGGTTAAACTGGGCGGTTCCTTGGAGGCAAGGATTTTGAGGCTCCGTCTAACATACTTTGAACACGTTGTGAGGAAAGACCGGTTCTTGGAGAGGTTCATCATGCTTGGGAGAGTGGAAGGACACAGCAGGAGGGGATTGATTCAGTGACTGGGATAATCAGGATGGGAGTGTCAGAGACAGTGCGGTTGGCACAGGATAGAGCAGAGTTCAGGACTGTTGTACATAGGGTCGCTATGAGTCGCAAGCAACTCGACGGCACATAAAAAGAACAACAACATATATAATTCAGATTATATATATAATTCAGATTACATATATGTTATTCAGATTATATATATTATTCAGATTATATATATACATATATATATAATTCTGATTATATATATTTTTCAGAGTACATATATGTTGTTATTGTTATATACCATTGTGACACCTACGACTCATAGCAAACTCATATATAATAGCTCTGAACTCTGCCTTATGCTGAGCCCATCTCACTGTTTGCCGTAGATTGTTGTTGTTGTTGTGTACCATAGAGTCGGAACCAACCCATAGCTGACATTCTTGTGGGTTTTCAGAGGCAGTTAATTGCACGGGAGGAGATTGTCCTTTTTTCTCCTGTGGAGCAGCTGGTGGTCTCGAACTGCATGCCATGAGGATTGCAGCACAGTTTCTTGCCACCAGGCCACCAGAGCTCCCTTCCAACAGATTATATATCAGATGTATTACACATACATATATATAATCTGATATGTCATAAGAGTAAATGACATCTTAATGATTTAAGAACAATGTTACACAATTACATGTATTTTATTCTACAAGAAGCAAAATAAATAAACTGGTACTTAACAATAGAGTATCTTTTTAAAAAGCCAAACAATTAAGATGCTCAAGTATAATTTTACTACCTAGGCAACTGTGAAAGATATGTAAGGAGTAAGCACGATGATAACAGGTTTTTGCTATAGAAACCATCCTCTAGAGCTTGTTTTCTACTAACTGATGACAGAATTAATCAATGCCTTTTCATTTCTCATGAAAATACTGGTCAACAAACATCAAGGCTAATTATGTTGACCCTGAAATCTTGAAATATTCCGAAGTGTCTACTGAATTATTAAAGTAATAAAGTATACGATATCTAGTTTTGGCTTATTTACATTAAATTGCACCATTTTGGAAAGATACTAATGTGCATATATTCAACATTAATTTAAAAGTAGTTTTGATATCTGTGAAATATGCTTAGGACTATAGATGAAATGACAGTGAATTATATTGGCATTGGAATATTCTAACTAATTGAGAATAATTTAGAGGGTCACTAATAATTTTACTTCATACCCCTACCATGCTGCCTATAATTAATTTTGCACTATGTTATGTGTTTAATAAACTTGTCAAATTGCCAGGTTAAGCTTCATATTATGATTTAAGCTTTATTACCAACTTCTAAACCTCTTCATCTCAGTTATTAGATTTATAATGATCAGAAGGATGATACTATGGCTTATTTGTGTAAATATTTGTGTTTCTTATTGTTTATTTGATAATATATTCTGCTTTAGGCTGTATGGGGATATCTGTGATGGTTACAAGGTAATTCATCTTTCTCAAAGATGATACATTTAAATCAGCTTGAGTTTGAGTTGACAGAGGGTGAATTGCTCCAAAATACACATTTGCTTATCTCTGGTGGTATCATGGATTGAATTGTGTTCCCCCAAAACATATATGTCAACTTGCCTAGATATAATTATACTCTGAGGTTTAATCTTAACTTCTGTGATGTTCATGAAGTAGGTTTAGAGGCATTTATGTAATGTTGCAATCATTCTTCATAATGTGGTATAAGATATGATCACATAATCAATTGTAAAGGCGGCATGCAATACCCTTAATACAATATGAGTGGAGCTGAGTTTCTCTGGAGTGTGGCCTACACCACTTTTTTTTTCTTACAAAGGCTAATAGCAGAGAAAAACAGAGGTTTGGGGTACCTCAGCACCATTAGAATGAAGAGCCAAGAGTAGGATACATTCTTTGGGCCTGGGTTCCTGCACTGGGAACCAGGAGACAAACAGAGAGAATGCCTTTTCCTTCACCCTGAATTCAGAATCGGAGAATGAAAACCCCAGAACACTTGATGGTGCTTGTGAAACCTATACTTAGACCAGGAAGCAGTCCTCAGAACAAAACAAGGAAACTGCGTAGTACAAAATCAGGAAAGGAGTGCATCAGGGATGCATCCTGTCTCCATATCTTTTCAATCTATATGCAGAACAGCTCATTTGGGAGGCTTGAATTAATGAGGATGAATGTTTCATCAGGATTGGAGACTCATGAACAACCTATGATATGCAGATGACACAACCTTGCTTGCTGAAACTGAGGAGGACTTAAAGTGCTTGCTGCAGAAGGTCAAGGACTAAATTCTTCAGCATGGATTGAAGCTCAACATCAAGAAGACAAAGATTCTCACCACTGGGCCAACTGGCCCACAATAATGGATGGAGAAGAGATTGAAGTTGTTAACATTTACAGCTTGCTAGGCTCCACAATTAACTCTCTTAGTACCGGCACTCAGGAAATTAAAAGACAAACTGTTTTAGTTAAATTGTTTTAGTCAGGGACCTTTCCAGAGAACTAATGAGAAGCAACTGAGAAACAATGCTGTCAGTCTAGAGACAAAGGTGTGCCTGATCCAGGCCATGGTCTTTCCAATTACTTGCCATGCATTAGAGAGCTGGACAATGACTAAGGATGACAGAAAAAGAATTGATGCCTTTGAGTTGTGATCCTGGAGAGGAGTCTTGAACATACCACGGACCACCAAGAAAACAAAAAGATCTGTCTTGGAGAGGGTAAACAAAAAAGTGTAAGTGCTGCCTGTACCACAGTTTCTCAAGCCAGTTTTTTGTTAGTGGGCATTTGGGCTGTTCCCATGTTCTTGCTATTGTGAAAACCCTGTTATGAACATTGGTGTACAAATCTCCATTTGTGTCTTATGTCTATTTTCCTCAAGGTATATTCCTAGCAGTGGAATAGCTGGATCATATGAAATTTCTTTGTGCAAATAGGAAATGCCAAAACTACCTTTCAAAGTGGTCATAACATTTTACAATCCTACTGTGGTGTTGAAGAAGAGTATTGAATATACCATGGACTGCTAAGAAAATGAACAGGTTCATCCTAGAGAGGGTTAAACCACGCTGCTCCTTGGAGGCAAAGACTCTGAGCTTCATCTGATATATTTCAGACATGTTGCAAGGAGGGACCAGTCCTTGGAGAAGGACATCATGCTTGGGAGGGTGGAGGAACAGTGCAGGAAAGTAAGACCCTCTATGAGGTGGATTGATTCAGTGACTGGGGTAATCAGGATGGGTGTGTCAGAGACAGTGCAATTGGCACAGGACAGAGCAGGGTTTAGGGCTGCTGTACATAGGGTTGCTATGAGTTGCAAACAACTCGACGGCACATAACAATAACAACAATAAATCAACAACCAACAGTATAGGAGGGTTCCAATTTTTCCACACACTCTCCAACATTTATTGCTTGTTCTTGTTGTTATGTGCTGTTGAGTCACCTGCAACTCATAGTGACCCTATGTACAACAGCTCTGAAGCCTGCTCATTCTGGGGCAGTCTCACTGACTCCAACACTTCTACCCCCATTGCCCCAGTTACTGTATCAATCCATCTTATCTGGGATCTTCCTCTCCTGCACTGTTCCTCCACCCTTCTGAGCATGATGTCCTTCTCCAAGGATCGGTCCTTCCTGGCCACGTTCCCAAAGTATGTGAGACGGAGCTTCAAAATCCTAGCCTCCAAAGAGAAACCTGGTTTCACCTTCTCAAAGACAGAACTATTTGTTTTCTTGGAAGTCCATGTTCAAGACTCTTCTCCAGTACCACAACTTGAAGGCTTTGGGCAGTATGTAAAATGATAAAGGAAGCATTAAAAGAAGATAGAAAGGGTATACAGAGTCACTGTAACAAAAAGAATTGGCTGACACAGAATTTCATGAAACAACATGTGAGCGAGTGCCTGTGATGATGAAGGAAGGAGTTCAAGCTTCTTTGAAGGAATTGATAAAAACCAAGGCCCCAGGAATTGATGTCTTATCAACTGACATATTTCAACCACCAGATGCAGCCCTGGATGTGTTCAACAGGTTGTGCCAAGAAATTTGGAGAACAGCTACCTGTTCAACTGACTGGAAGAGATTATAGAACAATGTCATGAATATCACATGAAAGTAAAATTTCACTGAACACTATCCAACAATGACTAGAACAGTACATTTACAGAGAATTGACAGAAATACAAGCTAGGTTTAGAAAAGACTGCAGCATTAGTAAAATCATTGTTGATGTCAGATATATCATGGCTGAAAACAGAGAGTCCCAGAAGGATGCTTATTTGATAAAGCTGCATCACAACATACTTCAAGCATGTTGCTAGGAGAGGTGATTCCTTGGACAGGGATATCATTCTTGGAGAGATGGAGGGTTCGGCAAAAGAGAGGAAGATACTCAGCCAGATGGACTGCTACAGTGACTGACACAATAGGCTCTAGAGTGCCAGGAAGGCACAGGATAGGACACAGTTCAAATCTGTTGTTCATCAGGTCACTATGAGTCATACTTGACTAGACAGAACCTAACAACAACTAATGACAAGTATCTAGGAAGCTCCGGTGACCTACTGGGTAAAGAGTTGTGCTGCCAACCCCAAATTTCTCAGTTCAAATTCATCAGGTGCTTGACAAGCAAAAGATAAGCAATCTCCTTTCACATAATTCAGCCTCTGGATACCTGCTGTGGGAAAAGCTGCGAATCAGTTGTGACTCAGTGGCAATGAGTTGTTTAGAATATTGTTGTTATTGTGTGCCTTGGAGTCGGTACCAACCTATATCTAATTCTTCAGTAGGTTTTCAGAAGCAGTAAATCACAAGTCAGGAAACTGCCCATTTTTCTCCATAGGAGCAGCTTTTGTATTTGAGAAGATAGTATGTAATATATATTATTTAAAACAACAGCAACAACCAAAAAACCAAACTCATTTCTGTCAAGTCAGTTCTGACTCATCCTTCTCTCATGGAGAGAGCAATTGAGTGCTTAACCAATGTATCACTGGGGTTGCTTATAGCATTTATAATACCTAGAATATAGAAGGTGAAGAACAAATGTTTAATTAGAAGTAGAGGAGGGAAGGCAGAAAGATATAAGTCCTAACCCAGATAACTTAATGTACTTTGCCACAGACTCTACAATTCATTTATATGTAAGGCTTCTGACTCATTTGACTCTCCATATCTGTTTCTCTTCTCTTAGTGTCTACACTAAACACTAACCAAAGCTGTAGAGAGACCTCAGAGATACTATCTCATTAGCCATACATGTACTCAGAGTTATGGCCCTATATATAAGCTTCCCAACAATCAACTTTTACCATATTTTTTTAAATGAATGGCTTTAGTGGGCACACTTCCACTTTTCTGTAAACCTGTAAATAACTACACTGATCCAAATTAACTACTTCACTAGAAAACAGGAAGTTCTACATGCAAAGCAAGATTTTAAATTGCCTGAAGAAGCCCTATTTCTCTGATGAAGTAGTGGTAAACTAAAATGGGTCATTAATAACAAGTGTAGCCAATATCTGAGTAACTGCAAGAGAATAGATAGGGCAAGATTCATTTTCACGAGAGGGAATCAAAATTGATAGACATCGGAAGTCTTAAACTCTTTATTTGTACTTTTTTACATGTAAAATGGACTGTCTGGTATTAAAGTATGGTAGTTGACAGTACAATAATGAAAAATTAAAACACAATGAGATAATGCTCATCTTCTGTTCTCCAAGTTTTAGTCAGTTGTTAATTAGACAATATATCTTTTAACCCTTTAGTTGATATGAAAATACAACGTCCAGAGAATTAAGATGAATACATTGTTGTTAGGTGTTGAATCTAATATGACTCATTAGCAACACTATGAACAATCAATTTGAACCCTGTCCTATGCTATTCATTCTTCACAATTTCTGACATGCTCAAGCCTATTGTTGCAGTCACTGTGTCAGTTCACCTTGTTGAAGGTTTTCCTTTCCTTTGCCATCCCTCCACCTTCCCAAACCTGATATCCCTCTCCAAGGAATAATCTCTCGTAGTAACATGCTCAAAGTAAGTTAGATGAAGCCTCATCATCTTGGCCACCAATCACCATGCTAGTATTCATCCGTCTTAGCATAAAACAGCTGTGATAAAGTAGTAATGATAATATAAAGCCTAAGCTTCCAAATAAAGTTTTGTAATGTTAGAGAGAAGGATAGAATGTAGAATGTGTGTGTGTGTGTGTGTGTGTGTGTGTGTGTGTGTGTAAAATTTAAAGAAAAGTGACCCAATAGAGTGCAGAAATTATCTAACAATACCATCAATATCACATGCAAGCAAGTAAGCAAGATTCTGCTGAAAATTATCCAAAAAAGATTGGAGCAACACGTCAACAGACAACTGCCAGATGTGCAGGCTGAATTTAGAAGAGGCCATGGTACCAGGGATAATATAGCTAATGTTAGATGGATCTTGGCAGAAAGCAGAGAATACCAGAGGAATGTCTATCTGTGCTTCACTGACTATACAAAGGCTTTTGACTGTGTGGATCACAACAAGCTATGACTGACTCTGAGAAGAATGGGAATTCCAGAACATTTGATTGTGCTTATGTGAAACCTATACTTGGACCAAGAAGCAGTCATCAGAACAGAGCAGGGAGACACTACATGGTTCAAAATCATGAAGGATGTATTTTGTCTCCATACCTTTTCAATCTGTATGTAGAACAGATCATCTGAGATGCTGGGTTGTCGTGGAAGAACCATCAACAATCTGCCTTATGCAGATGACACAACCCTGCTCCCTGAAACTGAGGAGGACCTGAAGCGCTTGCTGCAGAAGGTCAAGCAAGGACTGCAGCCTTCAATACGGGTTGAAGCTCAACATCAAGAAAACAAAGATTCTCACCACTGGGCCAATTGGCAGCATCAGTTTGTATGGTGAAGAGATTGAGATAGTTAACAGTTTTAATTTACTTGCCTCCACAGTCATCATTCTTGGTATCAGCAGCCAGAAAATCAAGAGACGAACTGTACTGGGAAAGTCAGCTGTGAGGGACTTCTCAAGAGTACTGAAGTGCAACGACATCAGGCTGGAGACTAAGGTGCACCTGAGCCGGGCTATAGTCTTCTCAATTATGTGCTATGCATTGGAGAATTGGACAGTGATTAGGGATGATAGAAAGAGAATTGATGCCTTTGAGCTGTGGTGCTGGAAAAGAGTGTTCAATATACCATAGACTGCTAGGAGAACAGTCAGGTTTGTCCTAGAGAGGGTGAAGCCAGAATGCTCCTTGGAGTCAAGGATTCTGAAACTTCGTCTGACATACTTTGGACATGTTTCAAGGAGGGACTGGTCCTTGGAGAGGGACATCATGTTTGGGAGAGTGAAGAGACGGCACAGGAGAGGAAGACCCTGGATGAGATGGATCGATTCTGTGACTGGGGTGGTGGCAATGAGTGTGTTTGAGACAGCAAGGTTGGCCCAGGATAGAACAGCATTTAGGGCTCTTGTACATAGGGTTGCTATGAGTCGCAAGCGACTCAATGGCACATAACAACAACAACAACAACAATCTCAAATATTATCTCTAGAAGTTACATCTCTTTATTTCTAAGCAATGCTAAGGTAGCTATTCTTTAAGTAACAAAGCAAATAAATAAACAAATAAACAAACAAACAAATAAAAATATATCTATTTTTCTGTTTGACTAACATTCTCTCTGTTACCTCTTTATATTCTTGAGTTAAGTAAAAACAGTGGTCTGATCCTTCCAGGACAATAAAGAATAGAATGTAGAAGCCAGAAGTGACAAATTACAATAATGCATATCCTCACAGGAGGGCCCTCAGATATACTGAGGATTTATTCACTGTAAGGCTCTTAAACTTGTGCATTCAGCATTATTATCCTTGACACAGATATCTGTCCATCACTGTCTTTGCCTGATTAAATTTCTTTATCCTACAAAGTACACAATTGCAAAATAAAACACAAAATCCTAGCGATTATGATATGGTATAGGAAAAGCACTGTGAATTGCTAAAATTGGGAGGAGAGCACCTCAATTAAGATAGTAAGCTTGAGGTACTGAACACTAACAATCAAATATCAAATGAGTTATTGGATGACATAAAGTATATCATCTATGAGGAGAGTAAAAGATAATCACAAACACAAAACCAAAAGGAATGTCAGAAAAGACTCTGAAAATTGCACTAGAGCATCAAGAAGCCAAAACAAAGAGTAAAAAAAAAAACTGAACAAAAGATTTCAAAGGGAAGCTCAAGAAGACACAGTAGATTATGATAATGGATTGTCCAAAGAGCTAGGGTTGGAGAATAAAAAAGGAAGAACTTGCTAGGCATTTCTGAAGTTGAAAAAAATGGAAAGACAAATTCAAGACTCAAATTGCAATACTGAGAAATGCTATGGACAAAATATTGAGTGATTCAGGAAGCATCAAAAGAAGATGGAAGGAATACACAGAAAAAGAACTGGCTGACATGGAAAAGTTTCAGGAAGGACTGTATGAACAAGAGCCAATGATAATGAATGGAAAAGTTCAAACTACACAGAAAGCATTAACAAAAAATAAAGCTCCAGGAATCTAGGGAATACCAATTCACATGGTTCAATAAACAGATGCATCCTCACCCAAGAAAATAGTATTTCTTTATTTGTACTGCAGACATATTTATTTGATTTTTTTCAACCCAACAATTATTAATCAAACTTTTAATAAGTGCTCAGCCATGTGGTGGAGGCCATAGTGGAGGAAAGAATAAAATGCTCCTGCCCTTGAAAAACTCATAACTTGTGTTAACAAGGCATATAGTAGAATTAAATAACCACACCAGGCAATAATAATTAAAAGCCCAAGTGAGTGGTACAGATTCTGAAGTAGTTCAGAGGAGTGAAAACACTGTAGGTTGGACAACTAATGAAGACTTCTAAAAAGATAATATAAGCTAGACCATTAAAAAAAGAGTTGAATGTTAGTCATATCCTATTTGAAAACGCATCTATTAAATGAAAACAGAAGAGTGGTTAAAAAGAACAGCAGCCTAAGTTTTGATCCCAATTGTTTTAGAAAGTAATCATGAACACATTGAGCAACTTGCTTGCCTAGTCAGTTTTGGGTATAGTAAGTTTTCCCCAAAATGAGTGGAGGTTGGCCAGATCATTTATCAGAAACTGGAAGCTGGGATTAAAAATAAATTCTATGCTCTGATGTATGATGTGCTACATGAAAACAATTGCCTGTAAGACACTATTGTAACTTTCATCTCTCCCTGAGTAAGACTGACTTTTACACAGATCAATGAGCTTTTCAAGCACCACTACTTACTGGCATATGAACATGTGAAGTGGGTTGAGTGTTAGATAAATGTATGGACTGGTGGAAACTTGAGAGTTCCTATCTTTCCTGAAGGACAGCATGTTCTTTGTTGCTTCAACCTACTATTGCCAGCAACTCCAAGAGAGAAAGATGAGCCATCTCCTCCCATGTGAGACACAGTATGCCAAAAACCTGCTGGACGGCCAGCTATGAATTGTTCCTAATTCAACAGTAATGAGTGAATGAGTTAGTCACTTCTGCTAACATGAACATGAGACCAGGGGAGCAAGACTTTCCAGATTTAAAAACAAAAAATCCAGACTCACTTCTATTGAATGGGATTTGACTCATGCAATCCTGTAGAGTAGAACTGATATATAAGATTCCTGAGGCTTATGTCTTCAAGGAAGTAGATTGCAGCATATTTCTCCCACAGAGGAACTGGTAAATTCAAATCACCAATCTTTTGTGCCTCAGTTAAATGCCTTAATCACAGAGTCACTAGAGCTCATATTCCAGATGAAAAGAAACCATTAATCTAGATTTTAAAATATATTTCTTTTCAACTATATGAGATTCATACTATCTAATCCTGAACAATGCCTATGTGTAAAAAAAAAACCCCAAAACATCATCAAGGTCAAGTAAGATTCATAATAGGTATGCAAGGATGGTTCAACAACATAAGAAAAACAAGCGATGTAATTAATTGCATTAACAAGGCAAAGATCAAGAACCACATGATCCTATCAATTGATGCAGAAAAGGCCTTTGACAAAATCCAACACCCTTTCCTGAATAAAACAATCCCCAAAATAGAAAAAAAGGGGAATAAGCAAAACCAAGAACCAACATTGTTCTTAAAGGAGATAGATTAAATGAATAGCCTTTGAGAACAGGAACTAAGCAAGGATGCCCATTATCACTTCTCTTATTCAATAATTTTTTTTTTTTTACAAAGCAAGGCTGGTGTGCCCAAGTTTATTGAAAATATTACAGCACTGCAGACAGACTCAAACGTGGAGTTTTGAAATTCATCCCGACAGTGGGCTGAGTGACCTGCAGGTTGTACAGACTACCAAAGTCCAAGAGTTTCAGCATTCCCTTAGCATCAGGATCTACTTCAATGATCTCCTGATCCAGGGCTGAAACTTCTGGTACATAATTATCTCTCCTTTCTTTCTCCTCCTCCTGCAGCTTAATGGAGATGCCTCTCATAGGCCCTCTCTGAATCCGCTTCATCACATGTGTGGCATAGCCAGTTATCTTGTTCTGGAGTTTCTTGCTGGAAATAATGGCGATCTCCTTGCACATGCGCTTGTTTGTGTGGAAATCATTACCCAGGCGTGTGTAGTATTTCTCAATGATGACCCGGGCCGCCACCTTCACAGTTTTGGTGCGAACGTGGCCCATGTTGGTGGGTCCTTGGTGAAAGAGCTCTTATTCAATATTTTATTGGAAGTCTTAGCAAGAGCAACAAGAGAAAGAAATAAGAGGTATCCAAATTAGCAGATAGGACGTAAAATTATCTTTATATGCAAATGATATGATCATATACATAGAAAACCCTAACGACTTAGTAAGAAAATAATTGGACATAATTGACAAATTCAGCAAAGTAGGTAGGATACATATCAACATACAAAAATCAGTTTTATTTTTCTACAGTGACAAATAGAATACAGAAATAAAGCTAAGAAAAAACAATAGCCATCATAATAGCTAATCACAAGATTAAATACTTTGAAGCAAATCTAAGTAGAGACACATCTATACAAAGAAAATTGCAAAACATTACGATAAGAAACAAAAAGAGACCTAGAAAAATGGAAGAATATACCATGCTCATGGATAGAAAGATTAAATATTGTGAAAATGATAATTCTGTTAAAGGCAATCTATAAATTCAATGTAATCTCAACACAAATATCAATTCTATTCTTCAATGAAATGGAAAAGGCAATTTTCAATATTATCTAGAATAGAAAGAGACACTGAATAAGTAAAGCACTCCTGAAAAAGCTAGGAGGCACCACCACACTGCCTGATCTCAAATACTACTACACAGTCCTGGTGGTCTTGACAGCATGGTACAGGTACAGTAACAGACACATAGATCAATGGAATAGAATTGAGAACTCCAAAATCAGCTCATCTACATATGGCCAAGTGATTTTTGACAAGGAGACAAAAATCACTTAAGTGGAGAAATGACATTTTAACAAATGGTGTTGGAAAAATTAGAAAACCATCTGTAGAAAATTCAACAATGATCCACACCTCACACCATACACAAAAACCAACTCAAGGTGGATCAAGGGCCTTGGAGTAAAATCAAAGACTATAAACTTCATCAGAGAAAAGTTTGAAATAATGCTAGAAGCCCTAACCCACAGTATGAACAGTCTTCCAAGTATAATGAAAACCTACAACTAGGAAAGAACAAAATGATGAATGGGACCTTCTAAGATCCAAATCCCTATGCGCATCAAAAACTCCAAAAGGGTAAAAAGGAAATCCACAGATAGGGGGAAAACTGGCAATGACATATTTGATAAGAGCTACATATGTAAAATTTAGTGGATACTCTAATATCTCAACAAGAAAAAGGTAAAAAAGATCCAGTCACAAAATGGGCACAGGATATGAATAGACACTTTACCAAAGAAGACATTCAGATGTCAAAGAAACACATAAGAAATAGTCCCTAGTTATCACAGATATACAAGTAAACACAACTATGAGATATCATCTTAACCCAGCAAAAATAGCATAGTTCAACAGAGTAGCAAACAACAAATGTTGGTGAGGTTGTGGAGAGATTGGAACCCTTATTTCATTGCTGGTGGGAGTGTAAAATGGTGCAACCACCATGGAAGGCAGTCTTGTACTTTCTTAAAAAGTTGAAAATAGAAATATTATTTGACCCAGCAAATTCACTAATGAAAATATACTCTAAAGAAACCAGAGCCTATATCCAATCAGATTTATACACATCCATGTTTACTGCTGCATTATTCACAATAGCAAAGAGATTGAAGCAACCCAAGTGTCCATCAAAAAATGAACGGATAGAAAAACTATGATATAGTCACTCAACTGAATACTACGCAGCACTGAAAAACAGGGAACTTATAACACATTACACGACATGGGTTACCCTGGAGGACATTATGCTGAGTGAAATATTTAAATCACAAAAGGACAAATACCACATAATACCACTATTATAAAGCAGGACTGACATGGAGGGCTGGGGAAAATCTAGGAAAAGATTGGGTAGACAATGAACTCTATACATCACTGAAACTGATGAAGGAAAGAACTGATTAAAAGGAATATACAGTTAGCCATTATATGTATGACAACAGTCCAGAATAAGAGGTGCATTGCTAAGAGGACTGGGGGAGAGGGAGGGAGGAAATTGTGCAACAATGAATGAATTTTTTTTTTTTTTAAAAAAAAGAAAGAACTGGTGTACAGGAAGGGGAGGAGAAGGGAGAAAAATGTGTAAGAATGAATGAATGAATGAAAAAATCTAACTTTTTGGTAAAGTTTCATTAAAATAATATTTAAAATTAAAATATAAATACTTTGGACTTCCTTTTCATTGCCCAACTTTTACAGGCACACGAAATAATTGAAAATACCATAGACTAGACCATATACTTCACATAGTAAAACTTACACACTCTGACCACTTGGTGTTGTAACTTCATATAGTCCTAGGTGAACAAAACATTCATGTATAGATAACATATTTTACTAAACATCAAGTAGCCAAAAAATTTGAGCCAGTCATGGAGTGAAGTTAATCTTAAATCTCCACATATGCTCATATTCATTTTCTTGTGGCCAAGCATATACTTGTGAGATGACAGAATAAAGTCAGTCTGAGAAGGTAAAGCTATCCCCCCCTTTTCCCCCTCTTCATGAAGAATTACTCCACACTGTGAGATAAAAATCAACACTGCATATGTGACTCTAAATTCTTAAACAGGAAAAACTCAACATTTGACCTGTGCTCATTTTCGAGATCAGCTGTAACCCTCCTACTGCTGTCAGCAGCTGTTGCTAACAGGCAGTTGACAGGGAGGATTCTTCCAGTTTAATCATTGCTCCTCAGTTCTTTTTGACTCATTAATAGCTGCTTAAGTAAAATGAAACTGGATCACATTTAGCGACATTTATTGTTTTTTTAAGCTGCAAAAAGTTATCTATATTAAGAAGCACATAAGTCAATGTTGTTTTATTAACTGGCTAAAATCAACTGTATTCAGGGCCCACATAAAGTGGCTTGTTGTTATGTACCACCAAGTTGGAACTGACCCATATTTGAACCTCCAGCAGGTTTTCAGAGGCAGTCAGTTGCACAAAAGGAGATTGACCAGCTTTCTCCTTTGGAGTAGCTGGTGGATTTGAACCACATACCTTTGTTGTCAGTGCAGCTTTTTACCACAAGAACTCCCCAGAGTATGGGATTTCGTTGCTGTTATGTGCCATCAAGTTAAGTATGACTCACAGAGACCCTATGAACAACAGATCTGAAACTTGTTCTATCTTGTACCATCCTCATCATCTCTGACACAATTGAGCCCATTGCTGTCAATTCATCTCATTGAGTCTTCATAAAATAACCAACTTACATGGAAACAAAATAAAGAATATATTTGAAATATCACTTCAAGTTGTAAGTTATATTTACGTACTTGATGAATTTGGGAGACTGGAATAGGATCTATCTCTCCAGCTGATACTCTGTCCTGGTTCTTCCTGGGTCTTCTATTGCTCAGAGGCAAAAAGAAGGATTTCAGTTCTGGGGTGCATATTGCACATGCATTTATAAGTACTGTCACTTGGAACATTCTTTAAGGGACATCCAAGGGACTAAGCTCCATGCAATCAGAGGCTGGGTTATTTGGAATATAAATCTTTATGACATTACTGTGTTGTCTGTAAAGCATGCCCCAAATGCCTAAAATACTGACTTGGCACAGTAGATTGTTTCTTAAAATTCATCTCACAGATTGCAATGTATAACTATAAGAGAAAAAAGACAATATTTAACACAGCATTTAAAAATCACTAAAAAAGAGAAAAAGAAAGAAATACACACCCACTCAGGGGAAATAGAGATTATTTTGTAGTCAATTTACAGGAAAAAGAAATTTACATTTAAGCCTTGAGGTAGTCATTACTTCTAAAAAATTGAGATGTAAACAGCTCTTCTGTCTTAGGACTAGAGGTTGTGAAAAGAATGCATAGTTTTTCCACATCAATGAGGGTAGCACAAGAAGGAGCAATGAAAAGTCACCTAGTTTGTGAGTTCATACTGCTTTCTTTACATGGGATATTTTTCTCTCTCATTTAACTTATACCATGGCGCACCTATGGTGGACTATGGAGCTCTGGTAGCTCCGTGGTTAAAGATTTACACTGCTGAACCAAAGGCATACACTTCAAATCCCTTGGTTCCTCCATTGGGAGAAAAATGGGCTATCTCGTTTCGTGCAATTTACTGCCTCTGAAAACGTGCTACAGAGTTGAGAGAGTTCTGACTCAAACCTTGAGAAACGACTTTCTACATAACAATGTACTAAACTGTCTAGGATAAATAGGCCATGCCTTTTCCTGATGGAGTCTCCAATCTCCTGTTGCCTAGTACATCTACAAAACCAAATCTGTCAGTGCATTTAAGACTTTGATTTAGATTCCTGTCTAATGATAAAATGCTTTTCTTGATCAACCCCTTTGGCGTTATCACGATTATGCATTATGAATGTCATTAGTTTTCTTTTGTTTACATGCTGTGTTGCCCTCATCTTGTATCAAATATGTATGCAGATCTAAGCAGCTGGGTGTTAAACTCTTCAATGATTGACTAGTCTTTAAAGTATACAAATAGGAAAGACTTGGTGTTTAGCATTGAGCAATTAGCTCTACAGTTGCCTTATAATTAATAAATCTCATGCTAGTCTATGAATGCAAGTTTTCACAATGAGTAAAAGAATTATATCAACAAGAAAACAGCTGACTCAGGGGAAGAGTAATATATAGGATGAAAAAAGATGTGTTTAAAGGCTCTCCTGGCTTACTGTATGACTTTGGATAAATAATTTCAAATATCTGATCTCAAATTTCTATCTCCATAAAACTGGATTATAATATTGTCTTTCTCTGCTCATGCAGGATATTGTGAAACGAAAAGTAGCAATCATGAAGTGTATCATATATTACTCATTATTTTCCAATAAATATTGTTACAGGTTTTCAAATAAAAATTTTGTACTTTTTAATTAACACCCTTATTCTTCTAAAAAATAGCATTTATTTCTCTTCTTCTAAAAAATAATATTTATTCTTCAGCTATTTTGCATACATCATACATCCTATATATGTTACAAAAAATTTTTACATAAATGATATGATGCAATTTGCCTGTACATGTTTGTTTTAATCTAAGATTCCAGAGATTTTTTCTTTTTTTTTTATTGGGAAAAACATATTGGGGGTACAAGGAGGTGAGGGTTGGGGGCAGAAAGGTGAGGATGGGCCAGGATGCAGTTGCAGAGCTACACAGTCCAAAGATTTTTTAATAGCTTTTAATACTAAATCCTCTTTCTAACTAGCAAAAGCAAGACAAAGGGTACAATGGGTAATCACATATTCTGTTAGTAAAGTGGTAATTTTGAAAACTAATAAATAACTCTGACAATAATTTCATTTTATGGGGGGGGGAAAGCACCTTAAGGATACAGAAGGTACTAAAAGATATACAGAAATGCAATGGACCAAATAGAGCCAAAACAATATTTATAAAAAGGACAAAGTTAGAGGACTTACAATTCTCAGTTTAAAAAAATACATTAAACTCCTATAGCAAATAAGGGAGAATGGTTGTGGAATAAAAATAAACATATAGATCAAGGAAATGGAATTTAAAAAATCCACAAATTTGCCCAACCAGGAGAGGACAAAATAGACAAATAGGACTTTCTAAAAATAAGTCCTTGTGTGCATCAAAAACTTTTTCCTAACTTGAGAGGGACTGGAGAATGTTATGCTTAGTTAACTAACTCAGTCCCATAAGGACAAATACTGTATAAGATCATTATTGTAGAAATAGATAACCAACAAAACATGTATGAGGATCTAAGTGGAGGAGCGGGAAGCACATGGCTGAAGATGGACGATGTTTAATCATATAATCACACAATTTGATGGATGGAGGGAGGGGTAGGTTAAGGAAATAAGAAAGATTTTGTGTGAAAACAATGTGTACAAACTTTGTAAGTAAACCAATAAAAAAAACTTAAAACGAAAACACCCCACAACTTTTTCCAATAGGGTGAAAAGAAAAATCTATAGACTGGAGAAAAAAAAAACACATTTGGACATCTCAGACAAGGGTCTCATGACAAAAGTACACAGGATCCTACAGGGCCTCCACAAGAAAAAGACCAACAACCCAATCACAAAATAGGCAAAATATATCGCAAGCAGGATTATCAAGCAGCACAACCACTCTGGAAGACAGTTTGGCATTTCCTCAAAAAGCTGAACATAAAAATCTCATATGGCCCAGTTATTTCACTGTTTGGAATATACCCTCAAGGAAATAGAACTGAGGCACAAATGGAGATGTGTACACTGATGTCCATAGCAGCATTATTCACAATAGCAAGAACATGGAAACAGATCAAATGTCCATCAAAAAAAGAATAGATTGAAAATATATAGTACATTCATGTAATGGAATATTACACAGCACTAAGGAACAATGCTTTTGTAAAATACTCTATAACAAGGGAGATTTCAAAGAGCATGACTGAACTAATTCAGTCTCATAAGGACAAATATTGCAGAAAGTCATTTTTGTAAAAATAGAATGATAACTAGTAAGATTCTAAAAATACCCAAAAGGGGGAGGAAAGTGGCAGGGAGGCAGAATGTGGCTGGGAAAGAAAATCATTAAGATAACAGTGTGGTGGGTGGATGATGGGTTATGAAGGAAGTAGAAAAGGTCCCATGGGGACCTTAAAAAAAGGGATAATATTAGGCATAGATCAATGGTGATTATGTTATAAAACACAGTGTATATGAGTGATAGCTTGAAATAGTGTAAATGTAGAAAAATTTGAAATGCAATGTACATAAATGATAGGCAATATATATGAATTTTGTAAGCAAGGCAAAATAAAATTAAAATAAAGTGAGAAAAATACAAAACAAATCCTATAGATGAGTAAGTATTTCTTTAACAAGGATACCAAGAAAATTCTATAAGAGTAAGCATAATCTTTTCTACACATGGTATTGAGATAACTGGATATCCATCAATAGGGAAAATTATTAAGTCAGACCCCTATTCCATATCATGTACAAACATTAAATCAATATGGACCAAACATCTAAATATAAGAGCTTAAACCATGCAACTTCCAGTACAAAACATTAGGGATAAATCATCAAAGCCTCACAATTCAAAAAACATTCTTAGATATAACTTCAAAGCACAAGCAACAACAGAAAACAGAAAATTGGACATAGTAAAAATGTAAAACCTTCGTAATTTAAAGGAAACCGGGAATTAGACAATCCCTAGAACAAAAGAAACCACTGATCAAGTATAACCTGTATTCAGAGTATATAAATAATTTTTAAAAGTCAATATATAAAGATAAATAACTCACATACATTAATAATCTAAATATATATTTCAAAGGAATATATACTATGTCACAATAGTATAATAAGCACATGGAAAGATACCCAACCTTATTAGCTGATGGCAAAATGGAGAAACTGAATCTCTCAGACATTGATGGCAGTAAAATGTGTCATCGTTTTGAAAAGTTTGTCAGCTTGGCAAATGGTTAAAAATAGACTTACCTTTGTTTGCTAAGAGTTGGGGGATTGCAAATACTTGATGCAGAAGATCGAAGACCTTCAATATGGATTGCATCTCAACATCAAGAAGGCAAAAGACCTCACCATTGACCAATAAGCAAAATCATGGTTGTTGGAGGAAAGATTGAAATTGTGAACAATTTCAAGTTACTTGGATCTCCAATCAACATCCTTGGTATGCTGGTACTTAGTCAGGAGATTAGGAGATACAGAGCGTTGGGCAAACCTGCTGTTAGGGACATCCTCAGTTACTGAGGAGCAATGATATCAGTTCGAAGACTAAAATGAGCCTAATTCAGGCCATGGTCTTTTCATTCATTTGCTATACATCTGAGTGCTGAACAATGAATAAAGATGACAGAAGAATTGATGTCTTTGAGTTGTGTTGTTGGAGAAGAGTATGGAATATCTCATAGTCTGGCAAAAGAACAGATAGATATATCTTAGGAAAAAAATACAGACGAAGTGCTCCTTGGTGGCAAGGTCGGCAAAGCTTCATCTCACACACTTTAGGCATGTTGCTCTTATAGTTGTTAGGTGTTGTCTTTACGACTCATACTCAGTTCAAAGGCACCTGAGAACAGCAGATGACCTAATGTTTTACTTTCTTAAATCATATGACTGCCCAAAAATAATCCATGACTCTTCATAGTGGCCTTCTCATAATAGCCAAAGGGTGAAAATAACCCAAATGTCCATGCACTGACAAATGGACAAGAAAAATATAGCATATCATACAATATAGTATTTAGCTGTACAAAGGAATAAGATACATAATTCTAATATGGACAAAACTTTGATTGCATTAGGCTAAGTGAAAGAAGTTAGTTACAAAATGGCTACCTCTTTGTTATTTCATTTATAAGAAATGCTGAAAATAGACAAACCTAAAGGGAAAGAAAGCAGATTAGTCATTGCCAGGGTATAGATGAGAATGAGAAACAGAGAGGGAAAGCTAATACACAAAAGGTTTCCTTTTTAGGTGTTGTAAATGTTCCAAACCTATATAATTGTGGGGATAGCTGCATAACTCTGTGGTTGTAATAAAAATTTTTTACAATTCAAAAATGTGAATTTTAGGTATGTTAATTATACCTCAATAACTCAGTGTACAAAAATCCCCTTAAGGTTATTGCATGACACATTGGGACCAATATTCAGAAATTCAATTAGTATGATATTTAGCCAAATAATAAAATTTAAGTTAGTCGAGCTTGAGAAGGGATAAAAATTAATGACAAATCTCTTTTATTGTTCCTTTATGCTTGTATACTCAAGTTATTTCAACTAAACCTAAATGCACAACTGTTCTGTTCCCAATGTACTATGGACTACATTTGAGCAGAAAAATGTTATAAAAGAAAAATTAACAGACTTCTACTGAGGAAATTGAGTTGCTAGCCTCTTTTCTGTCACTGTGTAACCAAATACAGGTTATACACCATGGACTGGTAGATTGCTAATATCAAATAATTCTTCACTATGGGAAGCAGTCTCAAAGTTTCTAAAATAATTAAACATAATTACCACAGGACCAAAGAGTTTCACTACCCAAAAGACTAAAACAGGTATTCAAACAAATACTTTCAAATAAAGGATCATGGTTGAACTGTTCTCAATGGTCAAAAGATGGAAACAATGCATCTACTGATGAACTGATTTTTTAAAAATGTAATATATCTATATATATATCTTTACCTATCTATATAGTACTAAGAAAGACATAAAAATAAATATTGATATGTTACAAAAAGAATACAACCCTGACACATGCCTTTTCTGAATTAAAAACATGTAGTATCTCCTTGTTCTGTTCAAGTAATTGCTTGTTAGTCCATGTGCAGAATCAACATGGGTAAACCTAAGTGCTCTAGAACTCCTATTATTTTCATTGTTATTAATAATTTATTATGATACAGCTGAATGACTTTGCATTTAATGAAATACAGACAAACATCTTTATGGTATTATCTGCTTTGAGTCAAGGCCCATTTAATATCAGCAAAAATGGAAGAAGATCTATCAACAACCCGGAATATGAAAATGATGCAATTTTTCTTGAAAATGGTTTAGATCATATAACAAGATCAAAAACTATAGCCTTCAGTATGCATTATACCTCAACATAAAGAAAACAAAATTCCATAAACTCAACCAATAAAGAAAATCACGATAACTGGCTAAAAGATCAAAATTGCCAATGATTTCATTTTACATGAATTCATAACCAACATTCATGGGAAAAGTAGTAAAATAATCAATTGATTGGGAAAATTGATTACTAAGGAACTCTTTAAAGTGCTAAAGAGCAAAGATTTCACTTTAAAGCCTAAGATACACCTGATCCAAGTTACTGGGGTTTCAAGTACTTGACATGCATGTGAACTTTGGACAGCAAATAAGAAGTTCAAAGAGGAATTGATACCCTTTGAATTACGGTTTTAAGAATATACCATGGACGTGTGTGTGTGTGTGTGTGTGTGTGTGTGTGTGTGTGTGTGTCTGTGTATTAGGTACCACCAAGGTAACAACTCATAGTCAATATATGAACAACAGAGCAGAACTTTCCCTAGCTTGCACAATCCTCACGAATTTCACCACACTCAAGTCTATTGTTGCAACCACTGTGCCAATCCATGTTTTTGAGTGTATACCTCTTTTCTCTCTTTACTTTTCCCGGCGTGATATCTTTATCTAAGCTTCAGAAGTGCTGAGCATATTCTTTCCTTTTGGTTTTCTAATTCCAGGTCTTTGTACATTTCATTATAAATTTGTCTTTATCTTCTTGAGTTGTCTTTTCTTAATTTCCACAGTCTTTTAATTTTGAATTTTTGTTCCAGTGCAAGGTTAAGTCTCTTCCTGCATTAATTTTGGCATTTTTCTTCTCTATCTTTCTAAAGATGTCTGTCTTTCTTCATACATGATGTCCTTGTTATTTCACAATTCATCTGGTCATTAGTCATTTGTTATTAGTGTTTATTGTGTCATACCTATTCCTAAGATACTTGTAAACTTTGAGATTGATTCAAGGTCATAATTTGGTTCTCATGGTTTCGATTTGTTTTCACTTTCATTTTGAACGTGTATATGATTCGTTGGTTGTTCTACAGACAGCCCTGTCCTTTTTAAAATGGGTGATACTGAACTTTTATATTATTTCTTTCCATGGTAATAGTCATTCTGATGCCAGTGTATTCTGAGTGTTTAAGTACCTATGTATAGTTGCCATTTATAATTTTTTAGAAAGTATTTGCAATGGATGATTGATTTTGTAATGCTTTATACTGGTATTTCCAGCCACATTTTTGTCACCACCGCTCTGTTTTCCAACTACCAGTCCTTCTTTTTTTTCCAACTTTTACATTCCAGTCATCAATTATTATTAATGCATCATGACTGCAGGTAAGCTCAATTTCATTGCAAAAGTTGTTAGAAATCCTCAATCACATCATCTTTGGCTAGGTCCTCCTTTCATGAGTTTGCTTAGTATTCTTTCATTCACAGAATTGTACTGCAGGATAGATCTTGAAATGCTGTTGGAGATGATAACACCTTTCCTCTTCAATGTGCCATTTCCAGCATAGTAAATCACATGATTATCTGACTAAAATTAGTCAATACCCGTCCTTCTCAGTTCTTAATGCCTAAGTTGCAGTCTTTATGTTCCATTTAATTTTTTTACAACTTCCAATTGCCTTGTATTTATATTTCTTACATTGCATGTTCCAAAGTATTAAAAGATGTTTGAAGGTGTTTCTACTCATTTTCTGTCTTACCACATGAGCAAATGATCATTGATCAGATGAAAACTTCACTCTATCAGCTCTTCCCCATTCATATTTTGGTGACTTCAAACATTAGGGGCTCATCTTCTGACAATATTTCTAACAATTCTACTGTCATTCAGAGTTTTTGAATGCCTGTTGCTACAGACATAGTCTGTCTATGCTCAGTCTTATTTCTTAGTAGGTCATAGTCTGGACCTCTTCAGTAAAGCAAGTATTAGTGTTTATTGAGAAAATAAATTAATTTCCATTCAGTTCTACTTTTAGATTTTAATTAATTCATGCAAATCCTTCCACTCTTTCTCTTTCTCTCCTTTTAATGTTACAAAAAATAGAGACTACCAAAGTCTCTAGAAAAAAGAAAAAAGTCATAATCTTCTCATTATAAATTTAAACTAATAATAAAAACTCTTTAATCTTGCAACTACTCTCTAAGTAACTGTATAGCTCCAGCTTTTAAAACAATGAAAATCCAAACAACAAATGCTGGTGAGGTTGCAGAGAAAATGGAACCCTTATTCACTGTTGGTGGGAGTGTAAAATGGTACAACCACTATGGAAGGCTTCATGGCACTTTCTCAAAAAGTTGCAAATAGAAATACCATATGACACATGAAGAAATGTTTAAAATCCCTAGCTCTAAGAGAGATGCAAATTAAAACAACTATGAGATATCATTTCATCCCAGTCAGAATAGCAAAATTTAACAGAACAGCAAGCAACAAATGCTGGTGAGGTTGTGGAGAAACTGGAACCCTTATTCACTGTTAGTGGGAGTGTAAAATGGTGCAACCACTGTGGAAGGTGGTATGGAGCTTTCTCAAAAAGTTGCAAATAGAGATACCATTTGACCCAGCAATTCCACTACTGGGAATATACCCCAAAGAGACCATAACTGACATCCAAGCAGATATATGCACACCCATGTTTATCGCAGCTTTGTTCACAATAGCAAGGAGTCGGAAACAACCCAGGTGCCCATCAACAAATGAATGGATAGAGAAGCTGTGGTATATTCACCCAATGGAATACTATGCTGCATTGAAAAACAAGGAACTCATGCAATATTATTCAAAATGGGTGACCCTGGAAGACATTATGGTGAGTGAAATATCTCAGTCACAAAAGGACAAATACTGCATGGTGCCTCTGTTGTAGAATGGGACTGACATCAGGGTTTGGGTAAGACTGAGAAAAACTGGATAAATTATGTATACTGCATTGGAACAGATGAGGGAGAGAATAGATTAAAACTGATATATGATAGGGTATTATAATTATCACAAGAGTCTAGAATTAAGGGTGCATAGTAGAGTGTACCTAGGATGGTGGAAGGGGTGCGGGGGGATTGTATACCAAAGAAAGAATTTTTCTTTTACTTTTTCAAAGAGAGGAGCAAACTGGGGGGCGGGGGGGCTGGGCAGGGAGAAAAGTACAACAATGAATGAATAGAAATCCAAAATCTCTGTAAATGTTCATTAAAATTATTAAAATAAAAATTAAAAAAAGAAATACCATTTGACCCAGCAATTCCACTACTGGGAATATATCCCAAAGAGACTATAACTGACATCCAAGCAGATATATGCACACCCATATTTATCGTGGCTCTGTTCACAATAGCAAGGAGTTGGAAACAACCCAGGTGCCCATCAACAAACGAATGGATAGAGAAGCTGTGGTATATTCACACACTGGAATACTATGCTGCATTGAAAAACAAGGAACTCATGCAGTATTATTCAGAATGGGTCACCCTGGAGGACATTACACTGAGTGAAATATCTTGGTCCCAAAAAGACAAATACTGCATAGTGCCACTGCTGTAGAACAGGACTGGCATCAGGGTTGGGGTGAGACTGAGAAAAACTGTATACATTATGTATACTGCACTGAAACAGATGAGGGAGAGAACAGTTTAAAAGTGATATATGATTGGGTAATATGGTCATGACAAGAGTCCAGAATGAAGCCTGCATAGTGGACTGTACTCGGGGGCGGGGGGTTGGAAGGGAATTGTATAACAATGGAAGAATTTTTCTTTTACTTTTCAAAGAGAAGAGTGAACTGGGGGGGAGGGGTGCGCCGGGAGAAAAATGCAACAATGAACGAATGGAAATCTGAAATCTCTGGAAACGTTCATTAAAATTAATAAAATAAAATTTTAAAAAACAATGAAAATTACAATGTCATTACAATGATAACTCTAATGAATTGTATATGCCCACCTTCACATTGTTGTTACTATATATGGTTAAGTCAGTCCCAACTCACACAACGCTATGAAGAAACACTGCCCAGTGTACACCATCCTCACAAACTCTACTGTGCTTAAACCCCACTGTTGTGGCCACTGTGCCAATCCATCTCATTAAGTGCCTTCTTATTCTTAGTTGACCTTTCACATTGTTGTTGTTCACATTAGCAAGCATGAAAACACACTCAAATTAGGTGAGATAAAGTCTTACTATCTTTAGCTCTAAAGAATAATCTGGCATTATATCTTCTAAGACAACTTTCTTCGTTCTCTGGTAATTCATGATATGCTCAGTATTCTTCATCAATACAAAAATTCACAGGCATCATTTTTTAAAAATTCATCTTCTTTATTTATCATCTAACTTTCACATGCATATGAAGCAATTGAAAATACTATGGCTTGGGTCAGGCCTACCTTTGTCTTTAAAGTGATATTCTTACTCTTTGCCACTTTAAAGTGGTTATTGGCAGTGGAATTTTCCATAGCAATATGATGTTTGAGTTCTTGACTGCTGTTTCCATGAGTGTTGACTATGTATTCATGCAAAATGAAATTTTACATCTGCCCATATGAATAAATGTTGCCCCACATAATAAAATATTCACTGTATTTTATATTATAATTACATTATTGTTTTATTGGCATTACTTCTAAATGAGTGTCAGTCATACAGATATTTCTTCTTAAAATTTCCTTTTAAAAGTATCTGAATATTGAATGGAAAGCCAGTTTGTTTTATACATTTTCCCATTAATCACAACAAAACCAAATATATTCACACATACATAACTCATCTCCCAGTAGTAGTAACAAAACTTTCTCAGATGAAACAGTAAGTTCTCTATCAATATTATAAGATTACTGATGTTAAAAAGTGCATTGACAAAACAACTATGAGATATCATCTCACCCCAGTAAGAATAGCAAAATATAACAGAACAGCAAGCAACAAATGCTGGCGAGGATGTGGAGAAACTGGAACTCTTATTCACTGTTGGTGGGAATGTAAGATGGTGCAACCATTGTGGAAGGCGGTGTGGCACTTTCTCAAAAAATTGCAAATAGAGATA
>NW_006399790.1:19146204-19148151 GCF_000299155.1 Elephantulus edwardii
AGCTGGTGGGGAGGGGTGGGCAGGGAGAAAATTGCGGCAATGAATGAATGGAAATCCAAAAGCTCTGTAAAAAAAAAAATAATAATTTTTTAAAAAAGTTCATTGAATCCAGTCCCTTAGGGACATCAACACCTCTCTACACTAGCCAGGATGCTGTTTACTTAGGTGCAGTGAGACAAATATGAAAGAATATCCATGCAAGTTTCCCTTTGTCCATGTCTTTGTCTACACAGCACACTTATCCTTCTAGCCATCAACCTTTTTCAAAACATCTGGTATTGAGACTTAAAGTGAACTACAACAGTTTCAATTCTGTGCTTTGCAAGAAAACCCAAAAAACTGAAATCAGAACAGCAAGATAAATGCCAACTGCTGGGTGAGAGCCCAGTTATATAGCACCTCCCTCTAAAAACTTCAGGGGATGAATAGGACTTAAAGAAGCTTTTCTTTCTATAAAAAGTATTTGAATTTCTAGATACCAAGGTGACAGGTTCCTTGGAAACACAATGATAGGGAGATGATATCAATCCTGAATAAGAACAACTAAAGTGTGCAATTATTCTATTAGCACATAGAAGAATACCTATTCTGAAGTGGATTTGCTTTCTGTGTGAAAAGAAAAGGCAAGCATTTCTATTTGGCATTGCATTTTTATTCCACTTATCTTCGTACTTCACTTAATGAAGAGGGTAGATGTGGTTAAGTGTGAAATTATAGTTATCCAATTGAAGAAAAGTCTGTTGCTTTCACATATTTCTAACTCCTGAAAAAAATCTAACAAATGTCTGTTGCTTTCACATATTTCTAACTCCTGAAAAAAATCTAACAAATGTCCAGAGGACTCCCTATTATCATTTAGATAAAAGATGGTATAAAGCTCCATTAACAATTAAATACCCTTTATCTATATTTTGGAAGAGAAAATGTACTATTGAGCAAATAGAAAACAAAGTTAAAGCCAAGACACTATAATCCCCAGTTTCTCTCAGTGGTCATAAGTAGAAAATAGAAGTTGCAATGACAACAACATGAAATCAGAGAAACTCTTTTTAGTTCTGCTACCAAAGTCTTACACTTCTCACATGCCTTCTACTTATTTTTTCATCCTGGTTATTATTGTGACTTCAGAGAAAGGAGGAGACAGAGAAAAAGGAAAATTTTGATGAGAATCTAATATACACATTTAAATAATACTTTTTCTACTCTTTGTTTTCTAATAATGCCCAAATATGCTAATAATAATCAAAAGAAAGTAGAATAGCTCTATTAGTATCAGACAAAGTAGAAATTGTTTAAAAAAATTATATAATCAGGGACGAAAAAATGTTTCATAATGATACAGGGTCAATTAATCAAAAACACTTAATAATCACATACATTTATATACCCAATAAGAGAGTTTCCAAATACATGAAGCAACAACTGAGAGAACTGATAAATAGACAAGTCTATACTTAGATATTTCAATGCACTTCTTTCAATAATTTATAGAACAAGCTAACATAAACAACACCAAAAAGAAATTGACCTAATTTAAATTTATACAGCATGTTGCCCATAATAAGCACAATCTACATTATTTTCATATACATATGGAATGCTTAGAAATGTAGACTATATTGTGGATGACAAAATAAAGCCGAATGCATTTAAAGGCATTCAAATGACATAGAATATGTTCTCTTATTATAATGAAAATAAATTAGACATCAATTACATAAAGGTGTTATGTTGTTATGTGCCGTCGAGTCGTTCGTGACTCATAGCGACCCTATTCACAACAGCCCTAAAGCCTGCTCTATCCTGCGCCAAGCGCACTACCTCCGACACACCCATCCCGATTACCCCAGTCACCGAATCAATCCATCTCATAGAGGGTCTTCCCCCCCTGTGCTGTCCCTCCACCCTCCCAAGCATGATGTCCCTCTCCAAGGACCCGTCCCTCCT
>NW_006399790.1:19149286-19151563 GCF_000299155.1 Elephantulus edwardii
TTTCTTGGCACAACTTGGTGAGCACATCCAGGGCAACATCTGTTATCTGAAATACTTCAATTGGTATACCATCTATTCCTGGGGCCTTATTAAAAGGTATCTGGAAAAATATCTAAATACTTGAAAACACACAACAAATAAGTACAGCAAATTTTGTGAGACTGCACTTAATCAGTAATTACAGGAACACTTATAGCATTTAATATCTGTATTAGAACACATTATTGAGGAGTAGCAATGTCAGTTTGAAGATTAAGGTACGTCTAATTCAGGCCATGATCTTTCCAAATATTTGCTATGCATCTGAGAGCTGGACAATGAATAAGGATGACAGGAAAAGAATTGACGCCTTTGAGCTGTGGTGTTGGAGAAGAACACTGAACATCCCATGGATGGCCAAGAGAACAAACAAATAGATATGTCTTGGAGAGGGTGCAGCTAGAGTGCTCTTTGGAAACAAGAATGATGAGGCTTTACCTCACATCTTTAGACATGTTGTTAGGAGCTGCTATTCCATGGAGAGGGACATGATGCTGGGAAGGGTGGAGGCTCAGTGAAGGAGAAGAAGACCCTCAACCAGGTGGACTGACATGGTGACTACTGCAATGGGGTTTTGTGTGTCAGGAAGACTGAGGATGGCACAGGATGTAACAGTGTTCAGATCTTTTGTTTATTGTGTTGCTGTCGTGAATGACTGTATAAAAAATAATAAATTTTAAGAAAATATAAACAATGTTACCAATACCACAAAATGGTGTATTACAGAGACTATTGAATTGGTGTGTTGGGAAAACAAGTATTACTAAAGAGAGTTCTTCAAACACCAAAATATCACTAGCAAACAATAAACTGACACTAGAAAATGTGAAACCATCATCCAGAATTATATACTCTAAGAACATATGAGAGTTATACAAGTGTTCAGGTCTTTCATTCATAGGGTCACTATGAGTCATCTATGACTCAACAGCACCTAACAACAACGAGAGAGCTCTGTTGGCCTAGTAGATAGAGAGTTATGCTACCAAGCTGAAGGTGGGTGATTTGAATCTGCAGCCCTCAGGCCTGGTTTTAATTGTTTTTGGTCAAACATTCTTCTAATGGCATAGCACTGGTCTGCCCATTTGCTGTAGAGAGGTAACTCGTGGTTGCTGTGATGCTAAACACTGTGACACGGATGTGTCAAATGCGATAATGGTTACCCATGGTGGACAGCATTTGGTGTAGCTCTCCAATTAAAACAAGCTTGGAAGCAGGAATGGCATCCACTTCTGCAATATCTTGACTCTAGAAACCCTATCAACTTGGAGAAATGATGAAAGTTATACAAGTGTTCAGGTCTTACATTGATAGGGGCACTACGAATCGTCTATAACTCAACAGCACCTAACAACAATAACAACATCATCCAGAACTACACATATGCAAAATAAAACAAATTTACAAAACTAAAATTTGGGAACAAGGAAATATCAGTCAGTAAATTAGGACAACTACAAGGCAAAATGAGGGAAGAAATAGTATAGCTACAGGATATCAAATAGAAGAGGTAGCCAAAATGAATTCAAGATAGAGTGAAGTCTCAGCAATGATAGGAAAGTTTAATGGGGCAGCAAATAACAAATGCTGGCAAAGTTGTGGTGAGATTGGAACTCTTAGTCACTGCTGGTAGGGAGCTCTGGTAGCGTAATGGCAAGGAGCAGTGCTGCAATCACACAGGCCCCATGGGAGAAGGATAGTCAATCTCTTCCAGTGAGATTATTAACTGCCTCTGAAAACCTGCTAGAGGATCAGCTGTAGATTGGTTCAGACTCTCTGGTACACAATAACATTCACTGGTGGTGGGAATGTAAAATGGTACAGCCTCTATGGAAGGTGATCTGACACTTTCACAAAAAGTTGGAAAAAACATCTCCATTTGTGCCTCAATTCTCATTTTTTGTGGTATTTTCCAAGCAGTGGAATAGTAGGGTCATATGGAATTTCTATCTTCAGTTTTCTGAGGAAAAACCAAACTGCCTTCCAGAGTGGTTGCACCGTTTTACAATCCCACTAACAACGGTAGCATTATTCACCATTGCAAGAACGCAGAAACAGCCCATATGTCCACCACAATCAAATTGTGAAGTTATGGTGGTTGTTGTTGTTGCTGTTGTTGTTATGTGCCATCGAGTTGCTTGCAACTTATAGCGACCCTATGTACAACAGCCCTAAACTCTGCTCTGTCCTGTGCCAATCGCACTGTCTCTGACACTCCCATCCCGATTATCCCAGTCA
>NW_006399790.1:19157518-19159988 GCF_000299155.1 Elephantulus edwardii
GGAGGGTCAGCATGATTCAGAATCAACTCATGACACTGGATTTTGTTTAGTAAGCATGAGGAGTTCCTGCATGGTACAAATGGTTAACAAAAAAGAAACACCCAAAAATAAACAACTCAAAATAAAACCTCCAACCACTTGGCCATGATAAATTATTTTTTAAATATACCGTTGAATTCAATTTACAAGGATTTCGTTAAGGATTTTTGCATCTATATTCATGAGAGATACTAGTCTGTTGTTTTTGGTTTGTTTGTTTGTGTGTGTTTGTTTGTTTTTTTATAATGTCTTTGCCTAGTTTAGGTGTTAGGGTTATCCCTGTTTCATAGAATGTGAATATTCTTTCTTTCTATATTTATTGAAAAAAAGTAGAATTAGTAACAGTTTGTCTCTGAATGTTTGGTAGAATTCACTCATGAGGCCACCTGGGCCAGGATGTTTTTTGTTGTGCGTTGGTTTGGGGATTTTTTTGGGAGGACATGTTTTTATGACCTGCTCAATTTCTTATTCTGTGATAGGTCCATCAGCAAATGAATGGATTGAGAAATTATGGTACATTCACAGTATGTAATAAATACTACACAACACTAAGGAACAACTATTTTGTAAAATACTATATAGCATGTCAGAATCTAGAAAGCATTTTGCTGAGTGAACAAACTCAGTCTCAGAAGGACAAATACTTCATAAGACCATTATTGTATTACATTGACTATAAAAAGACATTTGATAGTGTGGATCACAACAAATTGTGGCTAACCTTGAGTAAAATGAGAATCTCAGAACACCTGATTGTTCTGATGCAAAAACAAGAAAAAAAGCAATATTCTTGGGCCAGGAAACAGTCGTCAGAACAGTGCAAGGAAACAATGTGTGGTTCAAAATCAAAAAAGGAGTGCGTCATGGATGCATCCTTTCTCTACACCTTTTCAACCTATAAGGGGTACAGATCATTTGGGAGGCTGGACTTTATAAAGAAGTCTGTGGCATCAGTACTGGAGGAAGACTCATCAACAAACAATGATAAGCAGATGATATAGCCTTGCTTGCTGAAACTGAGGAGGGCTTGAAGTATTTGCTACAGAAAATAAAGGACTGCAGCCTTCAGTAAAGACTGAAGTTCAACATCAAGAAAAGATTCTCTGCATATCTTGGGAGGGACTGGAGAACATTATGTTAAGTGAATTCTCTCATAAGGACAAATATTGTACAAGACCATTGCTGTAGAAATAGAAAGATAACTAGTAAAACATGTATGGGGATCCAAAGGGGGGAAGGTAGGAGCAGAGGGGTGATGATGGACAGGGGGATGATCATAGTATTGTACAATTTGATGGGTAGAGGGAGGGGTGGATAAAGGAAATGGGAAAGATCTAATGTGAAAAACAGTGTATATGAACTATGTAAGCAAACCAGTATAAAAGAAACATTTAAAAAACCCCAACACTATGTGCAAAAGGCTGCCGTGTGTGTGTGTGTGTGTGTGTGTGTGTGAATAAAGGCTTGTTCACACACACACACACCACCACCACCACCACCAAAGATTCTCACCATTGGACCAATTGGCAGCACCATGATAGATGGAGCAGAGATTGAGAATGTTAACAATTTCAGCTTGCTTGGTTCCACAATCAACATTCTTGACACCAGCAGTCAGGAAATCAAAAGCTGAATTGCATTTGGAAAATCTGCTGTCAGGGATTTCTCCAGGGTGATGAAGAGCAATGATGTCAGACTAGAGACTAAGGTGCACCTGATATAGGCCATAGTATTCACAATTCCTTGCGATGCATTAGAGAGCTGTACAGCAAATAAGGATGACAGAAGACTTGATGTCAAGAAAACAAACAGGCTTGTCTTAGAAAAGGGTGAAACCAGGCTGCTACTTGGAGGCAAGGATTTTGAAGGTCCATCTTACATACTTTGGGCATGTTTCCAGGAGAGACCAGTCCTTGGAGAAGGACATCCTGATTGGAAGGATAGGGTCAGTGCAGGAGAGGAAGATCATGGATGAGATGGAGTGAGTCAGTGACTGGGGTAAATGGGGGTAGGTGTGCCATAGATAGTGAGATTGGCTCAGGATAAGGCTGGGTTCAGAGTTATTGTGTGTCATTATGAACCATAGTTGACTCAATGGCACAACAACAACAATGATTTCTTGGATATGGTTTGTAGTAGACAAATTTCTAAAATAACCCCCTTCAAGTTTTCTAGTCCCTTAAGTGCACATACCATTTGAGAGTTATCCAATTAAATATTTACAGTTGTTGTTGTTGTTATGTGCCATTGAGTCATTTGCGACTCATAGCGACCCTATTTACAACAGCGCTAAACCCTGCTCTATCCTGTGCCAATCCCATTGCCTCTGACACACCCATCCCAATTGCCTCAGTCACTGAATCAATCCACCTCATAGAGGGTCTTCCCCTCCTGCACTGTCCCTCTACTCGACCCAGCATGATGTCCCTCT
>NW_006399790.1:19160088-19161037 GCF_000299155.1 Elephantulus edwardii
ATCTCAATCTCTTCACCATCCATCCTGATGCTGCCAATTGGTCCAGTGGTAAGAATCTTTGTCTTCTTGACCTTGAGCCTCAATCTATATTGGAGGTTGCAGTCCTTGACCCTCTGCAGCATATGGTACATTCACAAAATGGAATACTACACAGCATGTAGGTGTAATGGTTTTGTAAATCACTACATAACTTGGGAGGGACTGGAGAGAATTGGGATAAATGAACTCAGTCCCATAAGGACAAGTACTGTATAGAACCATTATTGTAGAAATAGATAACTAGTAAAATGTGTATGAGGTTCTAAGGTGGGAAAGGGGGAAATAAAGGGGGGAGGGGTAATCATGAGGTTGGATGGTTTTATGGGTAGAAGGGGGGATTCGGTGTGAGGGGCAATGTATACAAACTTGTAGGTAAAGCAGTACAAAATTTAAAAAAAAATTAATGGCATGAAATTTAAAAAAAAGTTGGAACTAGAAAAACCATTTGACCCAGCAATTCCACTACTGGGAATATACCCTAAAGAAACCAGATCCATGAGTTAAATAGATGTATGCACACTCATGTTTATTGTTGCTTATCCACAATAGCAAAGAGATGGAAGCAACACAATTGCCTATCAACAAACAATGAATAGGAAAACTATGGTACATTTACACAATAGAACATTATGCAGCATTGAAAAACAATGAACTGGTAAAACATTTCACAATATGGGAAAGCCTGGAGTACATTAAGCTGAGTAAAGGGTCTTAGTCAAAAAGGCGGATGTGGAGAGAATGAGAAAAGATAAATATGGAACAGCAGACTAGATGAGGGGAAAATAAAAGGGATATATGATTAGGCATTAAATGTATGACAACAATCTGGAGCAAGGGATGCATTGTGGGGTGGGCTGGGTGATGAGGGGGAAAATGTGCACCAATGAATGAGAGAGAGAGAGAGAGAGAG
>NW_006399790.1:19161305-19163552 GCF_000299155.1 Elephantulus edwardii
TTGTGGTTTTTAAAACAAAATAAATACTTAAACAGCAGTAATGGAAATGATAAAAAAATCCATCAACAAAATGAGCTCAGTATAGAAAATTATATGTAACAAAGAAATAAGCATCGTTCTTCAACTCATAAAAAAAATGAACAGAGACAAATTATAGTCAATAAATCATACCTGCAATTAAGTACATTAAATGAGAATAGATTCTTTTTAAAGCAAAAAAAGCAGAATGAAAGAGAAAATATGACCTATTGATACACTGTCTACAAGAGAAACATACTGACACAAACTAAAAATCAAAATCTGTTTTTCAAAGGAAAAAATATATCAAGCAAATGGCAATAAAAAAAGAGCAGGAGTGAGTGGCAATATTGATTTCTGGTAAAATACATTTCAAGGCAAAAACCAGTAGAAGAGACAGGAAGGACATTATAAAATGATTGAAAGTCCAATTGGACAAGAAGACATAGCCATAATTAATATCTGCACTTCATGACACAGTCTTATAATACATACATCAAACTTTAGTAGAACTGAACAGAGAATTTTTCAGTCTTGTATCAAGAGGAAGATATGCCAATACACAATTTTCAATACACAATAGTATTGAAATATTAGAGAAAATTAACAAAAATACAGAACTAAATGACAAATTAATGAACTTGTTTTCATATATACAATACTCTAACCAACAAGAGCATGATGCACATTATTTTACACTGTACATAGAACATTCTCCAGAATAAAGCATATATTAGATAACAGAACAATCCTCAATAAGTTGAAAATTATTTTGGTATTACAACGCATTTTCTCTTTTTACTATGCTATAAAATTAGATATCAATCAAAAACAGGAAGATCAAGGGAGGAATTCAGTTGTAATAAACTAATCACCCTACTTCCAAACTACTGATAATAGAAGCAATACAAAATTTAAAAAGTTCCTGGATCAAATGAAAATAAACATACAACATACCCAAAACTTTGCTATACCACAAGTAAGCAACAGGTGACTTCACAACAGAAGCAACTGAAATGAAAAATAGCAGAATATTACGAAGGCCTATACTCCAACGAATTTGAAGACCCAGAGGAACTTGGCATTAAAGAAAAAAACCAAACACTGTCAAAATAGAAGGATAACTAGTAAGATGTGGATAAAAATTCAAAAGGGGAGGGGAACAGGAGGGCAGAGGGTGAGGAAGAGAGGAAATCTCTAGGATAGCAAAGTATGGTAAGAAGAAGGGATGGTGGTGAAGAAAGAAATTAGGAAAAATCCAAGTAGGACTTGAAAAGACGGGGTAATAGACATAGATCAATGGTGATGATTTCTTTAAACACAATTAATATGAATGATTGTTTGAAACACAAAGTGAAAGTAGGGATGTATGAAAAAATGTACACGAATGATTCAAAATATATATGAATTTTGTGTTGCTGTTGTTGTTCTTGATTGCCCTTGAGTCAAGCATCACTCATAGTGATCCCATGAACAAAAGGCCTGAAGCCCTTCCACAACCATCACCATTTATCAAAGTTCACAGAGATTCCAGAGGCATGCTGTTTAGGAAGTGGATGCCACTCCTGCTTCCAAACCTGTCTTAAGGTAGGAGCACCAGCAAACACTGTCCACCATGAAAAATGTTATGGCATTTGACACCCCAATGGCATAAGGTTCAGCATCACAGCAACCCCAAGTTACCTTAGTACAACATATTGACAGAAGAGTGCTGTATCACTTAGAAGAATGTTCCTCCAAAATATAATAATTACCAACTTTTAAATACAAAGGTCTTCCCCAAGATCTTGTTGACTCTAAATGTGAGGCTTAAATATAAATAAAAATAAAGTAAAAAAATTAGGCAAAGAAGAAAAAAATAGAAAACCTACTATATAAAGTAACATAAATAGAGGCTGGAAATTTAAACAGACTTCTTACAAAAGACGAAATTGTACATATACTGCCAAATAATGTATTGCTTTTAAACAGTTCTTTCCTTCATTTTTCCAGTTCAATATTCATTTTCTATCCAATCTTATCATTTTATCCTTTCAAACCTTCATGTCAGACCTGCTTTACAACAGTGGTCCTATGCAGCATTTGTCCTGTGACTGAGATATTTCACTCAGCATTATGTTCTGCAAGAGCAAGGAGACACTACATGGTTCAAAATCAAGAAGAGGGTTCATCAGGGATGTATTCTGTCTCCATACCTTTTCAATCTGTATGCAGAACAGATCATCCGAG
>NW_006399790.1:19168617-19188911 GCF_000299155.1 Elephantulus edwardii
GATGAATCTGTTTGTTTTCTTGGCAGTCCA
The DNA here is from genome assembly GCF_000299155.1 of Elephantulus edwardii. NCBI lineage: Eukaryota > Metazoa > Chordata > Mammalia > Macroscelidea > Macroscelididae > Elephantulus > Elephantulus edwardii. Next base: position 19,168,648 of record NW_006399790.1, read on the forward strand.
TGGTACATTCAATACTCTTCTCCAGCACCACAGCTCAAAGGCGTCAATTCTCCTTCTGTCCTCCCTAGTCATTGTCCAGCTCTCTGATGCATAACAAGTGATTGCAAAGACCATGGCCTGTATCAGGTGCACCTTTGTCTCCAAAGAGACACCTTTGCTCTTGAGAACTTTAGAGAGGTCCCTAACAGCAGACTTTCCCATCACAATATATTTTTTTAATTTCCTGGCTCCTGGTGCCAAGAGTGTTGACTAGAATTCTATTTACTCTGTTATCCATGATGATGTGATTTCCCTTCTTATCACTCCAATGAAACCACTCTTGATAAGATTATAGATACTCTTGTTGAATCTAATCACAGATTTCATAATCTTTGTCCTAATATCTTTTGATACTGTTTACTACCACTTCCATCTCAAAGTACTCTCTCCCTTACCTTCCCAAAATTATATTTCAGAATTTTGTCACTTTTTCAGTTCTATTAATAGCTCTTTCTCGTATGTTCTAGAAGTCAGTTACTTGCACTGGGTTGTCTACAACTCATAGTAAGTTCATGTACCACAGAATACTATTATTGTCATGATAATTGGCATGCTCCAATTCATAGTTACAGTGTATTTTAGGTGTATTCCAACCTAGTTGGAGCATATACCAATATTATATTTTATTGTTATCCATAGAGTTTTCATTGGTTAATTTTCAGAACTACACTATCAGACCTTTCATTCTAGTCTCTCTTTGTCTCAAAGTTCCAATAAAGCATGTCCATCACCAATTAACCTTCTGTTCTTACTGTGGCAGTATCAGAGTAACGTGCAAGCAAAGTAACAGATGAGTCTAATTGCTACCATATATTCTCAACCTAAGTGACTTCAATGCAGAATTGTCCTATATATTGTATACACACATGCACCTATCCAACTGTTTTCTATATAATTGCTCTGGGAAAGCTTGCTGACAAAACCCAAAATACCATCCCTTGCATTCCATAACTATTCTTCTCCAGTTTTCTCTCTCTTAAGAAATGTTACTCACCATGTAGTACAAGTCAGAAGGCAGAATTAATTATTGAGTGCTTGTCTGACCTCTTCCCCTCTTCCCTAGTTCGTGCATTACAAAGTCTTGTTGACTATATAACTCCAATATCTCTTAACACTCTCCTCACTGCCACAGTCCTAGACAATGTCACCACTGAAATGTCAATGAATTGTTGTAACACTTTCTTAAATGCTCTGCTCTTGTACCCCAAGTCTGCCCTGCTATATGTCAGATAGCATAATCCAGTAAGTAATAATAACATAGCATAGTAACGGTGCTCATAGGGTTGCACAATTAGATTAGGGGGAGGAGGGAGTGAAGGAAATGGGAAAGATCTAATGTGAAAAACATTGTATATAAACTTTATAAATAAACCAGAACAAATTTTTTTTTCAAAAAATGTACACATCCAGTCATTGCACTTTCGTGGTTAAAATTCTTCAAAGGCTTCCTACTGCAATCAATATTACCTCTAACATAGAGTTTTAAGGTCCTTAATTGTCCATCTCTTGCTTCTTCCCAAATCTTAATTTATTACCATTCTCATCTTTAAACTCTGCCCAGCACCGAATTTTCAATTCCTAAAGGGATAGTGAGGATGGAGCAAGACATAATAAGGCTCAGGTCTGTTATTCAAAGGGTCACTATGAGTTGTATTTGACTTGACAGCACTTAACAACACCAAAGAGTGGCTGGGCTCTCACCTGCAAATTTTTTCAAACTGTTTCTTTTATTCTTTAAAAAGGTCACTTCCCCATTCTTTTTAAAAATAGCATTTAATGTTTTTCTTCAGTGAATGTTTATACAGCAAGTTCAATTCTAGTTTTATGTTTTCCATACAAATTGCTCAGTGACATTAGTTCCATTTTCCACAATGTTTCAATATTCTCATTAGATGCATTCTGAATTTACCTCAGTATTTATCACAATGTAGTGGAATTCACACATTTGGGGCATACTATCAGTCCTTAGAAGGGGGCAGCTTGTTTGGAATGGTGGAGGGTCAGAGAAAGTAAAGAATATCTGAAACAAGATGGATTAACACAGTAAAAACAATAGATTCAAGCACAGCTGAGACTGTGATGATGTCTTCAAATGGGACAAAGTTGCTACTTGTTGTACATTGAGGCACTGAGGCAAAGTCGACTTCATGGCACTTAGTAACAACAACATATCGCACATGACTTGATATTTACAAAATCACAGGTGCCATGTTTATCTTGTTCAATATAAACTCATCAGAAATTGTTGTTGTTATGTGCCATTGAGTCGCTTGCAACTCATAGCGACCCTATGTACAAGAGCCCTAAACCCTGCTCTGTCCTGTGCCAACCTCATGGTCTCTGGCACACCTACTCCCACTACCCCAATCATTGAATTGATCCATCTCATTGAAGATCTTCCTCTCTTGCGCTGTCCCTCCACCCTCCCAAACATGGCGTTCCTCTCCAAGGACTGGTCCCTCCTTGCCATATGCATGTCAGATGAAGCTTCAGAATCCTGTACAGAAGGGGCTTTTGCTAAAAAGGGCAGGAGTAATGCTTCCTTATCAACAGCTTTCTACTGGTACAATCCCTAATTCTTTATTTTAAAAAATACACTCTACCAATAATGTGGCATTTCAATAGTCTTCCCCCCAATAATATGCTGTAGAATAGCAATTAAATTAGGTGGTTTGGGGGACTAATTTCAACACTTTATTAGTACCATTATATTTAAATTCCTATTACACAAAGCTTGGGACACATTACCAATTCCTCTAGCAGCCTATGCAACTTATGAGAGACATTTTTAAAAGGCATAATTCCATTTTCCCCCTAACCAATTTAGAACACTATTTAGCTTTCATACCCTTACATGTCTTATATATACTACACTTATGCACAGGTTAATTTTACATTGCCTAAAATATTTCCTTTAATCCATTTTTAAAATTTAACACCATTAATTCCATTTCAAGGATTCTCATTAAAGGCACTAAGTGGAAAACATGTTTATCCAAATCCATAAATAAGTAATCAGATTTTCCACTCTTCTCTCAAGTTTTTTCCTCAGTTTGTGTTGCTAAGAGTTTTCATTGTAATTGATTCGACATAGCCGTTCTTCAGATATTTATTATAGATTTTAACCTTGACTCCATAGGTAGTATAGCATGGAACGAGCACAAACACTATCATATCTATGTAATATATTGCATACCAGAAAGTTAATTTTCTTGGGAATGTTTTGAGATATTACTTCTTAAAAAAAAAAACAACAAACCCAACTGGTTTATTTACAAAGTTCTATATATTGTTTTTCACACCAGATCTTTCCCATTTTTTTCACCTTTACCTCCTTCCACAAATCAAATTGTGCAACCCTATGACCAACCTATCTTCTCCTCTCTGCTCTCATTTGCCGTTCTCCTTGGATCCTCATATTAATTCTACAATAATGGTTTTATACAGTATTTGTCCTTACAGGACTGAATTAGTTCACTCAGCAGTCTCCAGTCCCTTCCAAGTTAGGTAGTGATTTATAAAATCATTGTTCCTGTTTACTGCATAGTATTCCATTGTGTGAATGGATCATAGTTTCTCAAACCATTCAGTTGTGGTTGGACATTTGGGCTATTTCCATGTTCTTAAGATGGTGAATAACACTGCTATGAACATTGGTGTAAAGTCTCCATTTGTGCCTCAGTTCTCATTTTCTCAGAGTACATTCCAAGCAGTGATATTGCTGGGTTACATGGAATTTCTATGTTCAGCTTTCTGAAGAACCACCAAACTGCTTTCCAGAGAGGTTGTGCCATTTTAGAATCTCACCAACAGTGTATAAAGAATTCCTACCTTTCCACATCCTCTCCAACATTTATTACTTGCTGTCTTATTAAACTTTGCCACTACTACTGGAGTGAGATGGTAGTTCATTGTGATTTTGATCTGCATCTCTCTTATTGCCAGTGATTTTGAGCATTTCTTCATGTGTTTGTAGGCTATCTGACTATCTTCCTCTGTGAAAATTCTTTCCATCTTTTTCCCATTTTGTGTTATCAGTCCTTTTTTTGTGTGGAGGCCCTGTAGGATTCTGTAAACGTTTGATACGAGACCCTTCTCTAAAATGCTTGTTCTCAGTCGGTAGGTTTTCTTTTCACTATCCTGGAAAAAGGTTTTCATGCACACAGGTATTTTATCTTTACAAGGTCCCATTCATCAATTTTATCCTCTTCAGATTGTACATTTCTGGCTCTATTTGGCAGTCTATAAAGCAGACTAGGCCTTCTAAGCTTGATCCTTCTTTGTCTCTTATGAACTTTATGACTTTGGGCTTTAGTACCAGGTCTCTGATGCATCTTGAGTTGATTTTTTTTATACGGTGTGAAATGTAGATCCTGTTTCAGCTTTCTGCAGGCAGATGCCCAGTTTTGCCACCAAAAGGGGTTGTAATTTCCCCATTTGATAGGTTTTATTTCTTTGTCGAATATTCACATGGAGGCACTCAATATAGGCAAAGCAACTCGGCAAGCATCAGCATAGCTCCCTGATTGACAATAGAGAGAGATGCATTCTGCTCCTTGGAGTCAAGGGTTCTGAGGCTTCGCCTGACATACTTTGGGCATGTTGCAAGGAGGGACTGGTCCTTGGAGAGGGACATCATGTTTGGGAGAGTGGAGGGACAGTGCAGGAGAGGAAGACCCTCAATGAGATGGTTCAACTCTGTGATTGGGGTAGTGGGAATGAGTGTGTTGGAGATGGCGAGGTTGGCACAGGATAGAGCAGCACTTAGGGCTCTTGTACATAAGGTCGCTATGAGTCTCAAGCGACTCAATGGCACATAACAACAACAACAACAAATATATACACCTTGTACTAACTATCTGAGAGAACAGACTTCAAGACTAGAGTTATGTCTCTACAAACTCAACTCCAAATTCTTGAAGAAGGGAAAAACCATACTGAATTAGTATTGTAATTTATTATTTTGTCCATAATAACTGTGTTTTATTAAACTCTATAACTGATTTGACCAGACACGCAAAAAGATAGAATTTTTTTCCAAGTACTCTGACTTCTCCTTTACACAAGAAGAGAAAAATATACTGATATTTTGTTTGTTAATGACATGTATACAGCATTAATGAATGCTAAGGTATGAAACAAGAGTAATGTTAACTGTGATGTTTAAGGCTGAACCATACTTTTAAGTAGTGGTCTGACACTTATGTAATGATGAAATATGGCAGTTAGGTAAAGATGTAGTCATCTGTATTTTCTTATTATGTGTTCATCCTCCACTTTTAGCATATAGCTGATTTGCACTTTAAGAACTTGTTCACTGAAGCCTAACCATGCTGATAAGTAAGGCATTGTTATTGGTGTTAGGTGTTGTTGAGGTGAGTACAATTCATAGCTACTCTATAAACAACAGATCTGAACCCTATTCTATCCTGTGTCATATTCACAATCTCTGACACACTTGAGCTTGTTGCTATAGACTCTGTGTCAACCCATCTGACTGAGGATCTTCCTCTACTTTGCCATCCATCCACACCTCCAAAAATGATATTAATCTCTAAGAAAAAGCTCTCCTATCAACATGTCTGAGGTATGTGGGATGAAGCTTAACCATCCTTGCCTCCAAGGAGCCCTCTGGCTGCACTTTCTCCAAGATATATTTGTTTGTTCTTTTAGTGGGACAGTCAGAACTCTTCCTCAACACCACAGCTCAAAGGCATCATTTCTTCTTATCTCATCCTTATTCATTGCCTAGCTGTCCGATGGATAGCAAGTGATTGGCAAGACCATGATCTAAATCAGGCACACCAACATCATTACTCCTTAATAATTTGGAGAGGTCTTTGAATATAGACTTTCCGAGTATAATATGTCTCCTGATCTCCTGAATGCTGGAGTGTATTGATTGTTGCTCCAAGTGAATTGATTGTTGATTCAAGTAAGATGAAGTTGTTGACAGCTTCGGTCTTTTCTCCATCTATCATAATGTTCCCTGTCAGTCCAGTGGTGAGAATTTTTTTTTTTTTGGCTTTGGGATGCAATCTATTTGAAGGCTCTAGTTTTTGATCTTCTGCAGCAAGTACTTCAAATCCTCCTCACTTTTAGCAAGCAAGGTTGTGTCATCTGCATAACACAGGTTATTGTTGCATCTTCCTCCAATCCTGATGCCACAATTTTCTGCACAGAGTCTAACTTCTAGAATAATTTGTTCAGCATACAAATAAAATATGTATGGAAAAAGAATACAACCCTGATGCACACCTTTCTTAATTTCCACAATAACTATGTAAGGCATATGGGTTTTGTATGCCGTCAAGTTGGAACCAATTTATAACTGACCCCCTTGTGGGTTTTCTTTAAGAACATACTGTCCAACTTCATCCCATGGAGCAACTAACAGATTTGAACCACATGCCTTTGGAGTTGCATTGCATCTTCTAACCACTAAGCCACCACAGCTCCCTAAGGCACTTTATCATTGTTGTATACCAGACCGTTGAGTAGGAACCAGCCCATAGCTGACCCTCATGTCAGTTTTCAGAGACAGTTAATCTCATGGAAGGAGATTGACCATCCTTCTATCACAGGGCAGCTGGTACATTCAAATAGCATGCCTTTGGGATTACAGCACAGCTTCCTGCCACTAAACCACCAAAGCTCCCTAAGTAAGGCTTAGGTGCATGAAAATGAATTTTCTGATTATCTCCAGATCATTCATTGATCTCAATTATTAGTCAAGATACTTCAATTATATATATATATTGTAAACACGTTCTTTTGTATAGAATTGGACAGACAGGGTTAATATAACTGCATGTATCAAATCAGCAGTATCAGGGGAATTTTCCCACTTTAAAAGAATAGTCATTGTTGATTTTGCTCATCACAGCTTCCCCTCTTGACCTATGTTATTGTTTTAGTTTATACTTTGAAGCTTCCTCAAATAGCATAATCTGTCAATTTAAATGCAAAACTATTTCATTAAGAGACTCCCAGTCTTTTCAGATAAAACAATTCAAACTATGTTATGAAATTATGAAAAGTTCCTGGACAATGACTAAGGATGACAGAAGAAGAATACCTTCAAATTGTGGTGCTGGAGAAGAGTCTTAAATGTACCATAGACCACCAAGAGAACAAATAGGTCTGTCTTGGAGAGGGTGAAACCAAGTCTCTCAGTTGAGGCTAGAATTTTGAAACTCCGTCTCACATATTTGAGCACGTGTCCAGGAGAGACTGGTCCTTGGAGAAGGACATCATATTTGGAAAGGTGGAGGGACAACACAAGAAAGGAAGATCCTGGATAAGATAGATTGATACAGTGACTGGGACAATGGGAGTTGGTGTGTCGGAATTAGTGAGACTGGCTCAGGACAGGGAAGGGTTCAGAACTGCTGTACATAGGTACATAGGGTTGCTATAGGCCACAGGTGACTCAGTGGCACCTAACAACAAGAATATGCACAAGAATTAATCATTATGTCTAATCTCACTTCTAAGATTGACTACTTACAAATGATACAAATTTGAGTAAGTTATTTAGTCTTCCAATAGTTCATATTCCTCACCTTCAAAATGAGATTAATAATAAGAACGTAGACTTGCTGTGAAAATTAGTGAAAACATATTTCTGATACAAAGTGTCCAGGGGCACGGAGTTACTTCTTCCCACTTTTAAACAGAGATATCTGTGTTTTCCAGGAATTTTAAAAATATACACCCTTTACTTTCTCTAGACAGAAATGAATTTTTCCACTTGATGTGGCAGATCCATTGTCCCTGTTTGATACTGAACCCCAGTGCATTGAAGAATATACCCAATGAAACTTTATTACTTTTAGAAATTCCACTAGTTAAGCATTTCTCTTGCTCCCCATGACTCCTGTCATTTCCTATCACATTGAAAGTTTCTGGCAGCATTGATGTTCTCCTGCAGTTCCAACCACCAAGAAAGGGCAATTAAGAAAAATCTAATAAATAACCAACCATTCAGCTCTGCTCCTTTATTTTCATTCCTCTAAGTCCATACAGCAGCAATAATTGAAATCTCCTAAATGTTACAGCAAGGAAAGCATGGGATTTTTTTGTCGCAACTTACTCAACTCTTCAAGTTTATAGTCATGAACAAAGTCTCTAGTTCTTAAGACAAACTGGTGTCTGTTTAATTCTGTTTTCCCTTAGTTCAATGATATGAATGTCCTCAGAAAATGAAAAATCCTACAGAAGTATTGTGTGCTTGCTTGTACTATTACATCCTTATACTACTGGGGAAACATGGGATTTGGTATTCAAAGGTAACTTCAAACATGAGGTGTTCGTGTATCTAATCATATTTGGAGTTGAGGAATTGGTAGTTTTTGTTACAGACTGTCTTTCCAATGAAATTTGTATTAAAGAAGTAGCCTTGGTAAAACAACCCAGTTGTAGATGGAATTTGCTCCAGGACTTAAGAACCATAAATGACATAGATGAGCCTCTACATCTTGTGGTTCCTAACCTTTATACTGTAATAGACAAAGTGCTAGTCAATAGGCCTTTTATTTTAAGAACTATCTTCCCTCTGTAACTTGATTCGTGCCACTATTAGAACCTCTACTTGGAATATTATTGCTTTTTAATATTTGACTCATGTACTTTTAACTTGTTAGTTAAATTTGTGTCTTCTAGGCTCCAACAGTTCCATGATACATCTTCAAGGATATGAACATGTACGGCTAAGCACAATTGATAACAGTGCATCTAAATTCCAAAATCAATCTCCACAATAGTCTACGAGTTTCCTATCGCCAAAGGGGACCTTTAGAGTAGTGAGAGAAGATCTTCACCCTGAAACCCACAGCGTCCCTTTTCAGCAGGAAGTAGCTAAGAGAACACGCCATCCCCTTTTCCTTATGAATCAGGGTGAAGTCTCTCTCAGGGAGGAGTGATAGAGATTGGCAAAGGACACACTGACAAAGGAGATTAATTAGAACAGGCTTTGACAAGCACTGTGGCAACTGGACAATTAAAACAGACTTTCCAGGGGGTAAAAAAAAGAAGAACGAACTGGGGGGGGGAAGGTAGAGAAAATAGTGCAACAATGAATGAATTGAAACCCAAAATCTCTGTAAATGTTCCTTAAAACTAATAAAATGTAATACAACAAAAAAGAAGTAGCCTTGGGAGAAGGAGATAATGCCTCCCTCCAAGGCAGAAGGCTTTATCTCCTGAATAATACTATTTCCCTCCAGGGAGAATATTGGGGATGTTAAAATATTGAGGCTTCCTAAGTACGGAGCTTTTCTGTTTTAAAGCATGTGTGGTAGCCACATGGGTCACACCTCATTACCTCTATTGTAGTTGAGGAGCAACCATCTGCAAATATGATCATGCTTCCTGTTGAGAAATAATGAATACAGTCCTTTGACTTTAATCTAGGAGTGTCACGTTTCCTGCAAGCCTCCATGAAACGGTGGTAGTCTAATGTGTCAACTTGCAAATAAGACCAAAAAAAATCTCAAACTTTTCATAGTTTTCATTTTAGGTTTATGGCACTGAAATTATCTTAGTACAATTCACTTATTCATAAAAGATAAATAATAATAAAAATACATGCTGATATGGTAGCTTGGTGGTAAGAACTTGTGCTGTAACCCCAAAGGCACACAGTTCAAATCCACCAGCTACCCTGCAGGAGAAAGATGGCCAAACTCCTATGTGATGATTGTCTCTGAAAACCCACTGGAGGGTCAGCTATGAGTTGGTACACAACAATAACAAAGATCTTAAAAAGAAAGATAAGTGTTGTGAATATTATTCATAACTGTATGATACTATAAACAATTAATTATAATCATTAACATTTCATTTCCATTATTAAAATATTTTATTTGCCTTAGTCCCTGATCTACATCTCCTGCCCAATATCAGCCAAATAACTTAATTTGCTATTGCATGTAATTTTTTTTTTCTCTTCAAAACAATTGGCTGACACAGAATCATTTCAAGAAATTATCAAGAGCCAATGGTAATAAAAGAAGATGTTCAAGCTGATTTTCAGGGATTGGCAAAAAATAATACCCTAGGAATGGATAGAATATCAATTGACATATTTCAACAAACTCTGAAACAGCTCACCAGGTTGTGCCAAGAAATCTAGAGGACCCTTAACTGGCCAATTGACTGGATGAGATTCATGTTTATCCCCATTCCAAAATAAGGTGATTCAACAGAATGTTGAAATTATTGAATAATATCATTATTATCACATGTAGGCAAAATGTTGCAAGGAGGGACCAGTCCTTGGAGAGGGACGTCAGGTTTGGGAGGCCAGAGGGACAGCACAAGAAAGGAAGACCCTCGATGAGATGGATCGTTTCAGTGACTGGGATAATGGGGGTAGGTGTGTCAGAGACAACAAGGTTGGCTCAGAATAGAGCAGGATTCAGAACTGCTGTACATAGGGTCACTATGAGTTGCAAGCAACTCGATGGCACATAAGAACAAGCAATATCTTGCTGAAGTTTAACCAAAAATGACTAGAACAATACATCAACGGAGCACTTTCAGAAATACAAGCTGCATTTAGAAGAGGCCATGGCACTAGGGATGCTACTGTTGACGTCTGATGGATCTTGTTAGAACATAGATACCAGAAGGATATCTATTTGTATTTTATTGCATATGCAAAGTCATTTGACTGTGTCAACCACAACACATTGTGGCTAACACTGAGAAGAATGGGCATCTCAGAACACTTGATTTTGCTCATGCCAAACCTAGACCTAGATCAAAAAGCTGTTTTCTGAACAGAGCAAGGGAACACTGCATGGTTCAAATGAAATAAGTTTGTGTGTCAGATATGGATTGTTTCTCCTTACCTTTTCAGTCTATATGCTGAAAAGATCATCTAAGAAATTTGACTTATGAAGAACAATGTGGCATCAAAATAAGTGGAAGATTAATCAACAACTTGTATTATGCAGATGACACAAATGATACAACTTAACTCACCAAAAGTGAGGAGGACTTGAAGCACTTGCTGCTTCAAGGTCAAGGATTAAAGCCTTCAATATGGATTGCATTTCAACATAAAGAAAGCAAATGGAGAAAGGATTAAAGTTGTTAATGATTTCATCTTGCTGGGATCCATACTCAACACCCTTAGTACAAGCAGTCAGGAAATCAAAAGATGCATTGTACTGGGAAAAATCTGCTGTCAATGAACTTGTCAGAGTGCTAAAGAGCAACAATGTCAGTCTAAAGACTAAAGTGTGTCTGAACCAGGTCATGGTCTTTTCAATTGTTTGCTATGCATCTGGACAATGACTAAGGATGATAGAAGAAGAATCAATGCCTTTGTGTTGTGATGCTGGAGAAGAGAATTTAACATTGAATGGATGCCAAGAGGTCTTTTCTGCAGATGGTGAAACCAAATTGTTCTTTGGAAGCAAAGGTGTTGAAACCCCAACTCACATACTTTGGACACATTTTAAGGAGGGAGGTTCTAGTCCTTGGGGGACATCATCTTGGAAGAGTGGAGGGTTGTTGTAGGAGGGGAAGATCCTAAATAAGGTGAATGTACACAGTGACTGAGGTAAAGGAGTCAGGTGTGTCGGAGATGGTAAGGATGGCTCAGGACAGGGCAAGGTTAAGAGCTCATGTTTTAGGGTTGCTATGAGTCATACATGACTCAATGGCACATAACAACAGTAATATTATTAACCTCTTACCTGAATTTTCCCCAATAATCCCTAAAATATTATCCCTGTTTCTATTTCTGCAGGTATCTAATACATTCTGGAACAGAAGTCAAAATGAGCTATATAAAACATGAGTTGTACTGTGTTTCTTCCCTGCTTAAAACCCTTTATGGTTTCCCATTACTCTTAGGATAGGGCTCAAGTTCACAAACTGCCTTACAAGGCTCTTTATGATATGATCGTGTCCTATTTCCCTCATTAGTCTCATATCTACTAGTCACCCCAGTGCATTATGTGCTCCTGAGGTCTTAAATTCTTTTCAGTTTCTTACAATTGAAATGTTCTTTTCCTGTCTCAGACTTTGCTGTTCCGTCTCCCTTAAATAAATGCTTGTCTTCTTAGCATTTGTTTATTTATCTAGATGCTTCTGGTTTTTTAGGCTTCAATCTAGGAAGAAAAGCATTAGTGATGATCTAAAACAAATATCACACACCCCACTACCTACTTGTATATGGAATGAATTGCTCCAAATTCCTTCTAGTTGTTTCTTCCTGTTTGTGGTGACTTCAGTCATTACCAACAAGGTTGTGAGCCTTTCTCGCTTATTCTTGTTTTTACAGTCATAAAAATGCTGCACTGTTGCTGTTTAGTAATTTTACTTAATATGATTGCATCCCAACAAAACTGACATAAAAGGGTGTCATCTGAAATCATTAATTAGTCTCCAATTTGGGATTTTTCTGGTTGCCCTTTAAGAAAATAAATAAGAAAAATTGTCTTTCTCTTCAAGAGCTATTATTTTTAAAGCAAATGCAATAAGCTTATTAAAGAAAGAAAAAGCTTTCCACAACAGGATTTATTCTTTGCTGACACTTTTCTAGTGTCTTAATATTGTCCTAAAGCACAGCAACCATGACATCAGCATTTTCAGGAAACCTTAACAAACAAGATTATCCCTCTAGGAATCTTGCCTAAGAAGACAACTATTATGTAATTCCTGTCCCAATAGATAGGCTTTGTTTTCTTTCCTGTGAGCTTTGTTTTCAGACCTTAGTTGCTCAGACAGGATGGCATAGTGCTACTCAAAATCTCTTCAGTTCCTGCCAACTCCCCTCCAGCTAAATTCTCATTAAGAGAGGCCCTATCAGTGGGTTCCATCATATGAGATGACCAACATTTCTTTAGCCTAGACTGTTGGCTGAGGTTACAAATTGTTTAATGAACCTCAGAATTCAGCACACAGCAAGGCGAAAGGTTTGGCTGGCAGATACTAGCATTTCCTACTGAGCAAAACAAGAGTATAGCTACTTTCCTCTCCCTCCACCGCCCCCCACCCCAAGCAAAATACATTTTCAAATGCTAGAAGCACATTTGACTAAGGATACAGGAAAAGAACTGATATAAATTCCAGGAAAGATCATTCCTCTTCCAAAGCTGTTAAGAATAAAAATAATAAACAAGTGACAAAAGAGGCAGAAGGAGATTGCAAGTCTTTTAAGGTATTGATTATTTGCGTTAAGGATAAAAAACACTGGTGCAGGTTTTGTTTTTCAATTACAGATAATCCAATAAGTATCTGAGCTACTTCAAATCTATGCCAAACTAAAAGTAAATGCTAGGTTAATGTAAAATAACCACTCAGACATCTTTTTTATCATTATGGAGGATTTTTCCTTATCAAATAGTAACTACATAGATAAACAGAATAAATTATGAGGCAGAAAACTGTACCAAATTGATGATGGGAGAAAATAAAACTCTGGAAAATCAGAATGTATTAGACCTCAGCTGCTCACCAGCTAATGTTAAAAAAAAAAAGTATCCCTGACTAATAAGGCTGACCTTGTTTTGAGTAGAAACTTTTTGAAGCTCAGGCCAAATGCCATAGATTCCACTTGATTTATCACCTTTAGACTCATAATATTCCAGTTGAAATGTTTAGAATCCTTCCTGTGTTGCAAAACGAGAGGAAGTTCTGGCCCATATGTTTTCTGATTCATTTAGACTGACTCATCAGGACGTACTCCTTCCTCTTGTGGCACTTAATACACAAAGAGTCCTTGGATTACTTTGATGAGCCAATTTAGCATTTTCCCTTGTATAAACAGGAAATCACATTTTTTCCCCCATGAATGGGCAAAACGCAGATGATTTCAATGAGAGAGGATCTTAAGTTTTAGTGACACAAGAAATTTTATGAGGGTGGGATTTGAGGTGATTTTAACAAGGTGTTTCCCCCATCTTAATCTAGTCTCACTACAATTAAGATTTGCCATAAAACTGTTCACTCTTTTATTGGGCTAAAACTTCTCATCATCAGCCAGTAGATGGGTTTATAAATTCTATCACAAACTGTGCCTAGTTTTATCCTAAAAGTCACTGTTTGAATGAATGAATAACATGGAACACTGTATCCTATTAGTAACTTTGCTATTGCAAAAGGCAGAAACAATATTGCTATGAGGCAATGGGTAACAGATTTTCATTGTTTTTGTCTGTTTGTTTTGGATAAGAACTTGAAAAGTGTCTAAGAACACCAACAAAAGAGATGCAAGAAAGGTAACAACTATAAAAACCAAGCCAAGATGTTGCAAAAATCAAGGCTCCACAGAATAAAGTAGATGCAGATGGCCATGGTATCTGTTTTCTAATGTCCTTTATATGTAGCTAGTCTTACAGATTTCAAAGGAAATTTGTATTGTACAAAAACCATCAAGGACTCAGCTCGTATTCTGACTATTCACTTACTTAATTCCAAAATTGTTGCAGCTTTTTAGTTTTCATTTTCATAAATTTGAATATGTGTGCATGGTGTTTGTTCATTTAATATAATACACAGAGCCAAATGGAAACTAATTTCATTACCTCTCAGAGAAATCTTAGCAAAACTGCCATAATGTAATACTAGGTAATAAGCTCATAGCCTTATTAGTTTTACTCAGGTCAGAGTAACTTGACATCTATGTTTTAAAAATGTTTTTTTATTCCTTTGTTTAATTCCTTAAGCAAAATTCCTATTCAGTGAAATACTCAACAAAAATGCAAAAATTGGAATTTGAATCCTCTTACCAATTAAACCTCATTTCATAACAAATGAGAAATATTTCTTCCATTTGGATATAGTTCCACAATTGCACTGTGGCATATATAAAATTTCCCTAAAAGCTTTCAAGAATGCACTGTTCATTGGGGATGTCTTTCAAATGTTGCTGTTGTTGTTATGTGCCGTCGAGGCGTTTGCAACTCATAGCGACCCTATGTACAACAGCCCTAAACCCTGCCCTATCCTGGGCCAATCGCACTGTCTCTGACACACCCATCCCGATTACCCCAGTCACTGAATCAATCCACCTCATAGAGGGTCTTCCCCTCCTGCCCTGTCCCTCTGCCCTACCAAACATGATGTCCCTCTCCAAGGACCTGTCTCTCCTTACAACATGTCCAAAGTATGTCAGACGAAGCCCCAGAATCCTTGCCTCCAAGGAGTACCCTACTTTAACCCTATCTAGGATGGATCTGTTTGTTTTCTTGGCAGTCCATGGTACATTCAACACTCTTCTCCAGCAACACAGCTCAAAGGCATCAATTCTCCTTCTATCCTCCCTAGTCATTGTCCAACTCTCTGATGCATAACAAGTGATTGCAAAGACCATGACCTGTATCAGCCACACTTTAGTCTCCAGAGAGACACCATTGCTCTTGAGTACTTTAGAGAAGTACCTAAAAACAGACTTTCCCATCGCAATATGTTCTTTGATTTCCTGACTGCTGGTGCCAAGAGTGTTGAATGTGGAGCCGAGCAAACTGAAGCTATGAACAATCTCAATCTCTTCGCCATCCATCCAGATGCTACCGATTGGTTCAGTGGTGAGAATCTTTGTCTTCTTGACATTGAGCCTCAGTCCATACTGAAGGCTGCAGTCCTTGACCCTCTGCAGTAAGTGCATGAGGTCCTCCTCAGTTTCGCCAAGCAGGGTTGTGTCATCTGCATAACGCAGATTGTTGATAGATCTTCCACCAATCCTAACTCCACGCTTCTCCTCATAGAGCCCAGCCTCTCAGATAATCTACTCTGCATACAGGTTGAAAAGGTATGGAGATAGGACACATCCCTGGCGTACACCCTTCCCAATTTTGAACCATGCAGTGTTGCCCTGCTCTGTTCTGACGACTGCCTCTTGGTCCAAGTATAGGTTTCGCATTAGCACAATTAAATGTTCTGGGATTCCCATTCTTCACAGAGTCAGCCACAGTTCATTATGATCCACACAGTCAAATACCTTTGCATAATCAATGAAACACAGATAGACAGTCTTCTGGTATTCCCTGCTTTCAGCTAAGATCCATCTAACATCAGCTACAATATCCCTAGTACCACAACCCCTTCTAAACCCAGCCTGGACTTCTGGCAGTTCTCTGCTGATGTACTGTTCCAGTCGTTTTTGGATAATCTTCAGTAGAATCTTGCTGGCATGTGAAATCAATGATATTGTTCTGTAGTTTCCACACTCAGTTGGGTCACCCTTCTTTGGGATGGGAACAAATATAGATCTCTTCCAGTCAGTTGGCCAAGTGGTTGTTCTCCAGATTTCTTGGCACAACTTGGTGAGCACATCCAGGGCAGCATCTGTTAGCTGAAATATGTCAACTGGTATACCATCTATTCCTGGGGCCTTTTTTTTTTTGCTAGTTCCTTCAAAGCAGCTTGATCTTCTTCCTTCAACAGCATAGGCTCTTGCTGAAATGTTATTTCATTAAGTTCTTCTGTATTTGCCAATTCTTTTCTATACAATGACTCAGTATATCCCTTCCATCTTCTTTTGATACCTCCTGGATCATTTAACATTCTGCCTAAAGCATCCTTGATTATAGCAACTCAAGGTTTGAATTTTTTCTTCAGTTCCTTGAGCTTAAGAAATGCTGAACGAGTTCTGCCCTTTTGATTTTCTGAGTCTAGCTCCTCGCACATTTCATTGTAATATTTTGCTTTGTCATTCCGTGCTGCCTTTTGGAATCTTCTGTTCAGCTGAAGAAGTGAATATGTAACATTTGTCCGCTGCCAGAATATACAATAAACAGACCTCCCCTATGCTTACTATATCATTCTGTCTGTCTGTCTATCTATCTATCTATTCACTTTCAATATGGAGGAACAACATCAATTTAATGGAAACAATGTTTATGTATGTATGCTGTTTTTGTTGTTATGAACTTCTGGCAGGTCCCTATCTATGTCTTGTTCTAACCATTTTTGAAGGCTCTTCAGGAGCATTTTGCTCGTATGTGATATTATCAATAGGTAACGTTATGATGGATAGAGAGGAGATTTAAACTGTCAATAGCTTCATCTTGCTTGAATCAACAATTAAAACCCTTGGTACCAGCAGTCAGGAAACAAGGAGATGCATTGCATGGGGAAAATTTGCAGTTAGAGACTTTCCCAAATTATTGAGGAGAAGTGATGTCAGTTTGAGGACAAAGGTGCAACTGATTCAGGCCATAGTCTTTCCGCTTAGTAGCTATGCATCTGAGACTTGGACAATAAATAGGGATGACAGAAGAAGAATTGATGCCTTTGTGCTGTGGTGTTAGAAAAGAGCACTGAACATCTCATGGAAGACCAAAAGACTAAACAAATATTTCTTGGAGAGGGTGCAGCCAGAGTACTCCTTGGAGGCAAGAATAATGAGGCTTCACCTCACATACTTTGGCATGTTGCTATTCCTTGGAGAGGGACATGATGCTAGGAAAGGTGGAAGGTTAGCAAAGGTGAAGAAGACTCTTGGCTAGGTAGATAGTCATACTTGACTCAAGGATACGTAACAGCAACAACAACAGCACCATAGCTGACTGGTGGGTTTTCAGAAGCAGTTAATTGTACAAAATGTGACTGCCCATCCTTCTGGCATGGTGTAGCTAGTGGTCTCTAACCATGTGCCTTTGGGATTGCAGTGTAGATTTTTGCCACACACTCATATACATGCATGCACCTGTTAGACATACAAAGGCACTTACATGAGTTCCATTCCCAAACTAATCATGTTGCTGTGGTTGTTATGTGCCATCGAGTCACTTGCGACTCATAGCGACCCTATGCACAACAGCCCTAAACTCTGCTCTGTCCTGTGCCTATCGTACTGTCTCTGACACAGCCATCCTGATTATCCCAGTCAATGAATCAATCCACCTTTATAGAGGGCCTTCCCCTCATATATCTTAAAAATTGCTTCTTTCAGGTAAATAATGTTTCTCCATAATATGAATATTCTGACTAGAGGCAAAGTAATGACAGGACTCAATGTTATTTGCATCTTTATCTCATTGTGTGCCTTCAAGCAAACTACAACTCACAGGATTTACAAACAATAGTTCTGAAGCTCACTCTATCCTGTGCCATCCTCACCGTCTCTGACAGGCTTGAGGTTACTGTTACAGTCACTGTGTCAATCTATCTCACTGAAGATTTTCCTCTCTTCCTGTGAATATCCCACTTCTCCACCATGATGTCTTTTTTCCAAGGACTGGCCCCTCCAGATAACATGCCCAAAAGTATATGAAAAGAATCTTTACCATCCTTGCCTCTAAAGATCAGTGTCTAAGGGGTAGAAATCAGGACACATGAGCACCTCTCTGACAGGGCCAGAAGGAGTAAGAATATCACAACCCCTTACTGCCCCAGAGCATAAAACAGATAAAGAGCCCATAGCCTAGCCCTATGATGCCTCTAGAGCCACACCAACAGCAAGAGTTTTGTTTATTTGTTGCTGACTCGCAGTTGTGGTACCAAGAATGGTATTTATTAGGAAAGTAAGTTGGAAAGTGGGAGAGGCAAAGAATATCACCAAAAACAAGTCCAGGTTTTAACTCAAGTTCCAAGGCACAAGTCCTCAATTAGTCCAGGCTTGCCTTTCATTTCAGCATAAAATCCAAATCATCCAGCGAGGTTTACTTCAGAGCAATTATAAGTCAGCTTCTCCTTCAAGCATTCATCAAGAAGAGGGAAAAAAATCGTTTAACTTTGGCCAGCACAAATCAAGAAGCCTCAGGTCACACCTTGCCACAGTTTCTTCACAGCAATTCCACAGTCTCTCCACTATCATCACCAGAATGTTGTTCTCACCAGGGTCTTGCTCCAGTCTCCCTCATGTCTTACTACCAAAGTCTTCCTCCCACAAGTCTTGCTCATATCAAGTCTTGCTCCACAGCGTGGGAAGCATTCTTTCTCTTATTCTAGTCTCACAGCTGTTGATGATTTACAAGACCATACTGATTTGCAAGACGTTGTGTCTGAAGTTAAGGTAGCCAGAGACAAGAAGGGACTAATTGTAATGGTTTAAAAAAACCCCAACTTTTATGCTAACATCACACCAGTATGGTTGTACTTCCTCCAAGTTAGGCTTATTTGGTCTTTTGGGAGTTCATGGTATATTCAATATCCTTTGCCAACACCACAACTCAAAGACATTCATTCTTTTTCAGTCTCCCCTTATTCATTGTACAACTTTTGGGTGTATACGAAGCAATTAAAAATAAGATGTGTATTTTCTCTCCATCTAACATACTGTCATCTATTGGGCCAGTGGTGAGGATTTTGTTGTCTTGATGTTGAGATAGAATCCGTCTTGAAGACCATAGGGTTTCATTTTCTTCAGTAAGTGCTTTTTCTTCAACTTCTCCAAGCAAAGTTTTGTCATTTACTTGGACACGTTAGATAAGCAGTGCCTGTCTTTTTATACTAGGATTTCACACTGGTACCATGACTGTATGCATCTCCTACATTGGCAAAGATACTATCTCTGTCTAGGCAGAGTAGCCTTAACTTCTCTGAAGCCAGCAGAAATTCTGCCCCAAACTTTGTATCTCACCCCCTGGAAATTCCCTTGACACACCCTAGACCAGAAAATGTACATTAGCCACCATACAGACAAGAAGAAACACTGATTTAATAGGCATCCCACTCTAACACTCTATTGGACTGACAGATATACCTATTATCTGAAACAAGACAGTTTTCTATTTCCCATAGCATGCATGTTTGTTTTATATGTTTTATAGTTTGTTCTTAAGTGAAGAGTACTTTTCTACCAGTTTGTTTACATACTGGTGTGACTTGACTTTTGGTGTGATACTGGAAGCTATGTCACCAGTATTTCAAATACCAGCAGAATCACCCATGGTAACAGGATTCAGAAGAACCTCAGGAGTAAGACAGACTGAAAAGCAGGACTTGCCATGCATTTCTGAAATAATAGGTCCTCAACAACCCTATGTATAACAGAGGAACATTATTAGGTGTTGTACTGTACATGGATCCCACAGACTGAAAGGCATTAAAAAAGTGAGGAAAAATAACTGCAAACATCCACTGAAAATTGGAGCATGGAATGTATAAAGTATGGTTCTAGTCAGAACAGAGCAAGGAGACACTGCATGGTTCAAAATCAAGAAGGGGATTCGTCAGGGATGTATTCTGTCTCCATACCTTTTCAATTTGTATGCAGAACAGATCATCTGAGACACTGGGCTATACAAAGAGGAATGTGGCAT